>NW_021703785.1:52256149-52362253 GCF_005190385.1 Monodon monoceros | reverse complement strand
TGTGTGTGTGTGTGTGTGTGTGTGTGTGTGTGTGTGTGTGTGTGTGGTGTATATATCTATACACGCAAATATATATATACACAAATATAGAGAGATATACAGGTATATATCTTTACCCATCTATTTTATAGAGAACTTTATTTCAAAGAATTAGCTCACGTGATTATGGGGGCTGGCAAGTCCAAACTCTGCAGGGCAGGCTGGAGATCCAAGAGAGTGTTCATGTTTCAGCTCGAGTCCAAAGGCAGTCTGCAGGCATAGTGCCTCTTTCTTGGGAGATCTCAGCTTGTTTTCTTTTAAGGCCCTCATCTGACTGGATGAGACTGGTGGCAGTATTACACAGGATAATGTGCTTTACTCAGTGTCTACTGATTTAAATCTTAATTTCATCTAAAAAATACTTTCATAGCAACATCTGACTGGTGTCTGACCAAATATCTGGGTACTGTGGCCTAGCCAAACTGACACATAATATTAACCATCACAGTCAGGAATCTGGCCATGGCTTAGAGGGGTCCTTCGAGCTCATGGCCTCTCACAAGGCTTCAATCAAGGTGTTGGCCAGGCTCACAGTTATTACAAATGGGGCAGGATCTGAAGTTCACCCCTCTCAACTGGGGCAGCATCCATTTCCACGTTCCCTCAGTGGCTGTTGGCAGGGTTCAGTTGCCGACGGGTGGGTGGACTGAGGGCCTCAGTCCCTTGCCAAATGGTCCTCTCCATAGAGCACTTCACAACATGGCAGCTGGCATCATTAGAGTCAGGGCAAGAGAGAGGTCACTTCCCATCCCTTCTGCCATACTCTGTTCATCAGAAGACACTAGGTGTAGCCCACACTCAAGGTGGGGAAGGAGAGGGGATTACACAAGGGTGTGAATACTAGTACAGAGTCAATCAAGAGAATCAATGGAAGATCCTTTCTAGTTTGAAATGTTTTAACTCTATGATGAGAAACTAGAGAAGGGATGGAATATTGTTATGGCCTAGGAAGATTCACTGAAAAGGTGAGGCTTCCCCCGCATGCCCCAGAGCAACTAAGCCTGCACGCCACAACTACTGAGCCTGCGCTCTAGAGCCCGCGAGCCACGACTACTGAAGCCCGTGCGCCTAGAGCCGGTGCTCCGCAACAAGAGAAGCCACCGCAGTGAGAAGCCCGTGCGCGACAACAAAGACCCAATGCAGCCAAAAATAAATAAATAAATAAATAAATGTATTAAAAGAAAAGGTGAGGCTTCCATGTGCTATGCTCGGTGGGTTCATACACCTGGAGGAGGAGGAGACACAGCAGCAGTTCCGAACAAGTGATGTACATCTGAATCACCTGTGGAGCATTTTAAAAATGCATATACTGAGGATTTTCCTCTGGTGATTCCAATTTAGTTGACCTGGGTAATTAACGACGCATCCGTAGTTGAGATTCACTAGAATGTAATGAGCAAACTATTTCTAATTGACCCAAGGGTTGGGGTCACAAATAGTCTGTTTCAAGGTTAGAGAGGGTGGTGGGAACAGGGGTTCCTAATGGGGATGTAGATCTGATCCTTAAGAAAATAGGGAGCCGCGGTAAGTTCTTGAGTAGTGGATGAATATAATTAGAGTTACATTTTTAAAAAATAGTTCATTTATGCATTCATTCTTTCATTTTTTTTATTCTGATATTTATTTCTCACCACCATCGACCAGTCAAACAAGATGCCGAATCTTTTGACTGTTTGTAGGATGAGCTACAAGAAGGAACAACAGCAAAAAGCGTATGGTAGTACATGAAATGTGATGTCGTGAGATGGATGAATGGGAAGAGGAGTTGACAGGATTTCCTAATTCAGTGGAAGGGATAAAGAAGGGTGAGAAAGGAATGATGACACCACGTCTTTTGCAAGGTCCCTCTCTTTAAGCAGACCTCCCAGGGCTGGGAAGCAGAGAAGGGGTGAGAGAATTCAAGTCACTGTGTGCTTTTAGCTCTACTGTTCAGTACAATATCCTATGGGTCTGACAAAGACAAGTAGCGTGGCTCAGTAAGCCCTTGAAAGAGGGATTTAGTCAGAGGCATTATATTTTAAATCCATAAATGATGAGATTCCTGCCAAGCTTCTTTTGAATCAAATAAAGTCCAGAATATGGGGGAAATAGGAATGCTCATTAACGTGATAAGACAGCATTTCTACATGAATGATACAAAATCAAATAGAGTCTTTGTTTTCATTGCTTCTGGAGAATCAAAGCTGGAATCCTTTTGTGGCTCTGTGCTTATTATAACAATATAGTGCATCTTTTCATCATACTTTCCAGGATAAAAGGGTGTATAGTTTCTCTGAGCAGTGACAGGCATGTTTCCTTGAACAATACCCTGTAAAGGTCACGTTGGAGATTTGAGTCACAAGCCCTGTGACTTAAATTTGAGGCTAAGTTTAAAAATGGTGTGCCCAGAGCTTGCCAATTCCACTAAAAAGCCCTGGTGTCATTTTGGATTACAGTTGAATAGAACAGGACCCAGTGGGATATTGTATCTTTCTTGGTAGCAATACATAGATTTTCTTCTTTGTATCGTTCCCTGGCTATGTCATTACGGTAGATATCTACTTTCACACCAAATCCTGGAAAATAATGTCTAATTTCGTGGACCTATTTTTTTTCTAAAGTAGCTCATTTTCTAGCTTTTCAATTATCATTAGAGGATTTCTGTGAAAGCCTAATTATTTGTGTGTGTTTAGTTATGGTTGATCTTGAATGCTACCTTCCTTACTGAAGCCTTCTAGATTCCCCTCATTCCTGAGAAAGAGGATCGCCAGCCCTTTCAAGGTTTCAGAGCACTTTCTCCCCCACTGACATCACCACGCTGTGTTATATAACGGCACTACCACTCCTTCCTAACAATTGATGAGTTCTTACCATGCACGCCTTATTGTGCCAAGCAGTTTGTATAGGTTATCTTACTTAATGCTCACAGCAGCCTACGTGGGAAGTATATCATTTCTGCATTTTGCAGATGGGGAAGCCAAGGTTAAAGAGTTTAAATACCTTGCCCAAGATCATACAGCTAGCTAGTGATGAAGCAAGAACAACCCTAGGCAGTCTGGTCCAGACCCCATTCTTTCAAACACGTATCAGTACCACCTTCTCATAATTTTTGATGTCCAAGTTGCATCCGCTTCCAAAGCAGTAACATGCTTGAGGGAAAGGCTGTCTTGCTTTTATCAGTGTTCCTGGAATTTTCTGACATACTGACTGACTCAGAAGTATGAACTATGATATTTGTCTTTCTCTGTCTGGCTTAGAGAAAGACAAATATCATATGATATCACTTATATGTGGAATCTAAAAAAAGGATACAAATGAACTTATTTTTAAAACAGAAATAGACTCACAGACATAGAAAACAAATTTATGGTTACCAGAGAGGAAAGGGGGAGAGGGATAAATTAGGAGTTTAGGATTAAAATACATACACTCCTGGGCTTCCCTGGTGGCGCAGTGGTTGAGAGTCCGCCTGCCGATGCAGGGGACACGGGTTCGTGCCCCGGTTCGGGAAGATCCCACATGCCGCGGAGCGGCTAGGCCCGTGAGCCATGGCCGCTGAGCCTGCGTGTCCGGGCAACGGGAGAGGCCACAACAGTGAGAGGCCCACATACCGAAAAAAAACCCACAAAAACATACACTACTATATATAAAATAGATAACTAACAAGGACCCACTGTATAGCACAGGGAACTATACTCAATATCTTGTAATAACCTATAATGGAAGAGAATGTAAAAAGGAATATATATATTTATATACATATATGTATAATTGAATCATGTTGCTATATATCTGAAACTAACACATTATAAATCAACTATATTTCAATAAAAATTTAAAAAATAAAAGAAGTGTACAGTAAATAGTGGTTGAGTGAATGTTTGGAAATTACCGTCGAGGTTTTATGGGAAACAGGGTACACATTTAGGCATACCACCTGAAACTTTGTTTTTAAGGGATGTGAGGAAATCAGAAAGCTAGTATGTGAGATTTTAAGAAGAGTTTCTATTCATTTTGTATTCCCGTCATTTAGGTTAGAGTCCATGGTCCAGATATTTTCATTCCCTGTTCTTTGTCAAGCTCTTCTTCCTTCTTTTATGCAAAGACAAACTGGCTCTGTTTGGCTCTGTTCTCTTTTTTTTCTTTCCCCACGTAATAATCCTAGGCTCCAGTTCTGCAGAGCTCTGAAAACTCTATCAGTTGTTCTTCCTTGTTTCTTTATTCATGCCTTAAGCTTTTGTTGCCTAAATTAAAATAAAATTTTTTAAAAGTTACATGTGACCTTCCTGCTTTATCCTTCTCTAGCCTTTCCGAGGAGCTTCCCAAGTATAGTGTGGTTATGACCTAGAAGTTCCAAGGCTCATACAGAAGGCTATGGCATTAAAAGCTGGCACGTTGAGGGGAATTTTGAAGTGATTGATTGTGACCCTGAAACATGCTGTAAGAGTGGGTGCTGGGACAGCTGGTGGAGAGTAAGCTGTTGGCAATGGAACAACCCAAAACATGTAGATTTTTGACTAAAAATAAGAACGGAAACCTAGATGGAGCCCTGCCGAGACTTGTCAGCCACCCTTTAGCTGTTAAGATGGATATAGCTACGAGGAGATGCAGTCCTGTCACTCAGAGACATCCACAGAAGATGCAGGCTCTATTCCTGGTTGCATCAGGGATGCCATTCCCCTTAGGGAAAGGTGATGTTCTCTTTCACTGGGACGATGAAGGCACTGTGGGTCACATGGAGGCATCAGAGGAAGATGGGCCGTTTGCATTGCTATCTCCTTGATGTCACACAGCACACAAACCTGCCCCGCAACCCATGGGCACCACTGGGTTTCCAAAGAGCTCTCTTCGCATAAGGAGGAAGGTGGGAGAGGAAGTGCACTGCTTAAAGTTGGCTATCTGTATTTCTGTGGGGCCTGACTCAATAAGACAATGTCTGATATAAAACTAAAGCAAACGAGGAGAGGAATTTTCTTGATCAATTTAGTAGTATGTGAGTTACTTTAGTATATTGCAGCGTTACCTGTTCTCTTGTCAATAATATTTCTGTTTATGAAATATTTTTCTTTTTTTATTGAAGCGTAGTTGATTTACAAAGATGTGTTAGTTTCTGGTGTTGAGCAAAGTGATTCAGTTGTATATATACTTCTTCAGATTATTTTCCATTATAGTTTTACAACATATTGAATATAGTTCCCTGTGCTATAGTGTAGGTCCTTGTTGTTTATCTATTTTATGTATAGTAGTGTGTATCTGTTGATCCCATACTCCTAATTTATCCCTCCCCCCCCCCCTTTGGTAGCCATAGGTTTGTTTTCTATGTCTGTGAGTCTATTTCTGTTTTGTAAATAAGTTCTTTTGTATCATTTGTTTTAGATTCCACATATAAATGATGTCATATGATATTTGTCTTTCTCTGTCGACTGACTTCACTTTGTATGATAATCTCTAGGTCCATCCATGTTGCTGCAAATGGCATTATTTCATTCTTTTATATGGCTGAGTAATATTCCATAGTATGTATGTGCCACATCTTTTTATCCATTTATCTGTCCAGGGACACTTAGGTTGCTTCCATATACTGGCTCTTGTAAATAGTGCTTCTATGAACATTGGGGTGCATGTATCTTTTTGAATTAGAGTTTCCTTATTTTCTGGATACATGCCCAGGAGTGGGATTGCTGGATCATATGGTAACTTTACTTGTAGCTTTTGAAGGAAGCTTCTTACTGTTCTCCATAGTGGCTGCACCAAGTGAAATATTTTTCTAAATCACACAGGCCACAGAGTGAAATGAGGGGGAGAGTCAGCCCTGAGGCCTTTTAGGCTTTGATGCCTGGGCTGTAAACCTGACTTCAGGAATCTGTGCCTTAGCTTTCTTATCTGGAAAATGGGGCCAGTGCCCTCTAATTGCAGGGCCATCGTTCAGATTAAAGAGTCTGTGCCCAGTGCCTCACAGCTGGTGGGTTCTCAGTGAAAGGTAGTGTTCCCGCCTTCATGCTCATACCCTGAGCACCGTCCTTCAACCCTTGTCTGGTTAAATAAGGGGAAAAGCAGAGTTCGCTTAGTTATAAAATACTGGTGGCCTTTAGAAGTTTCTAAACACAATGCTGAAAGATTACCATCCACCCTGTCATTTATGAGTAAGAAGATCTGGGGGTACAAAAGTAATAGCAATTAATACTCTTATCTTAATAATAGCGGTAGGTGCTACTACAGCACTTTCTGACTACAGTGGCTGGTACTGGCAGTCATGGTGCTTTGGACACATCCTAATGGTGTGCTTTTTTTCTCCTTCCAGAAGCATCTGGCATGTCAGAGCTACAGTGTCTTCCATGGGACTTCCTTTGTGAACAGCTTCCATTTAAAAGAGTTGTGTGAATACCTTGTTTCAGTCAAGTTCCCAAAGAACACATTTGTCTTCTGATCTGCTGGAGGTCTTAAGGTTTGTGTTAATTTTTCCATTTGTCTCACTGAAGTTATTATTAATTTTGAGGGATATTTTTTAAATGGGTAATAGTCATACCCTATTGCAATAAGGACTGTGGAAGTAGGTTATGCACAGATTGTAATCCTTTGATTTCATTGGGAGATGGATATAAATGAGAAGAAATTTGATATGATCCTTCTCATACTTACTATTAGATACTCTGTGGGATGTTACAAGGATATTAGAAATAAAATATCCCCCATGTTGGCTTAAAACAAGTTTTATTTCTGTGTTCATAAATTCTAACTGAACAGATCCAGTACATTTATATTGAGTGTCTACATATATCAGATTTTGTTAAGTACTTTCAATTAGCTAAGACCTCGCTGATAAATTATATTTTGAAACATTGAAAATCAAAACTGCATTTGTCAGTATCAACTAGTGTTATCATTATGACATTTTTCAAATTATAAAATCTCAGTAGCCATAATGTTTTCATTTAGCTCTGCCAAGGGGTCCTCACCCTATGATTGATGAGGATAGAACAGGGGGATGGTGGTGGTTGTTTAATGTGTGTGCGTTAACAACTCGAAAAATCACTAACAGTATTGTTGCTCACTTAAAGACAGAGCTTGCTAGCAAAGCAAGCATTTTATTTTGGAAGTGCGTGTTCTGCTTCTGAGATGGTACCAAGTAAACCACTTTTATTCTGAAAGTGCTTTCTGACAAAGACCTACCTAAAGGCTGAAATTAATCCACCCATCTTTCATAGATGGAAAAATGAGCAAGAGAGCAGATAAAGCTTGGCTCACTGAGTGGATAAAAACTAAGTGAAGAGCAAGGGAGAAGGAACAGAGTACTTTCCCTAGAATGACATGTCTTTTCCCACAGACTTCTATTTCATTCGGTTGGACTTTTATTCTGTCCACGGTGACAAATGTTTTCTCCTGTAATGGCCCTCTACTGTGGGTTTTTTTTTTTTTAACTTCTCTTACTGAGAAATCAAAGTAGATTTCACCGCAGTGCTGGGCTAGATTCCAGTTTTCCCACTGCACCCTTCATTGCTGGACCCCATGATTGATTCACTTTGAAGGGTGAGGCATGTGGTACATACATATTGGGGGACAGGACGGATGGGAGGTTGTGTCTCCATCTTTAACTCTCCAGTCTGTCAGCTTGGTAGGATGTTATGGTGTGCAGAGATGTAACAAGTGTCTGACGGAAAAAGAGGTGCTAGAAAGGACTTGAGAAGTTACCTAAATGTTCTTGCCTAGTCTGCAAATAAGATCCCACTTGAACTGTCCGAAACCAATGAGAAACTATTTGTTTTCAGACCTTTATACCTAGGTATCCACTTTCCTTTTGAATCCTAATATAGATTCTCCTTTCTTAGAAACCTCACTGTCTAGAAAACCTAAGTGTTTCCCGACGTCCTCGCATGGCACTTTATTTCTTCTGTTATGGAGACAGAATATATTGGTCAGAGTCCCCCTGTATCATCATAGACTTAAGTCTCAAGTCATCCTTTTTCTCTTCAGGAGAGAGAAACCCATTTTTCTGAACCGTTCCTGTGAAATTGTACAGTCCACAAATTTATTGATCCCCACAGTTTTGTTCTGAGTCTCTTAAGTTCTCTACATTCCACTTCAGTTTGAGAATACAGACAGGTTGCAGGAACATGAAAAATCATCTATTGTTGTTTCTCTTTCTCAGTGGGGCCACTATTGACATTTTCAGGGGGATACTTCTCTGTGATGCAAGATCAGCCCATGGATTTGATCAATAGAAAGGTTAGTAGCCCTGCCTTCAAGGAACTAAAGACCAGCAGCACCCCACCACCCAGTCCCCAGTTGACGTGATAACCAAATTCAAACCTCCTTTGCCTGTCCCTGCAGAGGAGGACCCGGATTGCCCAGACCAGAGAGTCGCCGATGAGAGTTGAGCATGCTGAAATGGGCAGAGTTGAGCAAATGGTGGGGCCGGGCTTGGACCCCAGTTTTTAACTCTGGGTGCCATTCTCTTCCCCCCTATCATTCTTCAATGCTGGGTCTACACTGGCTTTTCAGCTGTCTAGAAACACACCAAGGTGTGTATATGGATACTCTTTTGGAGAACCAGAATTTCTGGTTTGGTGTTTAGGGGAGATCACTGTTGTTTGATATGGGAACATGGAGAGGAGGAACAGAGTACTTTCAGAAGATAACATCAGAACTCAGTGCAGGGAAACAGGAGAGAGTAGACAGCTCTGGGGACTTACAGAAAAGACAGGGCTCGGACCCCAGAGGAAATAGTGGGGCTGGTGTTGCAAAGGTATCATCAGCTCAGTCACTGAGAAAGGAAGGGGGGGTAGAGCATCTGAAGTCCAAGGGAAGACTGGAACAGGTCAGTAGCAAAGGAGTAGTTTTTCACTTGCTTTGTATCATGCACCCCAGTGTCAGCTCTCTGCTCTGTGTCACAGGCTTCCTCGGTAGCTCAGGAATCAGTTTGCGGGTAGCTCAAAGGGCCCTTCACTGCAGCTGAAACTGTCTCTCGCATCAGCCCCGATATCCCTCACCCACCCTCCATCCACATTTCTGCCTTGTCCCTCACTTATCTTTTGGCAGCTGCCCCCATTCCTGCCCTCCATTCTTCATGTCTGCAGAGAATGAGGAAATGACTTGATGCCTTTTATTTCTCTGGATTCTTCCAATATCTCAAGTAAGGCTATCCATTAAAAGGAAAGGACAGGGCTTCCCTGGTGGCGCAGTGGTTGAGAGTCCGCCTGCCGATGCAGGGGACACGGGTTCGTGCCCCGGTCTGGGAAGATCCCACATGCCGTGGAGCGGCTGGGCCCGTGAGCCATGGCCGCTGAGCCTGCGCATCCGGAGCCTGTGCTCCGCAACGGGAGAGGCCCGCGTACCGGAAAAAAAAACAAAAAAAAACCCACACAGTTATAAGTAGGGGTATCTTGGTTGTTACAGTTACTCTCCTCCTTAGCTGGCACGAAATACACACAGCAGCTACAGAGTTGCACGTGGGAACTGAACTAAAGGACTCTTTTCTTTGCTCTCTAGTAAAATGAAGAATCCTACATGATAAGATTTATCATCTATAAATAGACTACGTTTATGGAGATAGAAGTAACATCAAAGGCCTCCCTTATCTTGTATTGTTTAATTATTTAAAGCTTTATAACTGAGTTCCTGAGCCCAATTTTTCAAACATGGTGACTTTCCTGTCCTCTCTTCTTTGGCGCACGGGACACCAAGTTATATGTGACTTCTCAGAGTTTCTCATTTCCTGAAGTGCTCTATTAGCTCTATAAACATGGAAGAATAAATATTAGCTTTATGAGACCATGTTCCTCTACCAGTTGAAAAATAGCGTACAATAAAAAATACAAGGATGTAATGTTGAAAATTATAGGCCAGTATGCTCTCTTATTGTGGGTATATATCTAATCCTCATGCACAGAGACTGCGTTTTCAGAAAAATATGTGCTGTGTAATACCACTTGTGTCTGTGATGTATTTTCACCCCTCAGGTTTAACAGTATATCTCAAGTGAGTCTTGCCTCACTAGTGAAATGTTTCAGACTTATTTACTACTCTGATTTAAAAGCAAACAAACAAAACTCTCCGGATCTTGCTATTAATTCTAAAAATTACATATGATCCAAAGTTGTTTGTGGCTTCCCTTCTAATTACATTAGAAAATGTCTGATGGCAACTTTGAATCAAGAGGAAGTTTTGTGAGGAGTTTAAAAATAAAAAGTCAATTGTGGTCTTGCACAGCTAGTCAGTACTTTATGTGTGCAAATTGTTATTTCAAAATCCAGACTCTAATTACACATTTTTAGCAGCAGTGAAAATGTAGCATCCATTGACTGTGCCCCTAAAGCTTCACATTCACACCCCGTAAGGAAGAAAAAGAGTAACCTACATGGATAGTGTGTGAATTGAAACACTCTTATAAAACTAGAGGATTAAATATAATTATGTTCAGATAATTCACTTCCTTCTAGAAATGACCATCCATTTGCCAAAAGTGCCAATGATTCATCATATCAAGGACAGTTTCTTCTTCTACATTAACTCTCCATTGTTCCTCTTGCTAAAAACAGAAAATAATCAGCCTTGTGTATTCTGGGCTCAAAAGTAAGAAAATTGGACTTACTGGACTAGCTCCTTCTAATTGCCTAAATTTCTACAGCATTCTTCTTTTAAACAACAAAATTTTAAAATATATTAAATTTTATTATGAAGTAGTTTAAGCCTACAGAAAATAATAGATGTACCTACTGCCATATTTTATTTTAAGATTTTCATTTTTGATGACATTTATTGTTTTCTTTCTAACTTTATAAGCAAAACATACATGTTCATTGCAGACAAATAGAAATGCATAAAAACATAAAGGAAAAATTCGAAATCACCCATAACACCGCCCCGAGAGAACCTTCATTGTTAGCATTTTTATGCATTTCTTCCCAGTGTTTACACATTTTTACAAATTGAGGTATAATTGACCTACATCACTATGTTAGTTCCAGGTACACAATATAGTGATTCAATATTTCTGTACATTACTAAATGATCACTATGATATGTCTGGTTATCATCTGTCACCATACAAAGATATCACAGTATATCTATCTATATCCCCCATACTTTACATTTCATCCCTGTGACTCATTTTTTTTTGTAACTGGAATTTTGTACCTCTTAATCTCCCTCAACTACTGCACTCATCTCCCAATCCCCCTTCTCTCTGGTAACCACCTCTTTGTTACATTCTGTATCTATGAGTCTGTTCTTTTATGTTCATTTATTTGTTTTGGTTTTTAGATTCCACATATACGTGAAACCGCACAGCATTTGTCTTTCTCTGTCTGACTTATTTCACTTAGCATAATACCCTCTAGGTCCATCCATGTTGTCACAAATGGCAAGATTTCATTCTTTTTTATGACTGAGTTGTATACCACATCTTTATCCATTTATCTATTGATGGACACTTAGGTTGCTTCCATATCTTGCCTGTTGTAAATAGTGCTGCATTGAACATAGGGGTACATATATCTTTTGAAATCACTGTTTTTGTTTTTGTCAGAGTAATGCTCGGAGGTGGAATTGCTGGATAGTATGGTAGTTCTATTTTTAATTTTTTGAGGAGCCTCCATACTATTTTCCATAGCGGCTGTACCAATTTACATTCTCACCAACAGTTGACTAGGGTTCCTTTTTCTCCACATCCTCACCAACACTTATTATTTGTTGTCTTTTTGATAATAACCATTCTCACAGGTGTGAGATGATATCTCATTGTGGTTTTAATTTGCATTTCCCTGATGACTAGTAATGTTGAGCATTTTTTCATGTGTCCATTGCCATCTATATGTCTTCTTTGAAAAACATGTCTGTTCACGTTCTCTGCCTATTTTTCAATCAGTTTCATTTTTTGATGTTGAGTTGTATGAGTTTTATATATTTGGGATATTAACCCCTTACCAGATATATCACTTGCAAATATCTTCTCCCATTCAATAGCTAGCGGCTTTGTTTTGTTGGTAATTTCCTTCACTGTGCAGAAGTTTTTTAGCTTGATGCAGTCCCGTTTTTTAACTTTTGCTCTTGTTTCCCTTGCCTAAAGAGACATTTCCAGAAAGTTATTACCAAGGCCAGTGTCAAGAGTATACTGCCTATGTTTTCTTCTAGGAGTTTTATGGTGTCAGGTCATTTAAGTTTTTAATAAATTTTGAGTTTATTTTTGTATACGGTGTGAGAAGGTAGTCTAGTTTGATTCTTTTGCATATAGGCGTCCAGTTTTCCCAACACCATTTATTGAAGAGGCTGTCTTATCCCCATTGTGTATTGTTGTTGCCCCCTTTGTCGTTGACTAATTGCCCATATAAGTGTATGTTCATTCCTGGACTCTCTATTCTGTTCCATTTATCTATGTGTATGTTTTTGTGCCAGTACCATACTGTTTTGATGACTGTATCTTTGTAGTATAGCTTGAAATCAGGGAGCCTGATTCCTCCAGCTTTATTGTATGTTTGCTTTTACCAATGAGATTTTTCCTTTTATAGTTTTCATATTTCTAGGTGTACTCTTTTCTTTTTTGCTTAGAGAAATTCCTTTAACGTATCTTGTAAGGCTGGTTTAGTGGTCCTGGACTCCTTTAGCTTTTGCTTGTCTGTAAAACTCTTTATCTCTCCATCAACTCTGAATTATAGCCTTGCTCAGTAAAGTATTATTAGTTGTGGGTTTTTCCCTTCATCACTTTCAAAATATTGTGCCACTCTCTTCTGACCTGAAGAATTTCTGCTGAAATGTCAGCTGATAGCCTTTGTGAGTTCCCTTGTATGTAACTAGTTGCTTTTATCTTATTGCTTTTAATATTCTCTCTTTCTCTGTAATTTTTGCCATTTTAATTCTAATATATCTTGGTGTGGACCTCTTTGGGTTTATCTTGTTTGGTATTCTCTGAGCTTCCTAGACTTGGATATCTGTTTCCTTTCCCAGGTTAGGGAAATTTTCAGATATTATGTCTCCAAATAAGTTCTCTCCTCCTTTCTTTCTCTCTCCTCTTTTTGGGACCCCTATAATGAGAATGTTTTAGTACATTTGATGTTGTCCCAGAGGTCTCTTAACATATCCTCATTTTTTTTAAAATCCTTTTCTCTTTTTCTGTTCAACTTGAGTGATCTCCACTACTCTGTCTTCCAGTTTGCTGATCCTTTTCTCTGTATCATGTAATCTACTGGTGATTCCTTCTTTTTTATTGCAGTCATGGTGTTCTTCAGCTCTGTTTGTCTCTTCTTTATATTTTCTAAGTCTTTGTTAAACTTTTCACTGTGTTCAGCAATTCTTCTCCCAAGTTCCTCAAGCACCTTGAACTCTTTATTGGGTAGATTGCTTATCTTCACTTCACTTAGCCCTTCTGAGATGTTAACCTTGTTCCTTCATTTTGAAAATATTCCTCTGTTGTCTTATTTTGCCTGATTATTTGCTTTTATTTCTCTATATTAGGTAGGTCAGTTACATTTACCAGTCTAGGAAATTTGGCCTTACATAGGAGACATCGATGCGTCTGAGCTGCACACTCCCCTCTGTTCACTGTAGCTGTATGATCTAGGTATTCCTTCCCCTATGTAGGCTGCATGGGCCCTTCTGTTGTGGTGGGGCTGATTACTGTGTGCTGATGTGACTGGTCTCCAGCCTGGTTGGTTGCCAGGCCCTGCCTAGTACAGAGGCTGCTGGCCACTGGTGGGCGGTGGGGGGCCTGTGTCCCAGTTAGCTGCCTGCATGACCCAGTAAGTCCTGGACCCGGTGCTAGCCTGACTGTGGGTGGGGCTGTGTCCCTGAAAGGCTGGCTACTAGGCCTGGGGCATCCCAGGACTAATGCTGAAAAGTTGGCGAGTGGGGCCAGGTCTAGGCACTAATAAACTAGAGGGAGGACTCCAAAATGGTGCCTGCCAGCACTAGTGTTCTCATGGTAGACTAAGCTCCTAAAAATGGCTGCCACCAGTGTCTCTGTCACCAGGGTAAGTCCCAGTTGCCTCTTGCCTCTCTGGGAGGCTCTCCAAGATCAGCAAGTGTGTCTGACTCAGACTCCTTTCAAATTATTGCTTCTGCATTGGGTCTCTGCATATGTGTGATTTTGCACGTGCCCTTTAAGAGCAGAGTCTGTTTTCTGTAGCCTTCCGGCTTTCCTGAATGCAAGCTCTGCTGGCCTTCAAAGCCAGAAATACTGTGGACTCATCTTCCTGGTGCAAGACCCCCAGGCTTCAGAGCCCAGTGTGGTGCTCAGACTCCTTGCTTCTTGGGGGAAATCTATGCAATTGTGATTATACTCCTATTTGTGGGCCACCTACCTAGAGATGTGGGTCTTGACTATACGGCATCTCCGCCCCTCTTACTGATCTTGTTGTGGCTCCTCCTTTATCTTCAGTTGTAGAAGACCTTTTCTGCTAGACTTTAGATCATTCCCATTAAGAGTTGCTCTGTAAACAGTTGTAATTTTCGTTTCCTGTGGGAGGAGGTGAGCTCAGGGTCTTCCTACTCACCACCTTGGCCACCATCTCCACTGCCATATTTTAAAATGTTAATACTTCTAAAGTTGCTTCGGATATCTATTTTTTAAAGTGAAAAAAAAATTACCATTCTTTCTATTTACCTATCGCCATAGATACTATAACTTATATAAGATTTTGTATTTCACTCCTTTATATTATATTATATATCTGTTTCTGATTACGTCTGTGTCTATATATATGGGATATTATTTTTAAGTTTACATAGACGAGATCATACTGAATTTATACCTTTCAATTTGTTTTTCCTCAACAGTTTTTTGGGGTTTTTTTTTTTAGCATTATCTGTTAACATATGGACATTTGACTTATTCGTAGTAGTTAATTGTTTTATGTATCTACCTTCTCATAATGGAACATTCACCAGTCTTTTTTTTTTTTTTTTTTTTCTGGACAACCACCTTCCTACACCCATCTCACCATTCGCAGTAGACACGTAAGCATGTAGATGTGGGTTTAACGTTTGGTAGTGCAGCACCCTCCCTGCCATTGAATAGGCACTTGAGAAACAGTTATTCTTTAACTCTACTAGAAAAACTTTTATTTCCTTCTTGTCAACAAAGTTTTCTATTTTGTTTTGTTATTACCATTAGATGTGCCTCTGTCCCTTTTCCACTGAATTTTCTGTGAGCAGTTTCTAATGTGGCTTTATTAATTCCATCTAAATCAAGTATATTTATGTGTAAGCAATGAGAAAAGACCAAAGGAATAGAGCAAAGACAAACAAGAGAGAATGAAAGAAGGAAGAAGGGATTACATCTAATTTTTAGCCTCTGAGACTCGATTGGTATTCCTGAGAGATACTTTTTAAAGGACATTTGCACAGTTTCTTATTCTCCATCACCTCAGAGGTCAGCCAGTTTTGGAGGCCTTTCTCTCCCATTTAACCCATCAAATACTTCCTTTTGTCTCTTACTTTCATAATAACATTAGAAAAATGTATATTATTTTTTTTAATTTAGATATATTTCAAGATCTATCTCAAGTGTTTTTTTAGATTGTGGTGCCTCAAAAAATGGGAGCTATCAAAAAATCTGTAAATGGATATATATTTGTACTTTTTAGTAGATTTTACCATTGTTTTGCATTTTGCCTGGCATGTGCTAAATAAATATTTGGTGAATGGTTGAATAAATAAACAAAGAAATAAATATTTGTAGAAATTACAGTCATAAATATTTGTAGAGGTTACATGGTCATTTGACTTAGAGGTATTTTAGTGTTACTAGTAGTCATCTTTCATCTACTAAAACACTTAACCTCAACATTTAGATCTCCTCTGATTGAAAACTAAAGGTCTAAAAACAAATGAAAGATCAGAGTTAACTGAGAGCACCAATTCCCAAAAGTTACTAAAATTAAAGTCTCTATTTAAGGTTACCAGATTATTTAGGGCTCTAAAACAAGTGTCTACTCCCTTAAAATTTTAAGAGCTGTATGCCTGTGTTTAGACTATTCTCAAATTCTGTTTTGTTATTCTAAGAAATTAAACTTTTATTAGTCCATTTTATTTTTGTACATGACAGTGGGCTGAGCCAGCTGACGCCACTAAAAAAGTGAAACTTTGAAAAATTGAAGAGTAAAAGCAATTATTTCTAGAACTGACAGAGCCTTTCCTGGGTTCAATTCTTGCTCCTTGTAATTATTTATTCCTTTCAAGATACTGGAAATTATTAGACTGTAATTGATCTCAGCACTTGCCAAATGTAATTTCCTATATAAAAACATTAGTAAGTATTGAGAATTTCCTTTCGTTTTCCCTTGCAAACAATGCTCTGGTCTTTTCTGAAAGTCAAGTTTATAGGGTTTTTCCCCACCCTTAATCTTTATTTTTGTTGTATTTGATGGAGTTCTACTAAGCTAAGATGTGCGCCAAGTTTAGTTTGTAACTGAGTATAAGTCATCAGAAAATAGGATTTCAGCCAGAAATTCTTGCACACATTACCTCTAGCTGCTCTGCCAAGTGTCACAGTACTATTTAGGCCTTCCCATATGTCTGAAAACAGCAGGAAAATGCTTTTCAATCTTAGCTCACATATGTTTTTAAGTAGAATTTGTTCTGGTAGTACTGATATCCCCAGTATGAGATTATTAGTACTGTTTTCTAATGGTAAAGGTATGCTTTTTTATCAGTATCCATCGTAATGATAGCTCTGCGGATGGCTCTGGGTTCTCATTTGGCATATTTGTTGATAAGAGGACTAGAGGAGGGAGACCTTCAAGATGGCGGAGGAATAAGATGTGGAGATCACTTTCCTCCCCACAAATACATCAGAAATACATCTACAGGTGGAACAACTCCTACAGGACACCTACTGAACGCTGGTAGAAGACCTCAGACTTCCCAAAAGGCAAGAAACTCCTCACATACCTGGCCATGTGGCTGACAGGGTCTGGGTGCTCCAGCCACATGTCAGGCCTGTGCCTCTGAGGTGGGAGAGCCGAGTTCAGGACATTGGTCCACCAGAGACCTCCCTGCTCCACATAATATCAAACGGCGAAAGCTCTCCCAGAGACCTCCATCTAAACGCTAAGACCCAGCTCCACTCAACGACCTCAAGCTACAGTGCTGGATATCCTATGCCAAACAACTAGCAAGACAGGAACACAGCCACACCCATTAGCAGAGAGGCTGCCTAAAACCATAATAAGGTTACAGTCACCCCAAAACACACCACCAGATGTGGTCCTCCACACCAGAACACAGGCACCAGTCCCCTCCACCAGGAAGCCTACACAACCCACTGAACCAACCTTAGCCACTGGGGGCAGAGGCCAAAAACAATGGGAACTGTGAACCTGCAGCCTGTGAAAAGGAGAACCCAAGCACAGTAAGTTAAGCAAAATGAGAAGACAGAGAAACACACAGCAGATGAAGGAACAAGGTAAAAACCCACCAGAGCAAACAAATGAACAGGAAATAGGCAGTCTACCTGAAAAAGAATTCAGAATAATGATAGTAAAGATGATCCAAAATCTTAGAAATAGAAAGGAGAAAATACAAGAAACGTTTAACAAGGACCTAGAAGAATTAAGAGCAAACAAACAATGATGAACAACACAATAAGTGAAATGAAAAATTCTCTACAAGAAATCAATAGCAGAATAACTGAGGCAGAAAAACGGATAAATGACCTGGAAGATAACATAGTGGAAATAACTACCGCAGAGCAGAATGAAGAAAAAAGAATGGAAAGAATTCAGGACAGTCTCAGAGACCTCGGGGACAACATTAAACACACCAACATTCGAATTATGGGGGTCCCAGAAGAAGAAGAGAAGAAGAAGGGGACTGAGAAAATATTTGAAAAGATTATAGTTGAAAACTTCCCTAATATGGGAAAGCAAATAGTCAATCAAGTCCAGGAAGCACAGAGAGTCCCATACAGCATAAATCAAAGGAGAAACACGACAAGACACATATTAATCAAACTATCAAAAATTAAATACAAAGAAAAAATATTAAAAGCAGCAAGGGAAAAGCAACAAATAACGTAAAACGGAAGCCCCATAAGGTTAACAGCTGATCTTCCAGCAGGAAATGGGCAAGCCAGAAGGGAGTGGCAGGACATATTTAAAGTGATGCAAGGGAAAAACCTACAACCAAGATTACTCTACCCAGCAACAGTCTCATTCAGATTCAATGGAGAAATTAAAACCTTTACAGACAAGCAAAAGTTAAGAGAATTCAGTACCACCCAACCAGCTTTACAGCAAATGCTAAAGGAACTTCTCTAGACAGGAAACACAAGAGAAGGAAAAGACCTACAATAACAACCCAAAACAATTAAGAAAATCGTAATAGGAACATACATATCAATAATTACTTTAAATGTAAATGGATTAAATGCTCCAGCCAAAAGACATAGACTGGCTGAATGGATACAAAAGAAGACCCGTATATATGCTGTCTACAAGAGACCCACCTCAGACCTAGGGACACATGCAGACTGAAAGTGAGGGGATTGAAAAAGGTATTCCATACAAAGGGAGATCAAAAGAAAGCTGGAGTAGCAATGCTCATATCAGATACAATAGACTTTAAAATAAAGACTATTACAAGAGACAAGGAAGGCCACTACATAATGATCAAGGGATCAATCCAAGAAGAAGATATAACAGTTGTAAATATTTAGGCACCCAACCTAGGAGCACCTCAATACATAAGGCAAATGCTAACAGCCATTAAAGGGGAAACCAACAGTAACACAATCATAGTAGGGGACTTTAACACCTCACTTTCACCAATGGACAGATTACCTAAAATGCAAATAGATAAGGAAACACAATCTTTAAATGATACATTAAATGAGATGGACTTAATTGATATTTGTAGGACATTCCATCCAAAAACAGCAGATTACACTTTCTTCTCAAGTGCTCATGGAACATTCTCTAGGATAGATCATATATTGGGTCACAAATCAAGCCTTGGCACATTTAAGAAAATTGAAATCGTATCAATTTTTCTTTTTCTATCTTTTCTTTTTCTTATCTTTTTCTACCACAACGCTATGAGACTAGATATCAATTACAGGAAAAAAATCTGTAAAAAACAAAACAAACGCATAGAGGCTAAGCAATACACTATTAAATAACCAAGAGGTCACTGAAGAAATCAAAGAGGAAATCAAAAAATATCTAGAAATAAATGACAGTGGAAACATGACGACACAAGACCTATGGGATGCAGCAAAAGCAGTTCTAAGAGGGAAGTTTATAGCAATAAAATCCTACCTCAAGAAACAAGAAACATCTCAAATAAACGACCTAACCTTACACCTAAAGCAATTAGAGAAAGAAGAACAAAAAAACCCCAAAGTTAGCAGAAAGAAAGAAATCATAAAGATCAGATAGGAAATAAATGAAAAAGAAATGAAGGAAACAATAGCAAAGATCAATAGAACTAAAACGTGGTTCTTTGAGAAGATAAACAAAATTGATAAACTGTTAGCCAGACTCATCAAGAAAAGAAGAGAGAAGACTCAAATCAATAGAATTAGAAATGAAAAAGGAGAGGTTAACAACAGACAGTGCAGAAATACAAAGGATCATGAGAGATTACTACAAGCAACTCTATGCCAATAAAATGGACAACCTGGAAGAAATGGACAAATTCATAGAAAAGCACAACCTTCTGACAGTGAACTAGGAAGAAATAAAAAATATAAGCAGACCAGTCACAGGCACTGAAATTGAGACTGTGATTTAAAAATCTTCCAACAAACAAAAGTCCAGGATCACATGGCTTCGCAGGCGAATTCTACCAAACATTTAGAGAAGAGCTAACACCTGTCCTTCTCAAACTCTTCCAAAATATAGCAGAGGGAGGAACACTCCCAACCTCATTCTACGTGGCCACTATCACCCCGATACCAAAACCAAACAAAGATGTCACAAAGAAAACTACAGGCCAATATCACTGAGAAAGATAGATGCAAAAGTCCTCTACAAAATACTAACAAACAGAATCCAACAACACATTAAAAGGATCATACACCATGATCACCAGGGGTTTAGCCCAGGAATGCTAGGATTCCTCAATATATGCAAATCAGTCAATGGCATAAGCCATATCAAGAAGCTGAAGGAGAAAAACCTTATGATCATCTCAATAGATGCAGAAAAAGCTTTTGACAGAATTCAACACCCATTTATGATAAAAACCCTCCAGCAAGTAGGGAACTTAACATAATAAAGGCCATATATGACAAACATCGTTCTCAAAGGTGAAAAGCTGAAAGCATTTCCTCTAAGATCAGGAACAAGGCAAGGTTGCCCTCTCTCACCACTATTATTCAACATAGTATTGGCAGTTTTAGCCACAGCAATCAGAGAAGAAAAAGAAATGAAAGGAATCCAAATTGCAAAAGAAGAAGTAAAGCTGTCACTGTTTGCAGATGACATGATACTCTACATAGAGAATCCTAAAGATGCCACCAGAAAACTACTAGAGCTAATCAATGAATTTGGTGAAGTAGCAGGATACAAAATTAATGCACAGAAATCTCTGGCATTCCTATACACTAATGATGAAAAATCTGAAAGAGACATTAAGGAAACACTCCCATTTACCACTGCAACAAAAAGAATAAAATACCTAGGAATCAACCTACCTAAGGAGACGAGACAAAAGACCTGTATGCAGAACTATAAGACACTGATGAAAGAAATTAAAGATGACACCAACAGATGGAGAGATATACCATGTTCTTGGATTGGAAGAATCAATATTGTGAAAATAACTATACTACCCAAAGCAATCTACAGATTCAGTGCAATCCCTATCAAACTACCAATGGCATTTTTCACAGAAGTAGAACAAAAATTTCACAATTTGTATGGAAACACAAAAGACTGTGAATAGCCAAAGCAATCTTGAGAAAGAAAAATGGAGCTGGAGGAATCAGGCTCCCCAATTTCAGGCTATACTACAAAGCTACAGTAATCAATACAGTATGGTACTGGCACAAAAACAGAAATATAGATCAATGTAACAGGATAGAAAGCCCAGAGATAAACACACACACATATGGTCACCTTATTTTTGATAAAGGAGGCAAGAATATACAATGGAGAAAAGACAGCCTCTACAACAGGTGGTGCTGGGAAAACTGGACATGTAAAAGAATGAAATTAGAACACTCTGTAACACCATACACAAAAATAAACTCAAAATGAATTAGAGACCAAAATGTAAGGCCAGACACTATTAAACTCTTAGAGGAAAACATAGGCAGAACACGCTTTGACATAAATCACAGCAAGATCCTTTTTGACCCAGCTCCTAGAGAAATGGCAATAAAAACAAAAATAACAAATGGGATCTAATGAAACTTAAAAGCTTTTGCACAGCAAAGGAAAACATAAACAAGATGAAAAGACAACCCTCAGAATGGGAGAAAATATTTGCAAATGAAACAACTGACAAAGGATTTATCTCCAAAAGTTACAAGCAGCTCATGCAGCTCAATATCAAAAAAGCAAACAACGCAATCCAAAAATGGGCAGAAGACCTAAATAGACATTTCTCCAAAGAAGATATACAGATTGCCAACAAACACATGAAAGGATGCTCAACGTCAGTGATCATTAGAGAAATGCAAATCGAAACTACAATGAGGTATCGCCTCACACCAGTCAGAACGGCCATCACCAAAAAATCTACAAACGTTAAATGCTGGAGAGGGTGTGGAGAAAAGGGAACCATCTTGCACTGTTGATGGGAATGTAAATTGAAACAGCCACCATGGAGAACAGTATGGCGGTTCCGTAAAAAACTAAAATTAGAACTACCATATGACCCAGCAATCCCACTACTAGGCATATACCCTGAGAAAACCATAATTCAAAAAGAGTCATGTACCAAAATGTTCATTGCAGCTCTATTTATAATAACCAGAACATGGAAACAACCTAAGTGTCCATCGACAGATGAGTGGATAAAGAAGTTGTGTCACATATATACAGTGGAATATTACTCAGCCATAAAAAGTAATGAAATTGAGTTATTTGTAGTGAGGTGGATGGACCTAGAGTCTGTCATACAGGGTGAAGTAAGTCAGAAAGAGTAAAGCAAATACTGTATGCTAACACATATATATGGAATTGAAAAAAAAAAATGGTTCTGAAGAACCTAGGGGCAGGAGAGTAATAAAGACACAGACGTAGAGAATGGACTTGAGGACGGGGGAGCAGGGAAGGGTAAGCTGGGATGAAGTGAAAAAGTGGCCTGGACATATATACACTACCAAATGTAAAATAGATAGCTACTCGGAAGCAACCATATAGCACAGGAAGATCAGCTTGGTGCTTTGTGTCCACCTAGAGGGGTGGGATAGGGAGGGTGGGAGGGAGACACAAGAGGGAGGAGATACGGGGGTATATGTATATGTATAGCTGATTCACTTCGTTATGCAGCAGAAACTAACACACCATTGTAAAGCAATTATACTCCAATAAAGATGTTTAAATAATTAATTAAATTAAAAAAAAAGAGTGCTAGAGTTCCCACAAACTGCACACTCTTAATTTCTGGTGGCTTTCACTTTAGAAAATCAAAATGCTGCTCTGTCAATCTGTGTGCCTACAAGATGTGGCATCGGGACTCAGCTCAAATTATCACCAGATCTGCAGCCTTCCTTTCCTCCCTCTCCTTTCCTCTTCAGGCCCCTTCTCTCAGGAGTTGGGGTGGAGCCCCTGGGTTCTGATACCATCCAAGAAGATGAAGCTGCAGAGGAGAAAGAGGACATGTGTCCAGTAATAGGCCTACTGTCATCCTTCTGCATTTTCTTTCCCTTGTCTTTTATATCAGGATCCATAGCACTTAAAAAAATGAAAAGAAAGAAAGATTTAGGCACCAGTGCTTGGCAGAAAGAAGATTGGTCATGGTGTTGGATTATAAGTTTTTCGAATACAGTTTGAAAGTATCTGTTAAAATTTGAAACATAATGGAGAAGAATGAAAAAAATCTGGTTTTTAATTCAGATTAGAGGATCAGCAAATTCATAATGAGTAAATTGAAACCTGCGTTTGGATTCCTTAATATAGAAACAGCTATGGAAAATTTAAAGATAAGCAATGCATTATTCCCAAAAGCATTGAAGACAAAATTAGGTTAACAGGTCTAGGAAGAAAACAAAGCTAATGAGTGTTAGGAACTTAGAAAAATTGTAAATTTCAAGCGTGCTCCTAATACTTGAAGCATAGATGTAAGTAATTAAGGACAAAGAATTTCAAGGACGCTTGTGAAAGAGACAAAATGAGTATAGGGAAGCCTCCCTAATTTAAGTTAACTAGAGAGAGCATACTTGTTGGAATTATGTGATGTTTCATTTCAAGACAGTTATACACTCTCCAGTAAATACAGTGGTATAAGCTTGTGGCTAATCAAAATGGCAACAACCACAACAAAAACCCTCTCTGTCTTGCTTCACGAATCCCTAATTTCTCCCTAATAATTTTACTCTAAGATGATCTACGTGGGGAGAGATTACAAAAGTTTGGCCTTTGATCATCCTAAGCAACTTGTACTGATTTAGAAAACAGTGGATTCACCTAAAGTCAGTGGGCAACTTTATTTGAATATAGGTCTCCTAATATACTTCTGTGACAAATTTATTACTATTTAAATTGAAAGGATCTTTTAAGATCACAGGTGTGTTGGTGCTGAAACCCAGAAAGATGATTTCCAAGTGACTGAGTATTTTCGTTGACATAAAACATTTTATTTTCTCTTAACAGTAAGGTTAAAGGGGAAGAAGAACAGACATTAAAGTTCAGGGCACCTGACTCACAGCTTGTGTCTCCACTGAAGAAAGAGGTCATAGAGTCCGGACATCCCCAGCCTGGGAGAGAGAAGTGGGAGGAGAAGATAAGGGCTAGGAGAGGTGATTGCTGACTGGCTTTCTCTTCCCTGTTATCCCAGAATTTGGCATGCAGTCAGTGTTTCTTTAATTTTATGTTTCGCTTCTATGGATAGCACAGGGTTTGTGTGTTGTGTACTGGAGGGAGGAGAGGGAGTTCCTTTCACAGTAGCCACAAGGGAATGACATCTTTTTATGAGAAAGGCATTTTTCTCAATTCTTTCCTGAAAATATGGACAACATTTGAATAAATACTATAGGCGAAAGTTTTCCAGATAAAATGTCTAAGACCATTTCCATTCATTTGAAAATTTGCACACGCACAAAGGACTGCTATTTACTGAACAATGCCATCACTGTTAGAAATTCCATCCTAAATTTTAGCAGAGTACGTATAAATCCCCAAATAAAGACAAGTTAAGGGAACAGAATGTACTTTTCCTTTGATTTAAAAGAATTTGTTATTGTTGTTGTTTTTAAATTCTGGGTAAAAATCCATCAATCACAGTTTCTTAGGAGTATCACAAGTATACATATTTGAAAACCCCGAAGGAGAGCAGTCGTAATAGAATGAGACAATTTTCAACATTCTAGAGCTCAGTTTTCTTCTCAGAAACATTGCTAAATTGAAAGTAAAAGATACCACATTAAGAAATCCCACTTGCATTTAAAATATTGATAAAAGTGATAATGCAAGCACTATAGGAAATGTAATTGATAAAAATGTATTTCTACTTATGCATTTCTCAGCAAAGTAAAACATAACCCACATAACATATTCTGCCACCTCTTTTCCTGTCTGCAAATTCCTGTCGTTTGTGAAAATATGTGGCTGCTTAAGCTATCGATTGAAAATATGAAAATTGTGTTTTTAAAATGAATATTAAAGAAGGAGGTGGCAGGTGTAAATAGTACTGACCTCTCATTATACTGCACTTAGAACTTTTTCTTTCTAACATTACCTCACCCTTTGTTTTGCTGAGGTCCTCCTGGAGGGCATGCAGAACTCTGCCCAGAGTAGGCTGTGATTTAAATGTTTGCTAAACAAATAAATAAGAAAATTAATTAAAGGTGGCCTACAAAGGTGAATTTCCAAAAACCCCATAATTTCAGTGGGCTAAATACCAGATGGTAAGGGTATTGGAGGCATAACATTACATGTTCTCATTTTACTTTTCCTCTCCAAAGCCCCACTCTATTTATTGCTGTGGCATCTGGCAGGCTTTCTTTTCTGGGCCCAGCATGCTCCACGCCATGTGTTAGCATTTTCCTGGAATGAAAGTCAAGGAAATACCATTTCTAAAAATATGCTTTATGGGTGTTTTAAAATATAATATTTCCTTTCTACTAGCTCATTTGCTTAGGGGTCCTGATAAATGACATTCACGCACAGAAAAAAAAAAATCACAGTGAATCTGATTTTATGTATGCAACAAACATCACAATTGCCTTAACAAAGTGTGCAAACAGTATCCTCCTTTTCTGTTTCTGAGACATTTTATTTTTGTGGGTTTATGGCCACAGGCACTCCGTGCTCACTAAAAATAGGAGCCAAACATTTACTCAGTGCTTATTTATATCAAGAACTGTGCTTTACATATATTAGCAAGTATAGTCCCTTAAGGATCCTGTGTAAAACGTACTATTTATCATTTTTGTTTTACAAATAAGGAAATTTAGACATCGACTCTTTATTTAAGCACTTTGCCAAGTTCACATGGCTAGTAACTTATGAGTTGGGATTGCTTTCTTTTTTTTTTTTCTTTTAACTTTTTCCTTTAATTTATTATTTATTGTGAAAGACTCAGTTTTTAAGGTTTCTTTTTCTTTTGCAAGATTTTATTATGCAAATGTTTAACCACACAGAAGAGTTGAAAGAAATTGGCAGTGAACACTCATATGCTTACCTCTATGCATCCCTGTTTTCATCCACGAATCCACTGAATTTTTGGAAACATTTCTAAGTAAATTGTAGACATCGCTACAATTCCCCCAAATGCTTTGGTGTATGTACCATTACTAGAATTCAAAGTTTTATGATTTCTTATATGATTCTTATTTTTTAAGTAAAATTGTTAGGTAAAATTTACATATTTACATAAAATGCACAGATCTTAAGTGTACATTTCTATGAGTTCCAACAGTTATATACACCTGTGCTACCCAAATGTCTATCAACCCCAGAAAATTCCCTCATACACCTTCCCAGCACATCCCCATCCCCGCCTCTAGAGTAAATCAATTCTAGTTCTAGAACTCCGTATAAGTAGACTCATATACTACATACTCTTTCATGTCAGGTTTCTTTTACATAGTATGTTTTTGAGATTAATCTATTCTTGAGTCTGTCAGTAACTCATTTCTGTCTCTTGCTGAGTGATATTTGATTGCATGAATAGACAACAGTTTGTTAATCCATTCTTCTATGGATGGACACTTGTGTTCTTTACAGGCTCTATTTTGGATGAAGTTGCCATGAACATTCTTGAACAAGTCTTTCGTGAAGATATGGTTTCATTTCTTTTAGGCCAATATCTAAGAGTGGAATTTTAGTCATAGGCAGGTGTATATTGAGTTTTGGAAGAAATTACCATATCTTTGTACAAAATAGTTGTACCATTTTACATTCGCATCAACCATATATGATAGTTTTAGTTGTTACACATCTTCAACAGCATTTGGTCTTGTCAATCTCTTTAATTTTCGCCATTCTGGTAAGCTAGAATTGGGTTTGCAGTGATATTTCATTGTGATCTAATATGCATTTTTCTTGATGACTAATATGTTGACATCTTCTTCATGTGCTTACTGGCCATATCTTCTTTCATAAAGTGTCCATTGAAGTATTTGCCCATCTTTATATTGGGTTGCTTGTATGTATTTTTATTTTTGAGGTATAAAATATATATTCGTCTCCAGGATTTTATTAGATGTATACATTGCAACTGATTCCTTCCAATTCCAATGTATTGCTTGTCTATTCATTCTCTTAATGATGTTTTTTGTTGAGCAGAAGTTTTAATTTGGGGGGGGTGTAATTTATTGGGTTTTTTTTTCTTTCATAGGTACTGGCTTTTGTATCCTAAGATAACTTTATGCTCAAGTCAAAAAAATTCTGTGGTTTCTTTGAAAAGTTGTATAGTTTTAGATTTTATGTTTAGATTTATGATCCTTATTGAATTAACTTTTGTATATTATGTTTATTATGTTTTGTATATTATTTATTATCTTCTATATGGGATGTTTAATTCTTCCAACACTATTTTTGAAAAGCCTTTCCTTTCCTTATTGGAATGCCTTAGTGCTAGTCTCAAAAATCAAGTGACCACATAAGTGTGCACCTATTTCTGAGCTCTCTATTCTGTTCCATTGACTTTGTTGCTCCTTATGCTAGTACCACACTGTATTGATTACCGTAGCTTTACAGCGAGTCTTCAAGTCAGATGTGTAAGTCCTCCATTTTTGTTCTTTTATAAAATTGGCTTAGATATTCTATTTCTTCTGAAAATTTATGTAGATTTTAGAATTAGCTTACCAGTTTTTTTTTTTGGTTTGTTTTTTTGTTTGTTTTTTTTTGCTGTACGCAGGCCTCTCACTGTTGTGGCCTCTCCCGTTGCGGAGCACAGGCTCCGGACGCGCAGGCTCAGCAGCCATGGCTCACGGGCCCAGCCGCTCCGCGGCACGTGGGATCCTCCCGGACCGGGGCACAAACCTGTGTCCCCTGCGTCGGCAGGCGGACTCTCAACCACTGCGCCGCCAGGGAAGCCCCAGCTTACCAGTTTTAAAAATAATCAGTTTAGTCAGATTACAGTTGAGAATATGTTAAATCTAAGGCTCAGTTTGGAAAGAATTGACATCAGTATTGAGCCTCTCAATCCATAAATGTACATTCTCTTCATTAATATTTCTCAGCAATATTTTATAGTTTTTAGAGTATAATTCCTACATGCCTCTTGGTGCATTTATTACTAAGAATTCTATGTATTTTTAATAATTTAGGTGTAATTTAAATTTTTTAACTTCCAATTCGTTCCTGCTAATATGTAAAACTGTAAGCGTACTTTTATCCTGATACCAAAATCAAACAAAGATACAGACCAATATTTGTTACGTATGTAGACTCAAAAATCTTCAACAAAATTCTGGCAGATCGAATACAACAACATGTAGAGAGGATTATACACCATGACCAAGTGGGATTTATCTCAGGAGTGCAAGGTTAGTTCAAAATTCAGAAAATTAATGAATGTAAGACTCCATATTCATAGAATAAAAGACAAAAACCATATGATCATCTCAATAGATGCAAGAAGAGCATTTGGCAAAATACCTTTTGTTAAAAACACTCAATGGGGGCTTCCCTGGTGGTGCAGTGGTTGAGACTCCGCCTGCCAACGCAGGGGACACGGGTTCGTGCCCCGGTCCGGGAAGATCCCACATGCCGCGGAGAGGCTAGGCCCGTGAGTCATGGCCACTGAGCCTGCATGTCCGGAGCCTGTGCCCCGCAATGGGAGAGGCCACAACAGTGAGAGGCCCACGTACTGCAAGAAAAAAATTAATTAATTAATTAATTAAATTAAAAAAATAAAAACACTCAACGAACTAGGAATATGAAGAAACTTTCTCAATCTGATAAAGAATTATCTATGAAAAACCCCCAGCTAACATCATACTTATTGGTGAAAGACTGAAAGTTTCCCACCTGAGATCAAAAAACACAA
The DNA here is from genome assembly GCF_005190385.1 of Monodon monoceros. Classification (NCBI taxonomy): domain Eukaryota; kingdom Metazoa; phylum Chordata; class Mammalia; order Artiodactyla; family Monodontidae; genus Monodon; species Monodon monoceros. Next base: position 52,333,639 of record NW_021703785.1, on the reverse strand, counting down.
GGATGTCTACTCTTGCCACTTTTATTCAGTAATTTCCTGGAGGTTCTAACAAGGCAGTTAGGCAAGAAAAATAAATAAAGGGCCTCTGGATTGAAAAGGGACAAATAAAACAAACTCTGTTTACAGATGACACAGTCTCATATATAGAAAATCCTAAGGAGTTCACAAAAAAAAACTGTTGAGCTAATAAATGAGTTCGGCAAGCTTGTAGGATAGAAGATCAGTACATAAAAACCAGTTATATTTCTATATGCCAGCAATGAGCAATCTAAAAATTAAATTAAGAAAATTTCATTTAAAATAGCATAAAAAATAACAAAATACTTAGGAAAAATTTAATAAAAGAAGTGTAAGACGTGTACACTGAAAACTACAAAGCATGTTGAAAGAAATTATGACCTAAATAAATGGAGAGTTACCACATGTTCACGTATTCAGCATGTTATTTCTCAATATTATTGTCGTATAGTTTGTTGTCCCTGATCTTCTATTTCTTATTCATCCCATATTCCTGGCCTTTTAATTTGGTCCCAAGATTTTGCATCATCCGTTTTGGGCTTAAGACCCTGAAATTCACTTTTACAGCTTAGACAACTCTCTTGAAATTCAGAACCACATTTCAGGAGGTCTTTGAAGCGTGTCCACATGGATACTCCATTTTAAATGCCTTATACTCAATTATTTTCTTCCCAAATCCTTTCCTCCCAGTGTATTTTCTGAGATAAAAAGACACCTTTACCCCATTACTTAATCCATATTTATCTCCATCTTCTCTCTCTCACTTTCCACATCCAGTCACTTAAGTTCTATTTATGAATCTTCTAAAATATCCCTCAAATTAATTCTCAGGTCTTTAATATCCTCTGGAGTACACAGCATCCTTTCTAACATTTGTTCTTACCTCAAGTCTCAGCCCCCTTCAACCCATTCCTCACTAAGTTAGAATAATATTTCTAAAAATATAAATATAATTAAGTCACTTTTCTACATTAAATAATTTAAAGATCTTCTCTTACAATGTTTGTTTTCAGGCTTTTTTCTATTATTTTAAAGTAATAGAATTTTGTTTTCAAAAGAAGTTTCAAATACTAGAGTCAAACAAATAAGTAAATGGGTGGTGGGAGCCGAGTTTCTCTCTGTCAGGGCCTTTGCAGATAAGCAAGGAGGGAAAGCCAGAATGAACCATTTAGTACTGGGTTATAGTTGGACATGTTAGTATGAACTCATGTTTAGTGTAATATATATACAGATGGACGGATACAGAAACAATTATAGCTGTGTATATATACCTGGGCTTGAATATATACATACATTCCTAACTCTTTCTGCTGAGAGGGCCTGGGAGCAGTGATACCCCAGTAGCATCTTAGCACACCCATGCCCAGATACTAGTTTCTAAATATCATCCTCCATGAAAAGGAACTAGGGACCTTTGGAGAAGTGGCTGGCTCTAGGGCTGGGGCAGTAAAAATACAATATAGGACTGAATTATCTGGTTTGCCCTAAAACAAGAAGTGCTCAAAGAACAAAAAGATGGGGGCATGTCAAAGGAATAGAAGAGCCAGCCTAAAATAGTTGCCAATGGCAAAAGCTGGAGCAATTTGAGCAGCAAAATAGATAATACGGTATTTATTGTCCTGTAATCTAAAATATAAAATAAATGTGCATGAGTTCATCCTAATATAGACAAATGATTAAATTAATAATTGGAGTAGAAGGGACAAACCTTCTTTGTAGAAGAATTCCAAATAATGTAGGTAGGTATAGCCCCCTCCAGGAAGTAAAGCTTACCCTCATCCTTCAGTGTGAGCTGGAGTGACTAGCTTCCAAATAAGACAGTATGTGAAGAGGGCAAATAGTAACTTTACAGTGAAGAAACCCAGTATATACTACCTTAACCGAGCGATCAAGGTTAGCATTGCAAGTGCCAAGTCTTGTCGATGATATATGCCCCCTGATATGATGTGATGGAAAGTGTACCTCACCTCTGTGGTGTTCCTCCCAAAACCCATAACCCTAGTCTACTCACGAGGAAAACATCAGGCAAACCCAGAATGAGTGTGAAATGCCTGGCTAATATTCCCCAAGACTGTATGACTAACACGGAAAAACTGAGAAACTGTCACACATCGAAAGAGACGGAAGAGACATGGTGTCTCGATGCAGTGTGGTGTCTTGGATTGGATCCTGGAACAGAGAAAGTACACGAGTGGAAATACTGGTGAAACACAAATGTAGTCCAGAGTTTAGTTAATAGCAAGGTACCAATGTTGGTTTCTCAGTTGTAACAAATGTGCCGTGGTGGTAACATAAAGAGATTAATATTAGGGGAAACTGGGTGAGGTGTTTATGGGAACTCTCTGTATTATCTTTAAAACTTTTGTAAATCTAAAATTTTTCCAATTTCAAAAGTTATTTAAAAAATTTAGAAGGCCCAACAGAAGACACACATTGGCAAAGGTACTGTGGTTGAAGCAGAGTTTCGGGGCCCAGAGTCCCGACTGGCCGGCCTCTCCTTCACTCTTTTCACGCCTTCCCAATCTGTCTCCCTCCCTTCCTGGGACCCGAGGGTTCCCTGGCATGTATATTGCAAACTACTGCCCCATAGAATGAAATCCCAAGTCCTAGACATGTCTTCTGGGGCCCTGCACGTTCTCACCCTTGCCTAGTGTTCACCATCATATGTTGACTTTCTTGCCTCTTGTGTTTATTTCATTCATTTACTCTGAAGGCGATTTCTTTTCCTCACTCAGACCACGACCTTCTTGTTGATTTTGTACATGCTTCTCTCTCATCTTGGAAGATTTTTCTTAAGCTTGTTCAGTCACAAAAACTCTTCATTTTGTGCCCTCTTTATATGGTCCTAGAATGCAGCTCAAGAGTCTTCTCTCTGAAGTCTCTAAGAGAAAGGGAGGTGCTCTGAAACGATTTCTACAGTAACACGTAGAAATTGGCTGTGTGCGTGCAACTTTCCTCCAATGGTTGACAGACTCCTTAAGGATATGTTGTTCATCTCTCTCTGCCAAATATCAAGAAGTGCCTAGCGCATAGTAGGTATTCAATAAATGTCGAATGGATGGATGGATGGATGAATAATAGTAGCAAGTTTATTAAAACAAAATTATTTTTGAAGCATTTGTATTTATTTGAATTTAGTTGTTATAAAGCTTCACATTCAACATTTTAATAAACAAGTTGATCCCAGTTTGCCAGCTTAAAAAGAAAAACTTTGGGTTTTTCAAGAGTAAGTAAGCCTTTTCTTTTAAATTTTTAATTGGCGTATAGTTGCTTTACAATGTGTTAGTTTCTACGGTACAGCAAAGTGAATCAGCTATACGTATACATATATCCCCTCTTTTTTGGTTTTCCTCCCCATTTAGGTCACCACAGAGCACTGAGTAGAGTTCCCTGTGCTATACAGTAGGTTCTCATTAGTTATCTATTTTATACAGAGTATCAATAGTGTATATATGTGAATCCCAATCTCCCAATTCATCCCACCCCCCTTTCCCCCTTGATATCCAAATGTTTGTTCTCTACGTCTTTTGTCTCTATTTCTGCTTTGTAAATAAGATCGTCTACACCAACTTTTTTCAGATTCCACATATATATATTAGTATACAATATTTGTCTTCCTCTTTCTAGCTTACTTCAAAAGTAAATAACAGTCAATTCAATCAGTATGTATATACAAAATATTGAGGGCTGTTAGGTTTTATGCCTTTAAATTACAGACACATCGACATGGTGCTTACTTTACAGTAAATGAAACAGGTGCTGTAATGTGCCTTTTCAGGCTGCGGGTGTTAGAAGGAGTTGTCAGTAAAGCTGGCCGCATACATTTGTCTTCCTTAGTCTTTCCAGGGTGATGCTTTCTGATGCAGGCGGCCCAGCTATCGTCAGGCACTTTAATTTGCCAATTATTATACCCATGGCTAAGGACAGATAGTGGTGAGTTTCACATTTTGCTCACTGGGCAAGCTTAATGTTCTTGTCACCTTACGTTGAGTTTTAAATGTGCAAAGCATAAAGAGTGTCAAACATTTTTCTCAGACTTGGGGGTTGGGTGTGTGTGGGAGGGTCGTACCTAGTAACTTGAGTTGCTTCTGGACACAGAAATTGAAGGGCCTGATTGATCAATAAAAGAGCAAGATAATATGGCAAAAGTACGTCCAGGAAGGTAACATGTGTGTACGTGTGTACATTCCCTTTCTCGACATATTTCATCCCTTAGACGTCTCTTTTTCTTTTCTTTCACAGAAGCACCACTTGCTAGTTTATGGAATCTGCATGCTAGCGTGGATGGGTTAGATTACTACTATTTAAAGAAACAGAGAGAACGGTAGGATGTTATTTACAAGATAGCACTCAACCTTAATAATTTCCTTCTTTGAATATCCTCAGGCAACACAGGTTACCCAAAACGCAGAATGAGATGCATCCTAAAATTGACATAATGAATATTCACTACCTTATGTTTTGGGCAACTTGGCTCCAGCCTGACTCACCAATGCCTTCTTTTAAAAATTGCAGTAGAGAGGGAGAAAAGCTCCCTTTGGAAAAAAACTAAAACCACACTGGTCTGCTGTTCTTTTGCTTAATTGCCTGGGAGTGAAGTTGACTCATGTATGGAGACTTAACCCAGTACCACTATTAGAAAAGATTATTTAACATTATAAGAAGGCATGGGAGAATATCAGGCACACAGTATCCCAAACATAAACTTTATTTCCTATCCTCTCGAAGAAGTTGTTTGCGTATAATGTTGTTCACACCACTGATAACAGAAAGTGTATTTAATAACTACTCAGAATTAATATGCTGTAGTATGCATGGCTGCCTAATTTAATTTATCTCTGATTAAGCCTATTATGTTTGAGATCACTTTACAGAAGAGATTTTTTTTTTTTTTGGCCAGCTGTAAGCTTATTTGAATTGTAATATAAGTTAATAATGTGTGAAATACCAGTGGTGCCTACTTCTCAGTGTTCTTTTTGCCAACTGACTTCCTGACATGATGCGTACCCAGATCGTTCATACCCATACCCATTTAGCTCCTATCTTGCATGAAGGCCAGATATTGGAATAAATATGAAAATTAACTATTTTAGGGGTCAAGGACAAATGGCACAGTGTTGCTTTAATTCTGAAATCCAGAGAGAAGGCCATCGCATTATAAACGTAATTGAAAAATCAATGACTGATAATCACGTAACATGACATAAAAGACAACACATAACTTTTGCATGATTTTTGTCCCACATGTATTCCCTCAACATTAAATACTCATCCGATCAGATAGAGTGGGAACCTCAAGGGTTTGGCAATGAACTAAGCAGCTTTTGCCTTGACGCCTGGGTAATTAGGTCTCTCTGGTGGGCCCAGCATGAGAGAGGGAAGGGACTCGTACTGTTGCTGCTGTTCTGTGGCTTGTTCTCTGTGTTGCACACCAAGCTTGTCTTTAATGCTTCGGCTGAACCAACTGTTCCATCTGCCAGGTTAGTTCTTCTTTTCAATGTCAGGAGTGGTTATCACCAAAAAAAAGTGATAGGGCTAATTATGACCCCTTGCTCAGCAATCTGCCTCATATAGTTTGTGTTGCTCAGCATGTGAGCTTTATTACTTGTGTGTATGTTTAAATTTGGTCGTCCGATTGCTTCTTACCCACTCTCTGCTTGGAAGGCCCTTTCTGGCCTTCTCATTAGAATCCTACCTAGCCCTCAAAGGCCTTCTTTAAATCCTGCCTGCTCTGTGCAGATTTCCCAACCGTCTCAGGCCATAGCTGTTTCCTCTTTGAGCTCCCCGTGAGGTCCTCTGCTTGATCATTTAGTCACCTTCCTGTGTTTTACAGTGAGCTGCCTGAAGGCAGAGACCCTGAGTTTGAAATCTCTGTGGTCCCACAGTACCTGCCTAACACAGTTTCTTGTGCAAAAAAATTATGTCAGTAGGTGGTGGTGATTGATAATCATGACAAGGGAGAAACATACCATGAACCCTAGGTGAATACATTTAAAGTTAGTTTGTGGGTTCTCATTTGTTTTAAATATGAAGTGGAAACTTGCAGGCAATATTTTAAAAGTCAGAGATAATAAAGTAGATTTCTCCTTGCTTTGAATGGCTCTTGCTAGACCTGTAGTTTGAATCTCAGAATGGATGCAAAGCAGTGTTTCTTAGCCCTGAGTAGCAGTAGAATAAGCACGGGAATTTTAGACATATATGCCGGTGACTGGGACTTACCTCCAGATCAGTTAAATCAGGGAATAGTATCATTTTAAAAAAAAAAAAAAAAGAAAAGAAAGCTAACCAGATGATTTTAGTAAGAAGCCAGAATTGAGAACCACTGGTGTAAGAGAAAGTTAAGGTCATTAAATGCATTCATCCATCTGCTGTTGGATGGCTTTCTACAGCTGTTTAGCGATGAAAGAAGAGTGCTTCTAATAGGAGGATTAAAATGGCAACTTTCTGATGCAGGCATCCATTGCCACTCCCAATCCTTCTCTCAAGCTACCAACCAAGGTGACCCACAATCTCCATTTGTCAGGGACTGTGCTAGTTTTAGCACAGGAAGTCCTACACAGTGGGAAGCCCCTCCGTCGGTCACCCTACTACTAACACACTCATCCTTCGGATTCTACAGAATTGTTTTTCTGAAAAACTTCCTCTTGAGAAGAAGGAAAAGTATTTTGGGGGTGGAAATAGAGTATTTTATGAAAATATAGAAATCATTAGAACACTTTCGAACCTTAGCAGCCTTGAGGGGCAGGAGACATATCAAGAGAGAAAGGAAACACATTGCAACAGGTTCTAATAGAATTCCTACAATTCAAATGAAACAGGGGGGCTTCACTGCATGTAGTTAATTAAAGAACATCAGAATATTCATTCACTTTTATCTCCACTATGTAGATAAATTAAGAATGATTTCGTGATGCAAGAAGGCACTATGGAGAACAGTATGGAGGCTCCTTAAAAAACTACAAATAGAACTACCATACGACCCAGCAATCCCACTACTGGTCGTATACCCTGAGAAAACCAAAATTCAAAAAGAGTCATGTACCACAATGTTCACTGCAGCTCTATTTACAATAGCCAGGACATGGAAACAACCTAAGTGTCCATCATCGGATGAATGGATAAAGAAGATGTGGCACATATATACAATGGAATATTACTCAGCCTTAAAAAGAAACGAAATTGAGCTATTTGTAATGAGGTGGATGGACCTAGAGTCTGTCATACAGAGTGAAGTAAGTCAGAAAGAAAAAGACAAATACTGTATGCTAACACATATATATGGAATTTAAGAAAAAAAAATGTCATGAAGAACCTAGGGGTAAGACAGGAATAAAGACGCAGACCTACTGGAGAACGGACTTGAGGATATGGGGAGGGGGAAGGGTGAGCTTTGACAGGGCGAGAGAGAGTCATGGACATATACACACTAACAAATGTAGTAAGGTAGATAGCTAGTGGGAAGCAGCCGCATGGCACAGGGATATTAGCTCGGTGCTTTGTGACAGCCTGGAGGGGTGGGATAGGGAGAGTGGGAGGGAGGGAGACGCAAGAGGGAAGACATATGGGAACATATGTATATGTATAACTGATTCACTTTGTTATAAAGCAGAAACTAACACACCATTGTAAAGCAATTATACCCCAATAAAGATGTTAAAAAAAAAAAAGAAGGCATTAAATGGAAATCCCAAATTTGTAAATATAATCAACTAAATTATAAGCTACTTGAGGCTAGTTATTTTTAAAAGTAAGAAAACAGAAGGCTGTTACTGAAGGCTACATGGAAAGTTACTGACAGAGCATCTGGCTCCTAGATCTTTTTCTGGTAGGTTCTTTGGCCTCTTTCCTACTATATCCTTTCGTTCCCAGCAAACACTTTGCACAGTCTTTTCCTTTCAGATAAAAGTAAATGTTGGTAGATTGATAGAAAAAGTGAACATATTGTGCTATTAGAAATAATTTAACTGGTGGATTTGTAATTGTAGCATGAAAGTGTATTCATCGTGAACACACATTTGAGTTTTATTCTGGTTATCACGGTTCAGTCCTGCAGTCTAAGGATTAATTTACCCCACAGTTATTTTCCATTCCAGTCACGTTGATCACCAAGCAGCCAGTCCGCTCACTACATGGTTGATTCATTTCATTCACTGATTGCCAGCATTGCCAGATGTGTCCCAGTAATATGTCTGTCTTCATTGGCAGCAGTTCAGTGGATGCTTTGGTGATCAGCTGCTCAAGACATTGACGGTACCACATAGATGAAATGTTAAACTATACTTAGAAATATCTGGGTTCACTGGAATGGCGATAGATTTTTCTCCCACTCTAAAAGTTATATGCTGCTGTACACGTCACGTTTACCCTTCTTTCCCTAACCAAACATTTATGTGAAGTAGTAAAACTCAGAGCAGCATATTATAGAATGAGAAACCGCAGATCAGCTCATCCGTCTTTTCCAAAATATGCTACTATTTGGGGGGGAAAAATGGGGAGGATTTGTAGGCGGATAAGTTTGTAATATGCCAGGTAAAACAAAATCAAGCTGCTGCCTTAAATGGGGGAGGGGGCAAGCATGGGATGAAGGGGTCACATTCCAAAATTACCCAGCCACAGAACTCTTTATTGTGAACATCTGGAGGGACGTCATCCAACCTCCTAATTTTATAGTTAAATAAACTACAAAAAGGTTAAGGAACTGATCCAAACTCAAATACTTTGTTTAACTTTTTTTCCAGGCCTGCTCCCCACACCCCTACTTTCACAATGCTTTCCCTAATTGCCTGTAAGAACTTCCCCGTTGCTTTTCAGTGGCTGACAAGTTGCTTCTAGCTGACCAGCACACCAGTGATCTGATGCCTAAAAATGGAAGTGAAAACTCTTCACTTAGAGGGTGTATTTTTAGAGTTAAGGTGTCAATATCTTCTCATGTTCTGATTTTAATAGCTTTTATTTATTGGACACCTACAATATGTCAGGTTCTTTATATGCATTTTACAATTTCATCCATATGACAACCTGCAAAATAGATAATAGTATGTCCATTTTCCTTGTGGGGAAGTTATCAGCTCCCTGAAGGTCATACATTCAATAAGTGGAAGAGTCGGGATGCAAAACAAGGTCAGTCTGACTACAAAGTTTTTCATCTTATCAAAAGCTCAAAGATGGGATTACAGCTACATTAGAAGCATTCCTGTTGACAACATGGTTAACTTTTTAGAAGCTTATTGGCCCATAATTGAGTGTGGCACAGAATAAAGAGGATGACATAATTTTAGGTAGACAAATTTGTAAGAAATATACTCAGGAAAATAAAAATATCTTCAACTAATATATTAAAAGGATAACCAGCAAGCTGACTTAAATTTGTTTGGGGGATGAATTGAGGAATGCATACATATATATATATGCAGTAAAAGGGTGAGTACATAATTAGAAGGTGATCTGTGTATGTAATTGTGAGAATTTCTTATGTGGATAGTTTCTTGCTGGATAATGGTGATTTTTTTATATGAATTTTGGGTGCAAGTTGTTGAATGAATGGCTGGAGTTTCACAGCTAATGTTCAGGGCAGAAATTACCCAACTGCCTTCCAAGTGAGTGATCACTGTTTAGTTTTCTTAAAGGCAGGTGATTTTCTACAGTCTCTTTTCTTATTTAATAAACTTACATAGCTTTTCTTAAAATAGTTATTTATTCAGGCCAATCCTCTCACTATTCTATTTTTAAATCATTTTCGTGATGTCTGTTTCTTTTTTCCTCCCCCCATCCCTCCATCTCTCCCTCCTCCCTTCCCTTCCCTCCCTCCCTCCCTCCCTCCCTCTCTCCCTCTCTCCCTCCCTCCCTTCCTTCCTTCATATTTAAAATATGATGTGGCATCTGCCTCAAATTGACTGTTGGTCCAAATTTCTAGAGCCAAGATAATAATGAGAGTCTATAAAGATAAATATATGGAGGAATTTAACTCACTTTGCCTGGTACTCCCTAGACAGTCGCAGAGAATTAAAATGATTTCAGTAATACCCTACCTGAAAGTATTACAGTTGTTGCGTAGTTAGTAGCTGATTTAGGGCAACACCTAAAGTTCTCTGGATAAACTTTCTAGAGTGAAGTACATAATAAGTACGTAAGTACAAAATAAAATTTATAAGACTGATAACTTGTCGTTCTGTCAGATTGAACACATGCGTTTATATCTTCTAATTCCAAAAAATCTCCCTAAAATTTCAGCAAAGAATTTAAAGACAGCTATACACAGATTGAGAGTGAGAGAGAACAGAGGGGGAGGTGGCACTAAACAAGAGGTGTCAGCAGACTTTGGGAAGATGGCCCAGTGATGGAGGGGGAGTGGCTGAGGGGTACTGAGAGAAGCCCACAGATTGATTCTGCAGGACCCTGGGGAGACTTAAGAAGGGTGTGAGGGTGAGCCTGGAAAAGGGGGGACTAGTTCACAGTAGTTACAGAGTAGTTGGTAGTTAGTAGTACTTAGTGGAATGGAGTGCAGGGACTAGCTCGGCCCTGTTCCTCTCCCACCCTCACACTGCCACTACCAAATCTCCATCCCCGCTGGAGGCTTGAGGCATAGTCTTGGGCTAAATTGAATCAGAGATGCTCTGGACTCAGGGAAAAGAGGCCCAGGATAGAGAGGTGAAACTGGGAGAACTAAGTGAAACTCTGTAGAGTGAACAGGTGAGACCCTCCTGGACTGTAGCTCCCAAAGCACCTGTAGCCAGGGACAGGCTCTTTATTTTTTTATTTGATTTTTATTTTATATTGGAGCGTAGCTGATTGTGTTAGTTTCAGGTGTACAGCAAAGTGATTTGGTTATACATATACGTGTATCTATTCTTTTCCACATTCTTTTGGGACAGGCTCTTTAGACAGCAGTTTAAAGGATTCTTATCTAGAGAAACTGAATGACCCAAAGAAATGACCTGACTGGCATTTGGAGTCCCTATCGGAATGGCTAGATTCCTACCCAGTTACCTCATGGGACGCCTGCCAGGTGATACGCACACCCTGCCAGCGTTTCTAATCAGTTGTGTAGGGACTCACTGTACCTAAATATAAATAAATTGTATATTTTCTTTATAGATGTGTTACATATATATGTGAAAGTCTTAAATATAAACGAATAGTGAGAGGATCACCAGATATTTGAGTATGGCTCCCAGCAGAAACTATAGAGTAAAATATCGAGATCAAAACAGAGAGAGAGAAACGGGTTGGGGGGCTTGGAAAAATATAGATAATTCAAGAAGCGAAAGAAGAGCTTTTAAAAATCTATAATATCTTCAGAAAGATGGGAGACAATATTATATCCATGAAATAAAAGGTAAATTCTATAAAAATTAAAGACACACTCAGAAAATAAGAAAGAGATCTTGGATATTAAACTCAGAGTTAAAAAAAAAATATTCAGAGGTGTAAAAGGTAAAGTCCAGCAAACTTTCTAGAAAGCAGATTAACAGGCAAAGATGGATAGTGGGGTGGGAAAAAGAAGGTAAAAAAGGTATTGGATCAGTCCACAAGGTTCAGCATTTCGCTACAGAGGCTCCAAAAGGAGAAAATAGATAAAATGGTGGGGAGCCAAGTATCAGAGAATAATTCAAGAAAACTTGCAAACCAGAACAACAGGAATTTCCAACTTTAAAGGGAAGAGAAAGTGCCCAGAACGATGGATAAGAAAATATCCTTATTAAGGTTTTTTTACTATGAGATTTCAGAAAACCAGGGACTAAAAAGGAGATTCCTAAACCTTCCAGAGAAATAAAACAGGTCACAGATAAAAGAGCAGGAGAACCAGTGGCCTCAGACTTCTCAGCTGCAACACTGGATGCTAGAAGACAGTGAAACTCAGCCTGCAAAATTCTGAGGGGGACGAATTTTTACTTAGAATTAAATGACAAGCTTAATTAGCAAGCATGCGTGAGAGTAGAATTAAGACTTTTTCAGACACGCAAGGAAGGTCTCAACAAACTTACCTCCCATGTACCTTTTCTTAGGAAGCTACTAGAGAATGAGCTCCACAAAAATGAGGATGTAAACCAAGAAAGAGGAAACCATGGGATCCAGGAAGCGGGGGACCCAACACAGGCGAGAGGCACAGGGATTTCGCAAGATGGTGTTAAAAAGAAGCCCCAGGACAACAGGTGGGCAGCTGGCCTGGGAAACCACTAGACCGGACGGACTCAATGGTAGGCTTGTGGAGGGAAAAACAGATCTGAGAGATTCATTGGTTGAGTTGCTCACGCCAAAAATGATTTTAGTAGGGCTTTTATAGTTCCTTTGAAAAGGTCAAGAGTGATGAGTAATAGGTACGCACAAGAAGGAAGGAAGAAAAAGGTAGCACCAGGAAAAAAATATTGAACAAGCTAGGAAGTGCGTTCTTATACTGCGTGGCTCAGTAGTAAACAATATTATGTGGTCACAACAATGTAAACACAGAATGTCGATTTAACCCCAAATTGCAGTTTAATCAACTGGAAATATGGGGGAAGAACGCTTGTTGGGAAGTGGTGATGGTGTAACAGTGTCAAGTTTTCCTCATTTTGCAGGGTAGTAAGACATTAGATAATCTCTAAAAATGATCATTTAAGAAATGTCAGTGTACATATATCACTTAAATATATGGAATCAAATATCAGAATTGAAAGTTAAAAGTGGTGTCCTTTCTTTGCCATGACAGGATTCAACCTCCTTGACGGGGGAGAGCTGGGTCAGACTTACTGGTTAGTCTTCCTGCCCTGGGCCAGCCCATGGATTAACCAAACTTGAGAGCAACTGCTTGGGGCAAAAGTCTTACCGGTATAGGAGGCTACTCGCTCTGGCAAGTCATTATCTTTCACAGTAAAAGCAAACCACAAACAAAAAAGAGGTTTCTGGGGAGCTAGGAGGGGGTGGTGGAGACAGGTGGGGATGGCTGGTTTTGATTATAGGCCTCTTACGGAGTACTTGCTTTTTTAAGCTACAGGCGTATATTACTTTGATAAGTATTAAGTTGGTTTCTTACATTACTGGAATTGGAAATAGAGGTTATCAAACCAAAGTGTGCAGTACCCCTCCGCCCCATAAAAGCAAAAAGAGAAAAAGAGGAAGAGGTTGATGGTGCTTTTCTTGACACCTTTCAAGACTCATTTATTTATCTCATATCTGATTGCAAGGTGGGAGCCTCAGAACCCTCTGCCAGTCTCACTCCAACCAGCATCTCCTGTCATCTGCGACCACCCCCCGTATTCTGTGTTTAAGCTCTTAGTGGGCTGCTTCGTGTTGCCTTTATAATACCTGTATTTTCCCTCACCTGGGCCTTTGCTGGCTGTGCAGTTATATGCACCTTCCATTCATACATGTTCTCAAAACACACACACATGCACGCGCGCACACACACACACATACCCCTTCCCAAAGTCCCCTGGTTCCACCTGCATCCCTACCTGTTTATATCTCAGCCAGGATCCCTCTCTGGATCATAGCATCCTCCCCTTTCCTTTAATTCCTGTTACATTGTCCTTGGCACCACTAACTGATCACACACTGCTTTCAATCACGGTCATTTTTTCCCTTGTCCAGTCTTTGTTAAGAGCTAGCAGGTGACAAGGGCAGGAACCATACTGCACGATATTTATTCCTCCTACAGAGCCCGGCAGAGGGCTGACATAATCCAGGTACTGCCTCAGATAATAATTAAATGCATAAATGAATCTTTCATTAAGTGTGAAATATGTCCAGTCATATGGCCCAATGCTAAACATCTGTATCCGTGTAAATAAATATTGCTAGAAGGTAAGGAGTTTTTGTTCCTTATTGTTTTAAGGAAGCTTACGTGCTTTCTCCTAAAAGAGGAAGATTGTACTCAGAGCCCAGATGGTTAACTGCTCCCTAAAATTTGTGCTTGTGCTTCCTTTGTGGGGAATGTGGAAAACTTGTCACCTGGAGGGTTTGTATTGGACTCCGCAGGGCTTACAGGGTAGGCTGGCATTGAGGAAAATGTTGCAAGTAGGTTGTCGGCCTTCCCTCAGGGTAGAGAAGCTCCTAGACACCCCCCTGCACCTGGTGGATGTAGCCCTGCCTAAGATGTGGCAGAAGGAAAACCACTAATATGAAGCAGGCATTCAGTGGATACCCGGTTATAACGTGGTCACCTGGTCGAGTGGCACACTAGGGCTCCCAGCCACAGCTTCACGTCTAATTGCTCTTTCTACTTCATCAGGCTTTATACCGTGCTCGCCAAATCTCCTTATGACCACTCAGACGATCACCTAATAAGTTCAATAACAAGCTTAATCTAAAACATTCCCTTTGCTTAAGTAAAGGAATGCCCATCAGTACTATGGTATATGCACACAGTGGAGTACTATGGGGCCATTAATAAGAATGAGGTAGATCTTTAAGTTGTGATACGGCAAGGGCTCTAACACATATTGCTAAAGGAAAATGTAAATGTGGACTAGGATGACCGCTTTCATGTCTCTACTCAAATACCATCTTTTCCATGAGGCCTTCCTTAACCACTGCATTTATAATTGCAAATGTTCCCCGCCCCTCCCCCCCCCACTCCACCGGCTTTTTCTTCAATATCATTTATCCTTATTTGACATAATGTTTATTTCACTCTTTTGTTTATGATCTAGCTCCCCTGCTGGAATGTGAGGTGCATGAGGGATGTTGCATGTTTTACTTACTCCTTTTCCCCCTGGAAAAATGAATGGCTGGGTGAATGAATTTGTATGAAAAAGTTTATTATTTGCATAGAAGGTTACTATTTGCCCAGAATTTCTAGAAGGCTACACAGACCTAACGGTAGTTCTCTCTGTGCAATAGAAATGGAAGCACATGGGAGGAAGGCAGACTTTTGTTGTTTATATCTTACCATGGACATGCGTCACTTTTTAAGATAAAGACACTAGTGTAATAGGGAATCCCGTGTGAAGTGTTTCTCGAATAGCTGTAATAAAATATAAGTTATTTAGTCAGCACCATTTATTTCTGGTCCTGAAGTAATGAACATCATTCAGAATTTCTCTTCTGTTCAGAATTCAAGTTGTAAATGGTCCACGATTCAAGTCCACACTTTATATTTTACGAAGCCTTTACCAACAGAGACATTTTATTTTCCACTGGAGTGGAACGATCTGTACGGATGTTGTGGTGGGAAAAAATTCGGGTTTTGGGCCAGATAACATTTGTACCTTCTGACTTTCAGCTAAGTGACCTGGGCGGGTTACTTAACTACCCTGAGTCTCAGTTCCCTTCCCTGTAACACTGGGATCATTTTTCCTAAGAGCAAAGGATGTTGTCCAAGCAAAACAAGATGAGGTCTGTGTATTCAGGGCCAAGCAGTATCTGGTTCAAAGCAGGGTTCGGCAAGTGTCAGGTTCTTCCCTCTTCCCTGCAGAAGGTGACCAAGGGATATTCTTAGCCCTAACTATTCAAAGCATGGCCCCAACATCACCAAGGACTTTATTAGGAATGCAAAATCTCAGGACTTCCCTGGTGGTCCAGTGGTTAAGACTCCATGCTTCCACTGCAGAGGCTGCGGGTTTGATCCCTGGTGGGGGAAGTTACCCATGCCGTGGGGCGTGGCCAAAAGAAAAAAAAAGCAAAATCTCAACGCCCACCTGACCTAATGAATCAGAACCTGTAGTTTAACAGAATGCCCAGGTGATTCCTCTGCACATTAAAGTTTGAGAAGCTCTGTTTGTATGCTTCTTACAAGTGTTTCAGACAGGCTTGTATTAATCTTATTTTATCTTCTGTATTTTATAAGATGTATTTTGACATCTTAGAGTCTTGCAGATGCCAAGGAGGCACTGCCCTTCCCAGGGTTAGCTAATTCCTAGAGACAGCGAACAGCTTGCCTGGGAGCACACCTTGGATTGCCAAGTGAACCAATCCTGAGGCCATGCCCACACCTGCCCCTTTTTATCAGGCTCCTGCAGTCCAGAACGCTATGCCCCTGCCCTAAGTCACACCAGGGCCAGGTGCTGGACAATCAGGAATCATCCCTGTGCCTCAGAACGCACTGAAATTATTGAAGCTACCCAGTCCTAAACCTTCCTAGCCTGCAGAAACCACAGGAAAGGCTTTTGCCCGCGTTTTTTCCTTCTTGCCTCTCCTCCTGAGCAACCCTGGTACCTCTGCACGTGGCCCTGCGTGGCCTGATGTGGCACTTCATGCCTCTTCCTCTTGGAAACTATATGTAACAAACTATCTTTTCTATGGCAAGCATCTCCTAACCTGTTCCCCATACCATACCTGCATAAAACCACAACCCTGGGTACATTTAAAAACAGGGCTGCCGGGTTATATGCCACTTTTAAACTTTTTTCCCGGGTTGAATGCCACTTGCCAGTCCTTCCCATTCACCTTGCCGACTTTGGTTTCGTTTGGAGAAGCGTGAGGGTGCCCGGGAGAGCCAGATGTTCTGGTGGAGCATGACTAGCAGGCTGAAAACACAGGAGGATGCTAAGCCACTTCATCAGCCTGAACTTACTTTTAAATAAAGATGATCAAAGATAGCCATGAACAAGGTTGTACACCTGCTTAACGCAGTCTGACGCCATTGAATGCCAATAATGGTCCTTAAGCCCGAGCTTTGTACACTCCAGAAACTGCTAATACAAATGATTAAGACCTGTATACACTAATGTGTATAAAATAGATAACGAATAAGAACCTGCTGTATAAAAAAATAAAATTCAAAAAAAAAATAGTAAAGAGTAAAAACAAAACAAAACAAATGACTAAGACCTCCAAGATCGTGGAACTGTTTGAATTGAAACACACAAACTTATTTACAGTATTCTGAGATGTCAAGGAAATGAATGAAAACCTTCCATCCACATCCATTTATTTCTTCCCCGTGGCTTCTTAATATGGTGTATATGTTTTAGGTAGAAGTAACTCCTACCAGGGAGTGGCTGTCATGTCACCAAGCAGCTTCCCTTCCCACATTTGCCTTTACCTCTTCTCTCTTCTGTTTTGAAAAGAATCTTGGTATATGGAAGTGAGCTAACTGAAGCTGAAGTTAATAAAAGCAAATATTAAAAGAACATAAAAGGGACTTTTCTTCCTATGACTCAAAGAAAAAAAAATGCAATAAGGAATATCTATTTCAGAAATATTCCACATGTGTTAGATAACGAGAACAGAAGATAATAATTTCATAGTAACTTTTCCCTTATAAAAATTTTGTACTACAGTTTTATTAAGGAATTAGGATTTGATTAGCAACTTTTAATTAGAAATATTAGACAAGGAAATTTTCCATTACTTTATGACTATCAGTTTTGCTTCCATAAAAAAATAAACCCACACACACAGAGGTAACTATGTGAGGTGACGGATGTGTTATTAACTTTATTGTGGTAATCATTTCACAATATTTGTGCACTGATGAAAAATTAATCAGTAATCGATCTAAGAAAAAATTGTAAATTTTATTCAAACCAACCTGAGGATTATAACCCGAGAGACAGTGTCTCAGAGAGCTCTGAGAACTGTTCCGAAGAGGTAAAGGGGGAAGGTCAGTGTATATGTGATTTTGCAGAAGGGGGTACATGCAATCAAGCACACATCTTGGTAGAAGGTTACTGCTATTTGTAAGGAACAGATATAGTTAATGGTTTTAGTGCTTTTCGAAGTATGGGAAGATGCAAGAAACTGAGCTCATAAAATTTTCTCCTGAAAATATCAGCTATCTAAGGGTCACTTCTGCCAGTTTTCCTAGAGCACGAAGTACTGCATCCTGATCTTTGCCCTGAATTCCTTTCAGGGCGCATTGTAGGTCAGCGACTGCAGTGATCAATGACTTGAGTCTTGTAGAACTGGATGGTGAACAACATTCTTTATTTTACAGTCCCTCCTTTTCAGCCTTAATTTCTACCAAGGTTTTGGAGGTATACCATGACCAATTTGTCCCACTATGCTAGGAATGCTCATTCCCAGGTAAGGCAAGTATTTCGTTGATGGACCACTCAGTGTGCTATTACTGGACTAGACCCTGTTAACAGTAGCCAAAAGCCCAATTTTATAGGTAAGGGAACTGAGACTCTGTTACGGTCCAGGAGATGGTTCCCTCTTGTTGTTTCTTTCCACATCTAGGGTTGCACTATTACCGTCATGGATCTTACAGAGCTCTGTATTTGGTCAGTTGTTTCAAGTCACCTCGTCATCATTATTTCTTATCAGAGGCTCAGTCACACATTTGGTAATGCAAGAAACAATAATCTTGGAAAACAGGCAGAATACAAGTAACACAATACAAGTAATACAAGAATACAAGTAATATAGTTAGTAACATGAATAAGGTCATAAGTATTTAAGGACTTCCATTGGGGGGTGCCCAGTATCTCCTCAGTCTTTTGACCGATGTGGTCTGCACCAATCGCTGTCTTTAAGGGAAATGATATATTGGCTTTGTATCAATACATAAATTTCAGCAGAGATGTCTGTACATACAAGGCGAGTGGCGGGTCATCCTGAGCCCTTACGGGATTGAGACAGGAATGTTACCTTCCAAGGAGTTACATGGCTGGTGCCAGAAGAAGAGAAATTGATCTTTATGGTTGAGCCGGCCTTTCTGCCATTGGGGAGGTCTGGTTAATGCAAAAAGCAGGTGCACAGTGCACACCAGAGGGGTGGGAGGAGGCCCAAACGGGCAGAGAAAATAATTTCTGTTTAAATTTTTCTGATTTTGCCTTCAAATATGAATTTTTATTTCATCATATGTATGTCAAATCATCATGTTAAATGCATGTCATACAATTGTATTTCTCAATTATACTTTGATAATGCTGGGAGGGGAAAAAACTTATTTGTCATGATGATAAAAAGAAACTTTGGCTACAGATATCAGGATTTTGTTTTCCATTCCTGGCCCTATCAGATTCAACATTACAGCCCGAGCAGTGTCTAAAATTTGACTTGTGGTGTGGCCTGCACAAATGACAGCGTCCCCTGAAACCACCTGCTTGTTTTTCAGTAGGTATTTTGTTTGATTGCTCCTTGACCCTTTTCCAAGAAACCTAATTTGCCCAGGGGAGTCTCACACAGGAAAAGAGTGTTTGCATCTGCTTAGGGAAATGTGCCTGAAATAATGACTTATTTAGAACGAGTAACAGAATGGAATGGAATGGATTGATAAGCCAGTTTGAGCAGGCAGAGAGCAACCCAGGCCTCGTAACTCTTATAAAAGGAGTCCTGCAGCAAAGCAGTTTGCCCAGACCGCCTGCCAAAACCTATCTCCCTTCAAGGAACGTTGTCTCTGTAAACTCCGTGCAAAATTCTGACTCCTACAAACGCCTCGAGGCACGCTATCTCAAGTTCCACTTATACTCCTAAGATGGTGCGGATTTCTCGGTTCAGCCCTGCAGACCCCAGGGTAGAAATTGCTCTCCGAGGTATGTTACCCATTTTAAACTTCCTCGAGTCCTTCAGATGACTGCAGAGCGCTGGGTGGTGGTAGTGCTGTGCCCGGTAGTTAAGGCACTTCCTTGGTGGCCAGGAGAGGTGGCGGGTGTGCTGAGACCTGGCTTCCCCCAAGAGAGAGTTGGACTCAGCTTCTTTCTCACTTAAAATGAACCAGGCGGTCAGAAGTAGGGAGTAGGGAGCTGACATCCATCTAGCAGAATGAAGGATGAATTGAAGCAAAGAAAAAAGAAGAAAAGAGAAGAAAACAGAACATTGCCCCTGCATGGCTCTTTTGTGCTGCTCCATTTCCCATTTCTGTTGCTTTGTCTTTTTTCTCTTCACTTGTCTGCCAAGAAGTTATAGTTGATTTGATTATAACCATAGCCTCAAGGTTGGCAGCTCTGAAATGTCAGAGGTAACAGAAAGCTTCTTAAAATAAATTTTGAAAACGTGCAGCTAGGTTAATTTCTTTCCATCTTAATGTTTCTCCGCTATTTAATACAAAAAAAAAAAAACACAGAAAACCCCACAGCCCAACCATTGACCATATTTCAGTTAGCAAGTTTAAGCTTAAATAAAGTTCTGTTTATGCAGAGTGGTAAGGAGAGCTTCCCTTTTTAAAAAAAAAAAATTTAAATCTATCTTTGCACAATTAGCAAATTATTAAACGACCTTTCCTTCAAAGTCTGCAAGCACTTGCTTGTTTCCACTAGTAAGAGAACATGTTTTACAAGGTTCACGTTGATTAATTGACAAATGCTGGTAAAATCAAAACAGGGCTGAAATGCAGTCCACCAGCATTTTAAATTCCTTTTGTTCAATAATGTTTCAAGTGCCTATACATTTATGGTTCACCTTTCAATGAATATTACTGTCGTAATTGAAACATCTGTTGTGGAAACGTATGTCTGAAGACGACAGTCAGAAACCCCAGCTAAGACTAAACATTTCTATATCTGCATATGCTTTTCTGCTCAATTAAAAGCACTGATTGCTGTGAGCACTTTAAAGATGGATGCTTTATATTTTATGCGAAATGAACACTAACACATTTTAATACATTTTGAAATTCAGGTACCCTTGATTGACCTAAGTATAGTGTTCCATACATTCATAGAGAGCTTAGACCATACAAATCAATCAATAAATGCTCTAAACTACTAGCCTCACGCCATTCACTGAAAGCATGGCATTCTTAGCTCATTGCCACCCAGCTGTTTTGGCAGCTCTGCTGGGCTCCATTAGAGGGCCTGGAGCTTGGCTGTTTCACACTCAGATGTGTTTCAGGCATCGAAGATGCTTGGCCAAACCCAGATTCCCGTGTTTTACTCGTAAGTAGCTGTCCAGTAGAATTTCTCGCATCCCAGGACAAACCTGAAGGTGCCGAGGATCCCAGCAGGAGAAAATGTGCGTTAGGTCATAGACTGTCCTGCAGAGTTCCCACACCCATCCTGTCGTGGTCCTTACTCACTGGATAGACTCAGAGATTCTGGTGCCTCAAGAACCACCCTAGCACGTAGATTCAGGGCTCCACCCAATCTGATAGTTTTGTCTGGGCCATCTTCAAAAGTCCTGCCTCATCCCAGTTCTTGGGAAATTAGATATCGTCCAAAAGTGCCTTTGACATACTCTTCTCAACAAAGTCACTCTAACTCAGCAAATATTTGCCAATTCTGCTAGATGCCAGGCCCTGCGCTGGGCCCTGGGGATGCAGATATAAACCCAGACAGACTCTCTATCCTGAGGGAGCTTACAATATCCAATCATAACTGTCAACATTTGCAATTTGTTATTTGAGAGATGTCTTTACATAGTTTGCCAAATTCTTTTGAGTCCCCATAGGATGCCAGGCACCATTCTAGGTCTTCAGTAAATATTCTAAATGTTTTCTTTGTCTGGTAATCATCAGAGACCAGTATGTTCTGGTGGCCCCCTGAGGCAAATCTCATTTGCGAGTCTTCTGTGGGAACTACCTCAGTTGCTGGTTACCAGGTAACAGTTGTACTCAAGAGTACCACAGCTGCCAGACCTGGATTTGGTCAGTGGAACTGAACTGAGACCCTCACTCTGAACTCAAAGGATGTGCCGCCCTCAGGATGGGCGTGAAGATCCTGGAGCAGGAATGTGGGGCTGGTGATAACGGACTTAAGGACAGTTTGGGCCATTTAGAATCAGGCTGATTGGGGAATGTAGAGGCACATTAAACTGACAAGCCAGGGCAGAGGTCTGGGCAGAAGTCACACTGGGCCAGTAAACGGTAGAATTCCAAGTGACTGACTAGAAGGTAAGGACAGAAAGCAGACTAGTGGAGGCAACCCGTTAGAACAGATCAGACAAGGTGAGTTGTTGGAGCCGGCAGCCCAGCCAGCACGTGAGCATTCCAGAACCTCAGCCACTGCTGCTGGCATGGGTCCAGCCATCACATCACGAGCATGAGACATAAGGATGATAAACAGGGAGAAAACCTCTCCCATGGAACTTGGTCGCAGGAAGTAAAATGTGCTTCGAGTCACCTAGATTACAGGCTGAGAGCAGACCGGGCAGCGTGGCAGAGAATTTCTGAGTTTGGGCTCATTACGTTCTCGCAGCCCAGACATCATTAAGACAGCGTCTGGCATGCGATAAACACCGTTCTGCCAAACTGACCTGCGTCCTGAGAGGGAGGCAGGTTCCAAAATGAAGCGGTTTGTACATGGCAATATTATAAAAATTAAATTAAACTGCACTGCCACTTAATGGAGACCAAAGAAAAACCACAGGAGAGTCAGACACGTGAGGAGGAGGACCGTTTGTCTAAATGATACATGCGTTGCCCCTGTATTGATGTCGTTCCCTCCTTTGGTTTCTTTCCTGTGGGGTGGCATTTAGCAAGGAGAGGACAGAGCTGCACAGAACTGGGAAGTTGGAAGTGTGTGTGGTGAGCTGTGAGCTGGTCGGAGATGTTTTCCTTGTGGGAGCATTTGGAAAGAAAGAAATGAAGAGGGAAGGGTGGAGGACTGAAGCCCTGCAGAACTCCCAGGTTTAAGTCTGCGAGATGCCAGAACTGGGTGACTTGCTTGCAGCTCGCCCAGGATCCCTTCTGATCTTCCCTCGGGAAGGTACTGCCTGCCCGTCTCCATCGCCCAGGGGCTCCTTTATGTTGATGGCAATAGCCACCAGTCAAAAGAGTAGGAAAGATGATTCCTTGTGACCTTAATAAAAGTCCTGTCGTGCCAGTGTTGTGCATCACACACGGAAGCTGTAAAACACAGTCTTTTTCAAAGCGTCCTACGTCCCCAAGTTGGGCGGGTGGGACATGACAAAGACCCCCCCCCCCCCCGAACAGCAGTTATGCTCACTGCCACTCTGACCGCTGAAGCCATGAAGGACCACAGAGCCATTCCTCACTCTGCACTCCCAAACCAACATTCCCTATTTTGACACTAGATGGAGCATTGTTATTATTACAGCGGCTCTCAAACGTGAATATGTAAAACCCAGAAGGCTGAAAACATTTCTCTAGAACATCGTATTATTCTGCCGAATCGGAGAACATTGGGAGAGGAAAGCCAATGCAAAGTGTGTAATCCAAACACTGGCTTTTCCTTTCCACCCGAGAAAACCGTGACCAGCCCAAGTTCATGCAGTGAGTCAGCAGCAGACCCAGAGCCAGAAGCCAGACCCCAAGTCTAGCGAGACCCAGGCGGCCCCACAGTCTGCACACCTGCCCGGGGAGGAGGGGTGACACGTGGGTCTAGGGAGCCACAGCCTCAGCTCTCCAAAGCTGCCTTCTTTTACATGGGGAATAATAAGAGGGTTAAGTCTCCAAGGCACGCCTTCCTAAAAATACACTCTTCCTGCATCTTGGCTCTACTTGTTGATGGCTCAGAGAAAACAGTGAACACAGTCCAGACACTTGGTTCATTTATCTTTTTAACCTCTCTCTCACACACAGGCACACACACCCGTACACTTACACATACATGCACACCTCTTTAAAAAAGTACCAATACGAATGAATTAACTTTTATAAAATGAATAAGCAAAACTATAACCTATTATATTTAGGTTCCTGCTGACTTAAATTTCCCTTAGGTTTTTAGCTCCAGTTTCGTTAGCTTCTAGGCCCTGTGAAAACCCATCAAAGTCTTGTCCTCTTCGTGGTCTCAGCCTCTCAGCAGCATCTTCACTTGGGCATTAGAGCCTCATGCTTCCTCCGTCCGGGTCTACCCAGGAGACCTTGCTGCCCCCCTTCCTTGTCCCTCTGTAGCAGAAGAGGGACACAGTACAAAATGTGAAGTCTGCAGCCCAGCCTTCATCTCTATTCAAGAGACCAATGTGATTAAATGACTGGGAGAAAATGATGGGTTTCTCCTTGCTCTCCTCCCTTCTGACTAATAGGACCCAGCACAGAGCAAAATTCTTACACACCCTGTAGTTGATAGCTCTTGGCAGACTTTTTTCTTAGCAGACCCTCTTAATGAGATCGATTTAACTTGTATTTTAAACAGACCGAAAAGGCATGATTATTGCAGTATGCTTTTCCTGATTTCATTGGTAGCACTTCTCACTCACAAACCTACCGTGCTAATTCCGACTACTACTTCAGTTATGGAATCATTCTCTCTCTGTTTCTACCAAGGTACTTTAAGTCCTCTCCTTCTTGTTACATGTACTTCTAAGCATTTAGGGTGCTTGTGAGAAGGGCAGGCCAGTGAGAAAGAAACCATCTAGTTTGTGATTTTTACGTCATGTTAGACTTCTCAAACTTGAATCTTTTTGAAGGAAAACACCTTTAAAAGTCTGATTTTAAACCCTTGGTATGGATGGGCTGATTTGTTTTTGGTTTTGGTTTTGTTTTTTTTCTCTGGCTTGGAATGCTCTCCCCTGCCTGGCCTAATCTTCTTCATCCTTTAAGACCGAGCTCAAATGTCATCTCTTCTGCTGAGCATCTACCCTCCCTACTCCCATGTTCCCTTCCAGAATCCTCACTCTTTATTCTGTACTGCCAGAACATTTGATTCGTACCACGAGAATATAATCCCAGCACATTACAACCAGATATACATGTGTCTGTCCCGCCAGACCAGTCGCAGGCTGCTTGAAGGCAGGACCAGCAGACGGTAGTCATCTTGCATCACCTGCTCAGCACCTGCTCAGCAGATGAGGTGCCCTGGGAGTTCTATACATATTTATGGGGTCGACTCAAATTATGGCAGCATCAGCTCTTTTAACATCAGGGTTCTGAGGTTTTGGAAAGTGTGTCAAGTAAAGGTATAATTTTAAAACCATGGTCTTCTGAAATTTTCTGAAGAAAGAACTTTATATTCTTATTTTTAAGGGGAAAGTGTTAACATAAAACTCAGCATACATTGCCTGCATCTGGGGATACTGGTCATGTGTTTGCTCCCCACATCTTAACGGGATAGAGATTTTTGTCACCAATTCACTTCGCCTTGTGCAAAAGATATATCCCAGAAAAGTTGTGTGTAAAAGTGACGTCTGTAAATCAAGTTAGGTTTTAAAATGCACCGAGGGAGCAGTTTAAAGAAAATATTTTTCCAAGTGAACGAGGATAATTTTCCAAGTAAAATGGATCATTTCTGGACTTAACCAGAGAATTTGCCTGTTGCAGAGAAGTATTTTTCCTAGAATGATAAAGGCTCCCCTATATTCAAAATTCACCTGGCATAAATTTCATGCTTTTCCATAGTCTATTTAAAACACTGGACTTACTGCTAAGAATTTAAATTTATACAACAGATATTCTTGGCTTACTAACAGTGAATAACTTCTCACTGTCATAAAATTGATATGCATTATGCATTATTTCTGGTTCAGTTAATTTAAAAATTACTTGTGTGGGCATTGAATGATTTTAACACAAAGCTTCTTGGAAGGAGTCAGTATATTATACTCTTGATCTGCAAGTAGAGCTGGGGGCTGATGTGAAGGCTTACGCAGTCCCGGAACGTGGAAAAGGGGACCAGGCACCCGTCTCAGTGAAATACTTACCATCCGAAGAACCAAAGATGTTGTGCTGGGAACTAAAGTTTTACACGAGTTTTATTTCAAGGTTTCCATTTTCCTTTTTTCTAGATTGGCCGAAGGGAATTGAAGAGAGGGGCGGAGAAGTGTAAGTTTGGGGTTAGTGCTGTTAGAGTTTATAGTGAATGACTTACTCATCGTCCCTTCCCATTCAGAGTTCAGGGCCACCGCCACCTCTTCTCCTATCCCCCGGTGGTGGGCACAGCAGAAGTCCTTTAATAATGCATTCACTGAGTTTGAAAAACAATATTCTTGGCTCTGAAACTGTGCATTTAACACATCCTCAGCAAATGCCGTGTGGCGAACCTAGTTCTTTTAGACTGCGGTTCTGCAGTGCATCAATAAGGCACGCGGGTGTTGGCCTTTTTCAGTGAACAAGACGAGAAATGTTGAGCACCTTTTAAATTAAAACGCAACTTTAAATATGCACTCTCATTTTCCTGGACAGCTGAGGCCTGCCTATGCTAATACGCAGCTGATCTGAGGTCTGCGGAGGGCTTGGGAATCGGTCACACCCAGTTCATCTTTGCTTGTTTCAGCTCCGCCTGTGGAAGCGCGGGGCCTGCTCTGTTCAATTCTCCCTACATTTAGGCGTTCAATTTCCCGGGAAATCTTTCTCATGCCTGGACACTTCTCTCGTGAGCATCACATTTGGACCAACGTATATGCCTCCACCCAATTTTAATTAAGTAGTAAAGCTGATCTCTATTTATTAGAATTTCCAAAATAGATATCCCCCCTCCAACCTCCACTTTAAAAAATGGTTTTATTGGCTGTGTCTTTTCTCACTCCTAAAAAATACCTCAGGAGAAACCCCCTACCTCATTGTGAGAGCTCATCCAACTTTGATTGCTGGCTCTTGGCATGAGAACACGCGGAGACACGTGGTTGCCTGGAGGTTACGTTTACCCAAATGTGACCATTACTAGCAGACCCGTACTGCCTTGGGGCAGGTAGGTTCTGGGATGGGCCTCCAGGTGCGAGAGTGGCATCTGACCTATTCCACTGGATTAAAAATTAAAATCTGTTTAGAAGCAAGCTGCTCACTTCTAGCCTGGAGCTTCTAGCAGTAATCCCAGGTTAATGAATGTGTTTCAAGGGAATAGCGTTTCCTCCCTCCTTGCTTCAATTTCCCCCTCTCTCTTTTTGTTTTACTTTTCTCATCTGCCTGCTTTCCTGTTTGGACAGTGGCAACAACCATCATAATTCTAATAATCTGAGCTGAATACTGATTTAGAAAGACGTACAGCCTTTGTAAGAAACGACACAGATTTAGCTTAGCGTAAAGTAATTTTCAATCAGTTAACTGAAGTCTCTAGTACATAGAGAATCCTTTTCTGATTACAGCTGTTTGGGGAAAATTGCGAATAATATAAAAACAGGCTTACATCGTAGAATTTAGCTAATACCTAGGATGCGATAAGGAATTATTCCAATTTCTTAAACTTACATTTATACATCCAGTACTATGTATTGACTACTGATCTTCAGAATGATGATCAGAATATTCAGAGATATAAAATATGAATAGGAGAGTTCTGTATTCTTTCTCTGTTTTTCATAATTCTGACTTTTTTATTGTAGCTTTTTTTAAATTTTTTTAAACATCTTTATTGGAGTGTAACTGCTTTACAATGGTGTGTTAGTTTCTGCTTTATAACAAAATGAATCAGCTACATATATACATGTATCCTCATATCTCCTCCCTCTTGCATCTGCCTCCCACCCTCCCTATCCCAACGCTCTAGGTGGACACAAAGCACTGAGCTGATCTCCCTGTGCTATGCGCCTGCTTCCCACTAGCTATCTATTTTACATTTGGTAGTGTATATGTCCGTGCCACTCTCTCACTTCGCCCCAGCTTACCCTTCCCCCTCCCCGTGTCCTCAAGTCCATTCTCTACATCTGCGTCTTTATCCCTGTCCTGCCCCTAGGTTCTTCAGAACCATTTTTTCTTTTTTTAGATTCCATATATATATGTGTTAGCATACGGTATTTGTTTTTCTCTTTCTGACTTACTTCACTCTGTATGACAGACTCTAGGTCCATCCACCTCACTACAAATAACTCAATTTCGTTTCTTTATATGGCTGACTAATATTCCATTGTATATATGTGCCACATCTTCTTTATCCATTCATCTGTTGATGGACACCTAGGTTGCTTCCATGTCCTAGCTATTGTAAATAGAGCTGCAATGAACATTGTGGTTATGGTTCTTTTTGAATTATGACTCTTTTTGAATTATGGTTTTCTCTCGGTATATGCCCAGTAATGGGATTGCTGAGTCGTATTTTTAGTTTTTTAAGGAACCTCCATACTGTTCTCCATAGTGGCTGTATCAATTTACATTCCCACCAACAGTGCAAGAGGGTTCCCTTCTCTCCACACCCTCTCCAACATTTAATGTTTGCAGATTTTTTTATGATGGCCATTCTGATCGGTGTGAGGTGATACCTCATTGTACTTTTGATTTTCATTTCTCTAATGATTAGTGATGTTGAGCATCCTTTCATGTGTTTGCTGGCGATCTGTATATCTTCACTGGAGAAATGTCTATTTAGGTCTTCTGCCCATTTTGGATTGGGTTGTTTATTTTTTTGATATTGAGATGCATGAGCTGCTTGTAAATTTTGGAGGTTAATCCTTTGTCAGTTACTTTGTTTGCAAATATTTTCTCCCATTCTGAGGGTTCTCTTTTCATCTTATTTATGGTTTCCTTTGCTGTGCAAAAACTTTTAAGTTTCATTAGGTCCCATTTGTTTATTTTTGTTTTTATTTCCATTTCTCTAGGAGGCGGTTCAAAAAGGACCTTGCTGTGATTTATGTGATAGAGTCTTCTGCCTATGTTTTCCTCTAAGAGTTTTATAGTGTCTGGCCTTACATTTGGGTCTTTAATCCATTTCAAGTTTATTTTTGTGTATGAAGTTAGAGCGTGTTCTAATTTCATTCTTTTACATGTAGCTGTCCAGTTTTCCCAGCATCACTTACTGAAGAGGCTGTCTTTTCTCCACTGTATATGTTTGCTTCCTTTATCAGAGATAAGGTGACCATATGTACGTGGGATTATCGCTGGGCTTTCTATCCTGTTCCATTGCTCCATATTCCGCTTTTGTGCCAGTACCACACTGTCTTGATTACTGTAGCTTTGTAGTATAGTCTGAAGTCAAGGAGCCTGATTCCTCCAGCTCCATTTTTCTTTTTTTTTTCTTTTTTCTTTTTGCCATGTGCGGGCCTCTCACTGTTGTGGCCTCTCCCGTTGTGGAGCACTGGCTCCGGACGTGCGGGCTCAGCGGCCATGGCTCACGGGCCCAGCCGCTCCGTGGCATGTGTGATCTTCCCGGACCGGGGCACGAACCCGTGTCCCCTGCATCGGCAGGCAGACTCTCAACCACTGCGCCACCAGGGAAGCCCCTCCAGCTCCATTTTTCTTTCTCAAGATGGCTTTGGCTATTTGGGGTCTTTTGTGGTTCCATACAAACTATGAAATTTTTTGTTCTAGTTATGTGAATAATGGCATTGTTAGTTTGATAGGGATTACACTGAATCTGTAGACTGCTTTGGGTAGTATGGTCATTTTCACAGTGTTGATTCTTCTAATCCAAGAACATGGTCTATCTGTCCACCTGTTTGTATCATCTTTAATTTCTTTCATCAGTGCCTTATAGTTTTCTGCATACAGGTCTTTTGTCTCCTTAGGTAGGTTTATTCCCAGATATTTTATTCTTTTTGTTGCAGTGGTAAATGGAAGTGTTTCCTTAATGTCTCTGTCAAATTTTTCATCATTAGTGTATAGGAATGCAAGAGATTGCTGTGCATTAACTTTGTATCCTGCTACGTTACCAAATTCATTGATTAGCTCTAGTAGTTTTCTGGTAGCATCTTTAGAATTCTCTATGTATAGTATCATGTCACCTGCAAATAGTAACAGTTTTACTTCTTTTTTTCCGATTTGTATTCCTTTTCTTTCTTTTTCTTCTCTGATTGCTGTGGTTAACACTTCCAAAACTATGTTGAATAATAGCAGTGAGAGTGGGCAACCTTGTCTTCTTCCTGATCCTAGTGGAAATGGTTTCAGTTTTTCACCACTGAGAACGATGTTGGCTGTGGGTGTGTCATGTATGGCCTTTATTATGTTGAGGTAAGTTCCCTCTATGCCTACTTTCTGGAGGGTTTTTATCATAAATGGGTGTTGAATTTTGTCGAAAGCTTTTTCTGCCTCTATTGAGATGATCATAAGGTTTTTCTCCTTCAATTTGTTAATATAGTGTATTGTACCATATTGATTGATTTGCGTATATTGAAGAATCCTTGCATCCCTGGGATAAATCCCACTTGATCATGGTGTATGATCCTTTTAATGTGCTGTTGGATTCTGTTTGCTAGTATTTTGTTGCGGATTTTTGCATCTGTGTTCATCAGTGTTATTGGCCTATACTTTTCTCTAGTTCTGAAGTGGGTTTCTTGTAGAAGCATATATATAGGGCTTGTTTTTGTATCCATTCAGCCAGTCTATGTCTTTTGGTTGGAGCATTTAATCCATTTACATTTAAGGTAGTTATTGATATGTATATTCCTATTACCATTTTCTTAATTGTTTTTGTGAGTCTTTTCCTTCCCTTGTGCTTCCGGCGTAGATAAGGTCCTTCAGCATTTGTTTTAAAGCTGGTTTGGTGCTGCTGAATTCTCTTAGCTTTTGCTTGGCTGTAAAGGTTTTAATTTCGCCGTCAATTCTGAATTAGATTGTTGCTGGGTAGAGTAACCTTGGTTGTAGGTTTTTCCCTTGCATCACTTTAAATATGTCCTGCCAGTCCCTTCTGGCTTGCAGAGTTTCTGCTGAAACATCAGCTGTTAACCTTATGGGGCTTCCCTTGTATGTTATTTGTTGTTTTTCCCTTGCTCCTTTTAATATTTTTTCTTTGTATTTAATTTTTGACAGTTTGATTAGTATGTGTCTTGGCATTTTTCTCCTTTGATTTACCCTGCATGGGACTCTCTGTACTTCCTGGACTTGATTGACTATTTCCTTTCCCATATTAGGGAAGTTTTCAACTATGATCTTTTCAAATATTTTCTTAGTCCCTTTCTTCTTCTCTTCTTCTTCTCGGACCCCTATAATTCAAATGTTGGTGCGTTTAATGTTGTCCCCGAGGTCTCTGAGACTGTCCTCAATTCTTTTCTTTCTTTTTTCAGCTCTGCGGTAGTTATTTCCACTGTTTTATCTTCCAGCTCACTTATTCATTCGTCTGCCTCAGCTATTCTGCTATTGATTCCTTCTAGAGAATTTTTGATTTCATTTATTTTGCTGTTCATCATTGTTTGTTTGCTCTTTACTTCTTCTAGTTCCTTGTTAAACATGTCTTGTATTTTCTCCATTCTATTTCCAAGATTTTGGATCATCTTTACTATCATTTCTCTGAATTCTTTTTCAGGTAGACTGCCCCTCTTCATTTGTTTAGTCTCATGGGTTTTTACCTTGCTCCTTCATCTGCTGTGTGTTTCTCTGTCTTCTCATTTTGCTTAACTTACT
Organism: Monodon monoceros; assembly: GCF_005190385.1. Taxonomy (NCBI): domain Eukaryota; kingdom Metazoa; phylum Chordata; class Mammalia; order Artiodactyla; family Monodontidae; genus Monodon; species Monodon monoceros. The sequence goes on along the minus strand of NW_021703785.1, from coordinate 52,302,654 downwards.
GTGTTTGCGATCTCCTTTTCCAGGCTGCAGGTTTGTAGTTCCCGTTGTTTTTGGTGTCTGCCCCCAGTGGGTAAGGTTGGTTCAGTGGGTTGTGTAGGCTTCCTGGTGGACTGGTGCCTGTGTTCTGGCAAATGAGGCTGGATCTTGTCTTTCTGGTGGGCAGGTCCACGTCTGGTGGTGTGTTTTGGGGTGTCTGTAACCTTATTATGATTTTAGGCAGCCTCTCTGCTAATGGGTGGGGTTGTGTTCCTGTCTTGCTAGTTGTTTGGCATAGGGTGTCCAGCTCTGTAGCTTGCTGGTCGTTGAGTGGAGCTGAGTCTTAGCGTTGAGATGGAGATCTCTGGGAGAGCTTTTGCCGTTTGATATTACGTGGGGTCGGGAGTTCTCTGGTGGACCAGTGTCATTAACTTGGCTCTCCCACCTCAGAGGCTCAGGCCTGATACCCAGCCGAAGCACCAAGACCCTGTCAGCCACATGGCTTTGGCTAGAGGGTTTGGTATGAGGCTTTGTGGCCTGGAATTTCTGCAGCCATTGCTTCATGATGAGGTGAGTCATTCTCCCCCCAAGCATCGTCTCTGCTCCCAAACCATGCCATTACTCTGTCAATTGTGACATTTTTGAAGAGTACTGCTTAGATGTCTTGATTTGGGTTTGTCTGATGTTCTCTTACAACTAAATTGAGGTGATACAATTTTGGCAAAGATACCACAGAGGCGATACACACTTCTCAGTGTATCATGTCAAAGGCCACATGCTGTCAATATAATCTTATCACTGGTCTTAACGTCCTTTTGATAACATCAGTTGAAACAATATTATTTTCTCCTTAGTAAGTGAAATTATATCATTAATTAGAACATAGTATTCTATCATTCCAATGATTGAAGTTTAAATTTACCATATTAATAAAAATATGCTTTTATAAATATAATATACATTTTCACCTGGATTAACATGATTCTTCAATGAATTTTTTATTGTAATTAACACTTCTTACAGTATTCCAGTTTTAGGCATACATCTAAGGTAACTCTGATTTTTTATTTCCTGATCTGTAAAGTGGTTGTGAGAATCAGATGAGAATTTAAATGTGAAAGTGGTAGCATATAGTTGGTGCCTGGCAAATTTTAGGAAAAGTAGAATTCTGGTTTTAATAATTTTTTATGTAAAAAAAAAAATCACATTACCTCTCAAGGTAGTAAAATGTTAAAAAAAAAGTCATGAGGGGCTTCCCTGGTGGCACAGTGGTTGAGAGTCCGCCTACCGATTCAGGGGACGCAGGTTCGTGCCCTGGTCTGGGAGGATCCCACATGCCGCGGAGCGGCTGGGCCCGTGAGCCATGGCCGCTGAGCCTGCACGTCCGGAGCCTGTGCTCCGCAACGGGAGAGGCCACAACAGTGAGGGGCACGCGTACCGCAAAAAAAAAAAAAAAAAGTCATTAGTTAGTTAAATATCATAGTAACTATTGTCGGCAGTTACTACTGTTCAAACATATAGAAGCACATTGATCAAAATTAGTATAGAGATTTTTAACATTTCTGGCTCTTGAAGTTAGCCTTTTTCTACTTCTTTAATTGCTCTGCTAGTATGAACTTCAGGATTTTTCCCATTGTTCTGTATCTAATTGTTAGACCTGGTAATTAACACATAAATGATACGAAAGCCCCAGGTTCATCAGACTTTGAGGGTATGACTTTTTAGATCTAGATAAGGAACAGGACCAGGGCTTAAATTATATTTCTTAGGTTAAACACCTGTCCCTATTTCACCCTTTTATTTATTCCCTATTTTAAAATTGGACTTATTTTGTTTAAGGAGGTATCCTATAGAACATCAAAGTTTGGGGAGCTGAAGTGTTTTCTCGTGGAAGAAAATCTAAAAATGTCTTGTCTGCAGCTGCTTGTGATTTTAATACTTCTGAAACTGTTTCCTCTGCCTATAATACCCTCCTGACAGGTCTGTAGGCATATTGAAAGTGTTGCAGTGTGGCCTAAACATTTCATGAGAAAAGTCTGGCTCATTGCTCATTTATTCACTGAGCACCTGTGTTTGGCTAGGTAGGTGCCGGACACACAATCGTGAGCAAAAGAAACAGAATGCCTGCCTGTATGGAACTTCAGTCTAGTAGAAGAGACAGGCATTGAGAGGAAAACAAATGGAGAAAAATATGTATTAACAAATACACAAAATGTTATGAAGTTAAAGAACAGGTTGCCATAAGAGAGGATGGTCATTAATCATGGAAGAGATATGAGAAAAGATTCTGCCAGTCAAGCCAGCAATCACTTAGCCGGTGCTCTCTCTGCAAGGGTCCAAGCCAGGGATTCTGTAACAGCACGTTCATGAACCCTTGAAATTGGAAGACCTGAAAGGGCATCTTGTAGACTTGCCAGCCGACACTATACTGTTGAGTATAGAAGGTCAACCAACGGCTGCTTTCAGAAACTGCCGGAAGCCTTCTCTCCCTCCCTTTCTTCTTTTAATTAATGATTCTGTTATTTATCAACTCTCTGCTCCCGTGGCTGTCAAATTTTGGTGCACATCAGAATCTCTTTTGGAGCTGTTTTTGAAAATGCCTGGACCTCACATCAGATCTACTGAGGGTTTGTTTAAAAATCTGAGGGTGGAAACCAGCATATGCATTTGTAAAAACCTCCTCAGGTGACTCTGGTGTCCGTCAAAGGCTGAGAACCACGGTGTGCCAGGCACAGAGGCTAGTTCTGTGGCTACTGAGAGAAGCACGTGTCTGCCTGGGGACAAGCGTGGCTTTGTATATTATATAAGTTCAGCAGTGGAAGCATTTGACTGCTCTGTGGAAAGCTCACATTGTTCTCCTTTTGAACTAAATCTTCTTGCACCGTCATCTGTATATTCTGACTGCTCCTCCAGTCCTATCTCTCTGTCTCCAAAAGTTTCTCTCAGTCTGTTCCCTCCCTCCATCTCCACTGCCACTGCCCCATTTTGCCTGGGCTTTAGGAATTACTTTAGAACTACCCTCCCCCACGCTTCTCTCCCTGTGAGCTGACCCTTAGTTTACCCTGAGGAGGTTTCTAAATTACAAATTTGATCCTATCGCTCCCAATTTAAAACACTCTGTTTGGTCCTCGCTGCCTATGGAGATCAAAGTCCCTAGCTTGGCCCGCACCTGTGTTTTCAGCATCATTCCCCACCATCTCACCATTTGCCCCACAAAGTCCAGGCGATTAAAAACACTCATTTCTATACCACACCATGCACTTTTCAGCTAAGCATCTTTGCTCATAATGTTGTCAATGCCTGAAACACTTCTTATTCCAGTTTTCACCTTCATCCGTCCTTCAAGAAAATCTAAAATCACTTCCACCGGCAGAGTTGATTGAGCCTTCCTCTCTGGTCTTTATATTAACCTGTGTTTTAATTAATGTACCCCTTTGTCTATGTGCATACCTATATACTGACATACCTATCTGGGCCAGCCCTCTTTGGAGTGAGTTTTTGTTTGCCTAGAACTTAAAATGGTGCTACAGACAGTAGGAGTTAACTAAACATTCACCGAGTGAGTGGGAAAAAGAGTGAATGAACCTGAAACTGGTTTGCTGTATCCCCTCCCACTGGTCCTAATTCCATTTTTTTTTTTTTTTTTTGGTGTATTACTTAACTAATCTAGTCTATCATATATGTCTGCTTTTCTCCTAATATATGGAGATTACTCTCACCCTTTGTCTTTTTGCCCTAGTCACACACCTAGTAAGTTGTCATTTTAAAAGTGACACCAACTCCTTGGGATTCCAGTAGTCATTATGGGTAGTTTCAAAGTTGCACTAAGTTCTCCAAGTCAAATGACCTCATCCTGAAAAACTTGCTACAAACTCAGATTTGCAAGAGAGTAAAGTGGGTAGCATTTAACCTGCTATCATATTACATGGGTTTCAGGACTGAGCTGCTGATCTCACAAATTCAAATACATTTTAACAATCCTGCATTTTTACTCCCCTCCATTATAGGCCACTACAAGATATTGTTATCTGTAAAACTTCTGATCTCTCCATCAAATCTGAATGAAGGCCTTGCCAGGTAGAGTATTTTGGGTTGTAGGTTTTCCCCTTTCGTTGCTTTAAATATACGGTGCCACTCCCTCCTGGCCTGCAGACTTTCTGCTGAAGAGTCAGCTGATAGCCTTATGGGTGTTTTCTTGTATGTAACTTGCTGCTCTTCTTTTTTTTTTTTTTGCGGTACGTGGGCCTCTCACTGTTGTGGCCTCTCCCGCTGCGGAGCACAGGCTCCGGACGCGCAGGCTCAGCGGCCATGGCCCCCTGGGCCCAGCCGCTCTGCGGCATGTGGGATCCTCCCGGACTGGGGTGCGAACCCACGTCCCCTGCATCGGCAGGTGGACCCTCAACCACTGCACCACCAGGGAAGCCCTGTTGGTCTTCTTTTGATGCTTTTAATATTATCTCCTTACCTTTAACTTTTGCCGTTTTAATTACATGTCTTCGTCTGGTCCTCTTTGGGTTGATCGTGTCTGGGACTCTGCTCCCTGGACCTGGATGTCTGTTTCCTTTCCTAGGTTAGGGAAGTTTTCAGATATTATGTCTCCAAATATGTTCTCTGCCCCTTTTTCTTTCTCTTCTCCTCTGGGACCCCTATAATATGAATGTTATTACACTTGATGTTATCCCAAAGGCCTCTTAAACTGTCCTGCTTTATTTTTATTCTTTCTTCCGTTGAGAGTCAGTGATCTCCTCTACTCTGTCTTCCGGCTTGCTGATCCATTCCTCTGTGTCTTCTAAAATCTCCTGTTGATTCCTTCTAGTGTATTTTTTATTTCAGTTATTATATTCTTCATTTCTGTTCGGTTCTTCTTTATATTTTTCCACTCTTTGTTAAAAGCTTCTAACGTCTCACTCTGTCCGTCCAGTCTTCTCCCGAGTTCTTTGAACATCTTTGAACTCTTTACTGGGTAGATTGCTCATCTTCACGCAGTTCTTCTGGGGTTTTCTCTTGTTCTCTCGTTTGGAACATATTCCTTTGTCACCTCATTTTACCTAATTTACCAGTTTTATTTCTTTGTGTTTGTAAGGTTAGTTATATCTCCCAACCTCGGAGAAGTGGCCTTTGGTAGGAGACGTCCTAGGCATCCTGGCAGTGCAATTCCTGCTGGTCACCAGAGCTGTCTGTATGCTTTAGGGGTGCCCCTGAAGTGGGCTTCGTGGGTCCTTCTGTTGTGGTGGGCTGACTACCATGGGCAGTCTGGCAGGCTGGCTTCCCAGCCCTGTTGGTTGCCAGGCCCTGCCTTGTGTGGAGGCTGCTAGCCCACCGGCGGGCAGAGCTAGGTTCTAGGGTGGGTAGTTCTGGGACCAAGGATCCCAGATCTAGTATCAGCCTGCTGGTTGGTGGGATCGGTTTCTGACACAGCTGGCTGCAGAGTCTGGCTGTCCCATAGTTGGTGTTGGTCTGTTAGTGAGGGGGGCTGGGTCCTAGGGTGACTGGATGAGGGGTCCAAGGTGTCTCAGAACTGACGTCGGCCTGCTGGTGGGTGGGGCTGGGGCGCAGGGGTTCCTGGGGCTGGCGCCTGCCCACTAGGGATTGAGGCTGGTCCCTGGGCTATTGCTGGCCCACTGGTGAGTGGAGCTGGGTCTCGGGATCTTTGACTGCAGGTTGCTGGTGTTCCTGGGGCTAGTGCCCGGGTGGGTAGCACCAGGTCCTGAGCGCTCTGGCAGATAAGGCCAGGTCCTGGGGTAGCTGTGGGCTCAGGGGATCTGTAGGCAGCCTGTCTGCTGGTGGACGGAGCTGTGTCCCTTCCCAGCTGCTGCGTGGCCTGAGGCATCCTAGTATTGGCGCCTACAGGCTATTGGGTGGGGGCAGGGCTGGATCCTGAAGCTAAAAAGCTAGAGGGAGGATTCCAAAATGGTACTTGCCAGCATCAGAGTCCTCGTGGTGGAACGAGCTCCCAGAAATGGCTGCCACCAGTGTCTGTATCCACAGGATGAGTTCCAGTTGACTTTTGCCTCTCCAAGATCAACAGGTGGGTCTGACCGGAGTGTCTGTTTCCCACAGACCTCTGGCTCTCCCAAAAGTAAGCCCTGCTAGCCTTTCAAAGCCAAACGTTCTGGGGGCTTATCCTCCCGGTGCAGGCCCCCTGGGCTGGGGAACAGAATGTGGGACTCGGACCCCTCGCTCCTTGGGGAGAACCTCTGCAGTTGTAATTATCCTCCAGTTTGTGGGATACGGGTCTTGCCTTTGCTGCATCTCTGCTCCCCCTACCTGTCTTGTGGTTCCTCCCTTATATCTTCAGTTGGAGAAGGTCTCTTCTGGCAGTCTTCTGGTCTTTCTCATCAATAGTTGCTCTGTAAATAGTTGTAATTTTGGTGTGCTGGTGAGAAGAGGTGAGCTCGAGGCCTTCCTACTCTGCCATCTTGGCCGCTCTCCTCCCAGTATTGAATCTCACACTTGCTTCTTTTTTTTTTTTTAACTTTTTATTTTATATTGGAGCGTAGTTGATTAACAGTGTTGTGTTAGTTTCAGGTGTACAACAAAGTGATTCAGTTATACCTATACATGTATCTATTCTTTTTCAAATTCTTTTCCCAGTTAAGTTGTTACAGAATACTGAGCAGAGTTCCCAGTACTATATAGTAGGTCCTTGACTGTTATCCATTTTAAATATAGCAGTGTGTACATGTCAATCCCAAACTCCCTAACTATCCTGCGCCCTGACCCTTCCCCCCGGTAACCATAAGTTCATTCTCTAAGTCTATGAGTCTGTTTCTGTTTTGCAAATAAGTTCTCTTGTATTATATATATATATATATATTTTTTTTTTTAGGTTCCTCATATAAGTGATATCATACTATATTTCTCTTTCTCTGTCTGACTTACTTCACTCAGTGTGACAATCTCTAGTTCAATCCATGTTGCTGTAAATGGCATTATTTCATTCTTTTTAATGGCTGAGTAATATTCCAGTGTGTGTGTGTGTGTGTGTGTGTGTGTGTATCACATCTTCTTTATGCATTCATCTGCCAGTGGACATTTAGGATGCTTCCATGTCTTAGCTGTTGTAAACAGCGCTGCAGTAAACATTGGGGTGCATGCATCGTTTTGGGCCATGTTTTTCTCTGGGTATATGCCCAGGAGTGGGATTGCAGGATCATATGGAGAATATCTGAGGCTCACCTAATGCCCTTCCTCTCCCCTCTCCCACCACCACCTCAGGCTGTCATTCCGTGCTTGCATTGTTTATTATAACTTCCCAACTTATGAATTATTTTCCTTGCATGTGTGGATTATTCTGCTTTGCAGAGGGAAACTCACAACAGGGCAATTGAACAATTCTGTGGTCTTTGTTGTTTATCGTTAATGAGCTTCCCCCCCAATATTTCAATTTTTCCTTGTTCCTCCTCTTCAGATGTTTTGAAACATATTCTGTGTACTACCTTTGGTTGTTTCTCAAAATGTTCAACCCCAGTCCTTCTGGGTTTAGGCCTCTCCAGTGTTCTTCTAAGGGATCTTCTGACACTTGTATGATTGTCTCTACTTTGTGTCATTGCTGCCATTTATTTCTCATCCTTGTAGAATCAGAATTCGTCAGAGGTCTTGTAAAGACATGGTGAATTCTATAATGGCATCCCCTTTTCTTTCACTCGGATTATGACTGTATAGTTATGTGATCAGAATCTTATTTTTCAGAATCTCTTTTAAAGTAGAGCTGACATCTCTGCGTTCATATTATACTTATCTTTTTGCTGGTGTTTTAAAATGTTTTTCCTGAGTCAGTGGTGTGGATCTGATTAGAATTAATGTTCTCTATCCTCCCTATTATGGAATCCAGGCTGGTATAGTAAGTTTCTTCTAAGAGTCCAGTCATCTTCATGTTGTTATTGACTTTATTTGCAGCTAGTCAATATTAAGGCTATTATATAGTTCTTCCCTGGCCTCAAAGTTTGAGAACAGACTCCTGCCACTCTTAACCTAGTTTAATTAAACCATTGGTAATCTGCTCTCCATGACTTTGTTTAAAACTCTCTTAAAATCTATAATATAGTGTGTATTTTTTCAGTCTCTTGGTTAATGAATTCTGAGATTACTCTCTGGGCTATAAAGAATGTGCATTATTGGGCTTCCCTGGTGGCGCAGTGGTTGAGAGTCCGCCTGCCGATGCAGGGGACACGGGTTCGTGCCCCGGTCCGGGAAGATCCCACATGCCATGGAGCGGCTGGGCCCGTGAGCCATGGCCGCTGAGCCTGCACGTCCGGAGCCCGTGTTCCGCAACGGGAGAGGCCACAACAGTGATAGGCCCACGTAACACACACACACACACACACACACACACACACACACACACACACACACACAAAATGTGCATTATTTTCTTTCTACTAAAATGATCTCTTTTACGCTTTTGAGCAGTAAAACCCTAGTTTTAGTATTGCATGAGTTGGGGAGTAGATGCATGTTTATATTGTCAAGACTTTCTTAATCTTTTCAGTCTATCTTTTATATTAAAAAAAAAAACAAACCTCACTTTAGTTTTCTAGTTGATAAGCTAGCATCTTTATGTAGGAAAATGTTTTACTTAGGAAGCATGCATTCAAATCCCTTGACATTTTCCTCAAAGCAACATCTTAGAGAATAAAAACTACCTCTGTCATTATATGGATACAGAGACCAATGTAATCTGAATGACTTCACTTCAGTGTGCAGTAGTGAAGAGAGAGGCAGCTTTGTCCTTTCAGTGCCCTCTCCCACTCTGATTTCACACATCAGCATTTACCTTACCCTTCCTGAGCTGCCTGCTTACTTTCCCCCTCTCTCTTCCTATTGAGGTATTTTTTATCCTTCGTGACTCAGCCTATATTTTTCTTGTCTGCGGTACTTCCCTGGCACCCCAGAAGAAAATAACATCTCTTCTGTCTCCTCACCACGCATTTCTACAATAACTTTTTCTCTTTAATATTACCGATTGTGACATCTAGTGACTGACCTCCTAGGTACTGTAGAGACACATCATTCTGTGCTGTGCATGGTTGTAAAGACAGGTTAGTAGGCAGAATTTTGTTTTCTTAAACAGTGGATTTAATATAAAAGCTAAGTTACAAGAGCTTTCAAAATACCAACTGCACATAATATTTTGTATGTGTTTAAAAGAGAAATGAAATGAATAATGTACGAGTGACATTAGTTCATGTTTTAAAGTAAGTGAGTCATAATTCTCCCCACACATTTCAAAACACCCAGGCATCATTTTTTAAAACATTTTTATTGGAGTAGAGTTGATTTACAATGTTGTGTTAGTTTCAAGTCTACAGCAAAGTGAATCAGTTATTCATATACATATATCCACTCTTTTTAAGATTCTTTTCCCATATAGGCCATGACAGAGTACTCAGTAGAGTTCCCTGTGCTATACAGTAGGTCCTTATTAGTTGTCTGCTTTATATATAGTAGTGTGTATATGTCAATCCCAATCTCCCAATCCCTCCCCCACTTTCCCCCTTGGTAACCATAAGTTTGTTTTCTACATCTATGACTCTATTTCTGTTTTGTAAATAAGTTCATTTGTGCCCACATATAAGCGATATCATATGATATTTTGTCCTTCTCTGCCTGGCTTACTCAGTACGACAATCCCTAGGTCCATCCATGTTGCTGCAAATGCAGGCTTCATTTTTTAAAGGACAGTATTTAACCGAAACCGATGCTGGTTGCAGTGCTTAGTAGCTGGGCAGAAAGGTCAGGGGCCGGGAGAATGTCACAGGAGGACGTGGCTTCCCGTAGCCTGTCCTCTCCCACCTGCTTGTGGCCCTGTCTGTTGGGACTGGGAAGCAGAGGGGACCATGCATATTGTGGCGCTAAACAGAGAGTCCACATGGTCAGCTGTGTTCTGTCCAACAGACCACGCTGCCTCTTGACACTTCTTGGCGGTTTCTAACAAGCAGTGCTCCTAAGAGTCCTGAGTTGTAAATTGTTCCAGGTCTCAGGCTTCCTGGCCAGAACGGCACGGCCCATCAGTTTCTAGCTTTAGAGTAATAAGAGGGAAAACAAACGGTGTTTCCTGGTGAGATAGCATCATCGTAAGTGACCAGACAGATCCTGCTCATAGGTCGGTCTGCTGTGTAGAAGGTACTGTGCTAAGAGGTTGATCACTCAAATTGCTCTCTGCCTTTACGTACCTGGGAAACTAGTTGGAGAGAAAATACAAACACAGACACACAAAGAAAATAACCATATACACACACAAAAATCGGGCGTGTTAAATGGCCAGAGGGGCATGTGGAACACTGGTTGTCAAAATGCATTTGTTCCTCAGTTTGCTGGTGGATACGAGCTTAACAATTTTTGCCGTGTCTTTATCATCAGAGCACTTATTTACTTTTTTGTTTATATACGACTCCAAAAAGTATCTGTTTAAGCTTCTTCCTAAGTAATAATATCTGCAAAATCACATGGTTTTCTTCTGATACAGTTTTTTCCTGATGCACGTTAAGTTGAACTATGTGAAGCTGCCGATATCTGACTATTTTTAAAAGCATCCATTTCACGTAGCTTAAAGTAAACACAGCTATTCAACATTTAAAACGATGGTTTCATGAGTCACGTTAAATCCCTGGATATCATACCGGAGGAACATATCACCCTGGAGGAGCTCTGGAGCTGGAGGGAGCAAGCAGTTGTTAAGAGTTGATCTTGTAAGGTTTCTCCCAGGAGGGGGCCAGGATGTGAAGCTGGAAGGAAGGATGCACAGACAAGAGAGGGAAGAGCAGGGATCACAGGGGAGAAGCCGTCCGTGAGGACGGGTAGGGGGCTGAATGCGCCACCAGTGGGAAAGGAAAGCCGATGGACCAGAGAGGGTGCTCCGGACTCCTCTGATGTAAATTCTTAATCCTCGCGTTTATTTGGCAAACATGTTTTCAGAGCACATGAGCAGGGTTTTATGACCCTTCTGAAGATTTCTGCAGATTACTCTGTTATGATTAATACCTTAAGCAGGGTCAGGTAGCGTTTCTGTTAGGGAGTATGCAGTTGTCTGCAGGGGGACCACAGTTGGAAAGAGCTGTGTAATGCAAGTACAGGAGGTGTGAATTTGCACGCAGACAGCTGCATGGGGTGTGAGGCTCCGTGGCTGTCTCCCCCTTAGAGAGTCAAGCTTCCCAGGCTGTCAAATCCCAGAGAGGGCTCTCCTGCCAAAGACAGCAACTGACGGGGTTGAGGTTCCCTCCAGTTCATTCCAGAAGCTCCCCTGGCCATTCCTGCGGATGTCTTTCCATCTTTCTGGCCCGTCCCTACTGTGCTGAAGATTCCAGCCTCGGGCTCTCCTCCTTACCAGGTGGGTAAGGAGGATAGCAGATTCCCCAGCGCTTACTGGGAGGGTGAATCAGAGGTCAGTTTCCCAGGATCAGTTTCCATGGCTGCCATGCCTGGAGGCCCAGGCTTAGCCCTGCCAGAGGTGTGTTCCAGCAGAGAACGTGGACCCATCGAGCATTGGACCCTGGAACAACATGAACTATATTTTCTTGGAATAAAACAAAAAGAAAACAACTTTGTCCTCATGTGTTGGCAAAACTCAGAGTGCTTCAGCTGTAGAAATGTGTCCTCATTACTTTTAGAGCTCAGTGTAATTTAGGAAAGTATGGGCAGGACTAATTATTTCCTTATATTTAAAGAGAATAAGTTTGTATGTGTTTTGACAGTTTATTGGCATTTGGTATCCAGTGTTAATTATTTGTGTCTGTGGCAGAAAGAACGTGGCAGGGCTGCTCCCTTGCATTGATGGTCCCTAGATCCAAAAAAAAGCTTTGAAGGTCGAATAGACACCAGCAATAATAGCCACAAAAACAGTCAATCCATGAATTAATCTCAGAGCCAAGATGAGGGCCAAATTACCCACATATCTTTAAAATGGTACAGTTATTTTATTTATCGTGAGTCCAAGGACACCATAACTCCCGGTGGTGATTATATATCGTGTTCCTTGAAGATGCAGTGGACTTCACTTGTATGAGTCATTCAACAAATTTGTATGTGCGCATTTTAAAATGTAGATTTTAGTATTATTCAGGTATGGTGAAGCCAAGAGATCAGGAGAAGGCTGCCATTGAAGATATAGTGTGTCACTCACAGTCCCTAAGAGGAGAGAGTATGCGTGCCACCCCGGGAGGTGGGTGGGCAGAGGGGGAGGCACCAGGGTCGGTCAGGATGCGGAAGGAACAAGGGAAGAAAGTGGGCAAGAGGCTCCGTGATAGGTTCTGAGAGAAGGAACGGGTGAAGCAGGGTGAGCACGTGTAGGATTGGCTAGTTTGAATCATTTCATCGGGCTCTGAGGCACAGGGGCTGTCTTTAGTTGTCCGGTGCCTAGCCCTGGGGTGACTAGGGCAGGGGGATAGTGGAGTCTATTGAGGGTATGAGCTCTGGATTGGCTAGCTCGCATTTGAAGATTATGCCCCTGTTGTTTGCTGTCTTTAGGAATTGACCAGCCCTGGGAGAGGCAGTCCCTCCAGTGTCAGGAAGGGCCCAGAGGTTAAAGCATCAGGAAATAGAAACGATAAAAAAAAAAAAAAAAAAAAAAGAACTAATGCAGTACGTATATATATGTACACACACACATACACAGACATACACACTCATTCTACTTATTCAGTGCATTTGTGCGGGGGGAAAGGGAGAACACATGTCTACTGTGTACCAGACGCTGTTTTGGTTGATGGCGATTTAGCAGGAAAAACATAAACAGTTTTTAAAAGTCAGCTTGCCCTTATGGAACACCAGCTTGTCAAAGAAATAGTTATGTAATGTAACCTCAAATACTGAGAAATCCTATGGAGAAAGGTACAGCTGGTGGAAGGACAGAAGAGAACTGAAGTTACTATTTTTGGTAGGTCAGGGACGGCCTCTCTGCAGAGGGTGATATTTCAGTAGAGAAGGGACTAAGGGGCTAGAAAAGGGCAGATGTCCAGGCATCTGGAGGAACCACAGGTGCCGAGTCACTGAGAGGATCCTGCTTGGCAGACTCAGGGAACAGTAACAAGGCCCGTGTCCTGGGATCCCCGGGAGAAGGGGGGCTGTAGGAAAGGAGGTGGCAGAGGTGACCGGCAGGCAGAATCTGAAGGACCTTGGAGGCCATCCAAGGGCAAAGGGAAGCTGTGTATGCTTCTGTGATGCTAGGAATTCAAACCGTATGAAGGTAAGAGTTAAGCTTTGGTCTCAAAATGCAAATTAAATAGCTGTCTCCTCGCTATTTTCTTTTACACTATTCAATTTTTTCAGTATTTATTTGAGATGGCTTTGTTTGCAAATGGGAAAGCTTACTGTCTTTCTCCCCAAAGTTTTACATTTGGAAATTTTTTTTACAGTTGAAAACAAACAAAAACTTTCCCGTATAATGCAAAAAGACAGCTTTAGATCAGGAGTGTTGGAAAATGACTCTCTGTACCGCTGAGTTCCTTGGCATATATGTGGCATTTAAATAAAATGAAATACAATTTGAAAACCACCACACTTCTGAAAATCTAGAAGAAGAAAAAAGATCTGGGAACAATCAACAATTTGCTTTCATTTTCTGTTAAATCGTGATTTTTTTTGCACTTGGTATTGTTTGCTAAATATGAAGTAAAATCCACTCACAATCTACTTAACATAAGCGTGCCCAGAACGAAAAGCTCATTTCACATCTAATTGTGGATATCGTTCCTTTGTTAAAAATTCATAGGGTTTATAAACGTGTCCATTAAGTACCGGAGTCTCCGTTATTTCCCCAGCTCTTTTCCCACTGCCAATTCTGATCAGAATTTTAAAACACCCCTCTCTATGAACGTGTTCTCTGAAGAACAAAAAGCCGGCGGAGGTGGGGGGTGGGGAGGTAGAACTTATGAATATAACTAGAAAGACCTCCTGACCACATATGCTGCAGTTTCCTGATTTAGCTTCAGTATAATGTAGGTAAATGGACAGGGGCAGACCATCTTCTGTTAACCTCAACATCATGTTACTGCTCTAAAGTTCTGCCTCTCAGTAATCTTTAAATGTGGTATTAACTAATAGCTGGTCGGGTTGTTCGCTTGTTTTGCTTTTTGGAAAATGGAGGAAACTGAAGAGTAGGCAGTTGGCTTAGCTTCTTCTCTGTTCTGGTTCTAACGCCCCTCCACCCACATTAGCGAGACCTAAGTCATGTGCCACTTCTTAATACTGGGCATGTTGTTTGCTGCAGGGGACAAGACAAGCAATACTCTGCAGTTCAGTGTCTTGGTTAATCTCCATGTGGGGCCCCTATTGCTTATACTTCATGTGTTTTCATTGATTTGGGTCAAGAATATGCACATACTAGAAAACTAATGGCAGGGAATTCCCTGGTGGTCCAGTGGTTAGGGCTTGGCGCTTTCACTGAGTGGGTCTGGGGTCAGTCCCTGGTTGGGGAAGTAAGATCCTGCAAGCTGCATGGCATGGCCAAAAAGAAAAAAGAAAGAATGAAAAGTAATAAGAAAATATATAAAAAACTATTAAAAAAGTAAATTAAATTTTAAAAAAAAGAAGCAAAAAAAAAGGAAACTAGTGGAGAGTATAAAATAAGACTGTGTAACTGTACATAACAAAACTGTGATCACATGGCATGGAGGAAAAACACTTTTCTGGATTTCGTATGTAAATTTACAGCCATTGTATTACACTTAATATATTTCAGAAATCACCTTTTCTCCTCATATGAACTTATCTTTGTAATTTAACTCAGCAAGAAGCTTGCAAATTCTGGAACAATTTGAGCTCAATACAACTCTGATTGGAAGGATCGACTATCACCTGTATTTTATCCTGCATCACTTTTCAGTATTAACTCACATCTTCTCTTTAGTTTGCTGCCCTGCATAAAACGGCCTGCTCATCTCCCTGGTTCCCGAGTGTGTGATCCAACGGCAGATAACGTAGATAAAAGATCCCTGCGGCTGTTGGCCATTGTTCTGAATTTCGTTTAATGGATTAAGTCATCAAGGTGATAATACTACACGCTTTTCCCACGTTTGATCTCCTGGACCACAGGAGTTTACAGACCAAAACAGTGATGCTACTGCCAAACCCTGCCACTCACAGCCTCCAACCACCTAGCTTATTATTCTGGTGTCCTGTGAACCAACAATGAATCAAGCCAAAATACTGATGGAAAAAACCCAGAGAGACCAGAATGTGGACTTTTCAGGGGGGAGTAGTTGGTGTGAAGATGCACTCACAAAATTGTCATTGGTGGAGGTTTTGCTTCTGTTTTGTAATCCAAAGAATTCCTCTATGAGAACCTATCTAAAGGGATCTGGATTTTAACTATCAAAATGTCTCACCGTGTTGCCAGTAATGCTTCGTTTCTTTCAGTTCCTCCAAGAGGCATTATGCGTTAGCCCCTCACATAACTCGTGAGATGAGGAGTGAAGGCATACAGTGGAGAAGGGAACCAACCGGCCCGGGGGGAACTTGTGATGAGAGCTCTCTTGTGACGTACAAATTGTGCTGTCAAACTGCTGTGCACCTTTTTACGGGAGAGGCACAAAGGGGGTCCCCAGACCAGCTCTCAGGGTTTAAGGCTATCTTCACTGGGAACGAAAAACTGACTGCCACAATGGTACTGATCCCCTGATAAGCACGCAGTGGGAGTTGGGCTCAAGTGTACGTCACACAGTAACACAGACCCTTGTGCTTCCAGCCCCTCCAGTCGCCAGTCCCCTGGGAGAGGAATTAGAAGTTGGGATTTCTGGTTCACTCAGCTCCCAGCTTTACCCGGCCCCGAGGTACCCCCATTTCCTACTTCCTGTAGCCCTCCTTCGTGGTGGAAGGCAGAAAGCAGGCTTGAACTCCAGGCCAGCCTGGTTGCCAGCTGCCAACGGAATGAGATAGCTTGTGAGGTAAGAGAGGTAGGATGGGAAGGGGTGCTAGCACAAAACAGGTGAGGAAAAGGAAAAGCGGAGTAGTCACCTGACTCTGCCTCCCAGCCATCCCACTCATACGGCCCTGACCAGCCTTTCCATCTCGCCCTCTTTATCTCTCACTGTCGTAGTTCGTTAGGTGGCAGAAATGTGGTGGGAGTGTTGGTAAACTGGAGATTCCAATAGAAGTTGTCTACACAGGGATAGCAGTTCTAGGCAAGCCTCAATGGTGATGATACTTAACCAAGCTCTCAGCTCAGACCACAGATCGACCCTCATTATATGTATTTGGACAAAATCAAGCCCAGTGTGGGGCTAAAGCATCTGTGAGGTTGTCTGATAAAACCTAACCCATTAAAACCCTCAGAGTGTCGACCAACCCTAGGCAGACATCTTATACATATGTTCCCCACCTCTGTTTCTCTAGGTGCACAATGAATATTCTAAAAAAAAATGTGCTTCTCCATAAAGCCTGGGTCTTCAGATGTTTTCCAGCAGACGTTTCTGCTGATTTGCTCAGATTCTTTCCCCTGTCTACTTTTATAACTGAAGTAGAAGGGTCAGGATGGCTGAATGGGGGTGGGGTGAGGGCCGTGCAAAGACACAACAAGGCTTGCAGGTCCTGATGACTGAGGGATACTCAGACCCTGCCTCTACTTCACTGTGACAGGCTGTCTCCTGGCACAGTGCCAGTGCTAGCATTTTTCCCTGCAAGCATCTCTGGCTTCATGTTTGCCTACTGCTCCAGCAACTCCTGGTTTCAGCCTACTTGTCTTTCTCTTTGTTGGGCAGTGGGGGAAGGAGGAGAATGGTGGGCGGGGGAAGCAAAGAATCTTAGTGATTTTTCCTTCCTTCCTTCAAGACTAACAATACATTAATAAGTAGTTCTATCCGGAATCCAGTTGTTGTTGTTTTCTTATAACAGGCAGGCTCTGAAGAGTAACTAGTTTGCCACACTGCAGCAAGTTCAAGTTTGCTAATATTTTTTTTTTCAGTTGAACTATAGTGGACTTATTATGGTAGTTTCAGGTGTACAACACAGGCAGTATTTTTGTATGTTATACTCCATATAAAGTAATTATAAAATATTGGCTCTATTCCCCGTACAGGTACTGTTATCTTATTTATTTTATACCTAGCAGTTTGTACTCTTAATCCCCTTCCCTCTCCCCACTGCTAACCACTAATTTGTTCTCTACATCTGTGACTCTGTTTCTCTTTTGTTGTATGTGTTCATCTGCTAGCGCTTCTTACTTTGCAAACTTCTTGGAGACGGGGTCTGTGTCTTGCTCACCACTATATCCCTAATCGCAAGCACAGTGACCCACATACAGTAAGCATGTAATAAAGATCTACTGAGTGAATGCATCCCTGGGGGACGAACTAACCCTTTACCCCAGACTCCTCCAGTCAAACCAAGAGGGACCCCCTAGTC
The DNA here is from genome assembly GCF_005190385.1 of Monodon monoceros. Classification (NCBI taxonomy): domain Eukaryota; kingdom Metazoa; phylum Chordata; class Mammalia; order Artiodactyla; family Monodontidae; genus Monodon; species Monodon monoceros. Next base: position 52,285,341 of record NW_021703785.1, on the reverse strand, counting down.
TGGCTCTTTGTTGGAGAAAAGTTCCCCAAATCTATAACAATAGAGGCCCAGGCTAAGACAGACTAAAGCCTGGGCTCTGCCAGTCGTTAGCTTTGTGACCTGGGGTAAATGGGCCGGTCTTAATTTTCTGAAACTTAGCTTTTCTTCTTTTGCAAAAAAAAGTGCTAATAACATCTGTCACATAGGTTGTTGTGAGTTTTCATGAAATCCAAGATGTGGGACTGTTATATAGTAAGCTGTTTTCCCACTGGGTGCCTCTGGGGGAGGGCTGAGGGAATGACTCTCCTTTCACTTTATAGACTTCAGCTTTTTTCTTTTTTTTTTTTTTTTTTAACTCATTCAAAGCATTAGTATTAGTAAAAATGCCTTTAAAATAAAAATGTCCTTATAAGAACATTAGTTTCCATCTACCTGACGTATATGGATGTTTATTCTCAGATTGAAAGGAACTGCGTCACTGCATTTCCATGCAAATCTCACTACTCAAAAAAAGGGCAGTTGAATTAGCTGGTAAATAGGAAGGGTAGCAAGTGTTTGGGGAGCGTGTTTGAATGAAGATGGTGTCTCCTATTAAAGTAAGGGTTTAGTATTAGGAGATTTTGCTGTGGGAAGTCTGGAAATAATGCTACACTTAGTTTTCGTGTTGATTATGTATCTCACGGTTTCATCTACCCTATTTTTAGCTTATTAATAATTAATAAAACTCTTTGTGTTGTAGAGAATGTGTCAGATTGATGTGCTGGATAAGCTCATGAACACATGTCTGCTTCATCGTGCAAGTAATAAAATCATTATCGTGATTGCATTAATGGGCCAGGGCCTGGTGAATATTTGTAGGTGGCAGCCACGTGGTTCTCAAGTGCCGTCACCTCATACCCTGCACTGCTTAACCACCAGTAGTTGCTGCTTATTTTCTTAGTCATCACTTTGCAGTAAACATTGTCTCATGATAAACCATAAAACTTAGAAACGCACAAGAACGTCAGAGTTCTTGAAGAGCAGGTGATCTTTTTCATTACGGCTAGAAAGGGGAAAACGTGATAATGCTATAGTGGGAATTCTTTTAAAATATTTGTTTAGGTTGGGTTTAAGCCATCTAGCTGTGAAAATAATAAACCATGGTAGCAATAGCAATATGCTGTAATTCCCACAGAGCACATTCAGCATAATTTCTTTTTTTATATACATAATAAAACCATAAATAAATGTGATTACTCTCAGCTCACATGAAATTACTTTCAGCACCAGATGTTTTTCTCTCATACCTGTCTCCTTTAGGGTCAGTTTTTGCTTGCCCCCCGCCATCACCACCGGTAATATGTGAGTCATCTGTGAATAAATAACTGGGGGTGGCATTGGATCTTGAACTTGAGTTTGGCGAGTTTGAGGGGAGACGGATCTTTGTCTGTCTCACACGCAATAGGCAGGAAGGGGCCAGATGGTGCCTCAAAACAGCCATTTAAAACTTCTTAGGCTCCAGGCACCAGCAGCTTTCTTCTGGAGGCCTCACCCCACACCGTATCAAACATACAAAATGCACTCACATGTGACATTCAATATAATTTTGTCTATAGGGCTTTTGGACAGGATTTTTTTTTTTTTTTTGCGGGGGGAGGCCGTGCTGAGCAGCATGTGGGATCTTAGTTCCCCGACCAGGGATCGAATCTGCACCCCCTGCAGTGGAAGCGTGGATTCTTAACCTCTGGACTGCCAGGGAAGTCCCGGACAGGGTTTTTATAATTCTGCCTTTGAAATTATTTTCCTACAAGTTGCTCATTTCATTTACAGCCAGCTCTGACTTCTCCATAACCGTGCGGGCTCAGAGACTTTTTTCAGTGCGACACAGCCCCACTTACAAATGATTTCTAACTCGAACGATGTCTGTATGGATATTAACTTTGCTAATTAGAGAAGTTGTCATAATACAAAATGCATAGGTATTTCATTAAATAACTATTTGCTTTTGATCATGCACATTTCATTGCACGTTGACACAAACCGTTTTCAGTTCTCCAACATTATCATAGACCTAGGTGCCTTTAGTGCCTTGTTGGTAACACAGCCGTAGTTAGAAAAATAGGTGACTTTCCCAGGACCGGATGGCTTCTTAATGTGGAAGATAGGAGTAGAGAAAGAGATTCCATTTGAGGAGCTTAGTCCTCCAAATGCCATCCCCTTGTACAGAGGAAGGGTTTCTATTAAGACATGCTTAAGGGGCAAATAGCACTGAGTGTCAGAGAGTATGAGTGTTCGTGGGAGAAGGTGGGGTAGAGCAGCACATTTATACCTTTCTATGGGAGGAGAGAGAGAGAAAGAGAAAGAGGTGGGGGGAGCGAAAGGGGAGGGGAGGGAGGAGGGAAGGAAGGGAAGGAGTTATGGTTATAGCAGCAGTGTTTTACAGTGACCTTCAGCCTTGTCTTCAGTGCTGGAACCTTCCCATCAGCATTTATCCCACCCCCTCTTTTTGACTCTTGCCAAACACGGCCAATATCAACTAAAGTTTGCCCCATTTCCTCAGGATGCTCCCTGCCAGCCTAGAATTTTCCAGTTGGATATCTTGCTGCACATGCATTACTCGTGCCCTAGTAGCCCTCCCCCAACTAGCCCAACGCCATGTCACCATCTCTGACTCCCTGAAGAGGAAAAAGGACCGACCATCCCAGGGAACCCAAGGCCCCCACTATCCTGCCTACTGGTTACAGAGCATCAGCAAGGGCTGTGCGTGCTCATTTCGAGAAGAAAAAACAAGGTCTCCAGCCCCCGGTAACACACTAGAGGTGAGGTGTCCTGCTCAGGGGGTGATCAACTGCTGCGGGGCTAATGCTTTATTCATTGTGTTGCAATGGCATCATTAAGAGCACATTAGTTTAAAGAGTAACTAATATGTTCTTGGTGAGAAGCATTAAACAGGATGAGCAACCAGCTCAGGCCGGTCATGGTCTGATCCAGGTTTTATTGCAGGTAGATTTCCATAGATTAAAGAGCTCTAATCAGGGCTTTTTGGAAAACAGATAACTCATTTACTAGAGTTTGCAGCCATTTAAGGGTCAGTTTTCCACCCACTACAATTAAAATGTTCCCCTTTGTAGCTTAATATGTTTTCCGTGGTTGGGTCAAGGTGTAAAATGAGCGTGTAATGAAAAAAAAAATGAATACAAAACAGCACAAATTATAGAGTTAAATATACTCTGCTTTCCCTTACATAAGAAGATAATAATGTTCACAGAAATCACTTTCTGTACATAAGTGCGGCTGAAAAGACCAGTATGTGAATGATATACCTTAATACACTATGCATTAATTTAAAAATCTTCTTGGATCTGTGGCGCTGTCCATGGTTTATAGAGGTTACCTCTCCTGATGGCTGTGTCTTTGAAGCCAGAAGTCCACCTGAGGTCTGTTTCGGAGGCGTTACCCCGTTTCTCAAAAGGACTCTTCCTCTGGTCTCTCTGCTGCTCTCTATCGGCAGCCTGTAGTTTTACCATTTCAAGTGAACCTTTTTTGTAGTTCCAGCTTTCTGTTTACGTTGTCTATTCTGTAGAACTTTTTGAATGGGAAGGGAAGAGAACAGAGAGGGTGCCAGCAGGAAAAAACTCGTCGTTTGAGTGGAAGCAAGGATTCTCTGATACGTCCTTATGTATTTTAATGAACTTGTCTGTGACTTACTTATTTGGCGGTTGTGCCTCAATGTCCCTATTCAGGGTCTCGAAGCGCCCCAAGGCCTACACGTGTCTGTAGAAGTAGGATTGAAAGACGGAGCTCAGCTGTCTTGTTTTCTAGATAAGGACTTTGCTGCAGGGAGACTTTTTGAACTGTTAAGGCTATTTTGAAACAGTTGCCTGTCAGAAACATTTTGGGGACTTTTGTATCTGGGAGAAGTTAGAAGTGATGAACTCTCAGGTTGGAATCTTGATGTTCTGTGAGCTTGGGTGTGTTTGTCCTGATTGATAGGTATCCATTAATGAGGGGAATTAGTTGACCCATGTCATGTTTCATAAACAGTCTTCAAGTATAATATTGCCCTTCTCAGAAAATCTGAAATATGCTAAGTATGGAAGGTGTCTCTACAAAGACTTTGAAATTACATATTTTTATCATAGTAGCTTCCAGTCCTGTTTTCTTTTCTTTTCTGTTTTTAATGGAAAGAGAAGTACTTTACTCCTGTGGTCTCAAGCTTTCTCTTTTATTATAGTCTTCAATTTAGAAATATAAAGTTAATTTTTTTAAAAAAGCAAAGAGTTCCCGAAAACAAAATAATTTTACCTCTGTCATTTCTCTACACTTACGTATGTAATGCTGAATAGTATTTTTCTTTGTATCAAAAGATAATTGGCGGGCTTCCCTGGTGGCGCAGTGGTTGAGAGTCCGCCTGCCGATGCAGGGGACACGGGTTCGTGCCCCGGTCCGGGAAGATCCCACATGCCGCGGAGCGGCTGGGCCCGTGAGCCATGGCCGCTGAGCCTGCGCGTCCGGAGCCTGTGCTCCGCAGCGGGAGAGGCCACAGCGGTGAGAGGCTGGCGTACTGCAACAACAACAACAACAAAAACCAGATAATTGGTTTTATCTGCTCTCCTGCCATGCTGGTTGAGTTATCCCTTTGGCAAAGTTGGTTATTTTGTTTGAATGCATCATTACAGAGGGAGGCCTTCTGTTTCTCTCATATTCATTCTCTCTTTTTCTCTTTCAACACTGAGTTCTTCGAAGACAGATATGTCATGGGTAAAACTTTATCATCCATTCAGTAACCATTTCCTCCCTAAGCTGGAAGGATGACGATCTGTAGTTTAAAATTGGCTACTAGACAAAGTAGAAAAATGGAGGATGTAATCACAGACCCTTAATGGCATTTTGTGTTTGAGAAATGGCCAGACCTGCTTTTTATCCTCTGTGGTGCATGCCAAATTGAAACTTTTCCTTTCTTCCCCTGATTTCACTTCTTTAGCACTATAGGTGTATGCCTTTGTTACACTAACGCAGCACTTAATGGATCAGGCGATGCCCTTATTTATAGATTTCAGCTTCTCCAAGGAGCAGCTGGGAAGAAGTCTCACAAAAGGAGAACATCGCTGTAACCTGCTTATGACCCTACATTGGTTACCAGGGAGGTGTGGAATCTTAGATCTTGGAGAAGGACTTGTTAAGCGCACCAAGAGCTTATCTGGAAAATTCTAACATTTTTAAAAAGTTGTCTTTGATACTTGCCTGTGTTCTAGTTTCCAACAGCAATTTTCCCTTTTGTGTTCTCTAGCTTTCAGACCTCCAACCTTTGAGACTGGACCCTGGAACTGAATTTTGTCTTTTTGTCCCATTATTACTTCCTTCTTTCCCTTTCTTATTTTCCTTTTTACTTTCTTTCCTTCCTTCTGTGCCTGAATTTATTTGAAAAACATACGTGTGTGTGCGCGTGCGTGTGTGCGTGCGTGTGTGTATATAAAATTTTGTATTTGTAATTTATATGATGATTTAAATACATTTTAAATTTATAAATACATTATAATTTTATATGTATACTGAGCATCTGGCATATTCTAGGTACTATGCTTGCTCCCTGCAGGGATGCAAAAAATGGCCAGTTTCCATGATCATTCTAAGCATGTTGTTTATTAGGGACATAGACATAAACAACTAATTAGGATATGAAGTTACAAGTGCTGGTATAGAGAAAGGTTCAGAGCACTGTGGGAACACAGAGGAGGGAATACATACCTCCTTTGTCTTCTTGCCTTAAAGGGCGAACTAAAAACTACTTAGAACAGGAATGGCATTTTTCTCCTCAGGTGCACTGTGCTGTGAGGTGTGTCACATCATGACCCCTTTGAAAAGAGTTCAGTGGTTTTATAAACATGTGAGTAAGATATTAAAGAAGGTCATAGGTCAGGTATTAAAGAAGACCTTTTGATTTCGTGGCTTTGATAGAAAGTACTGCAGGGTCCATCACCGCCTGAATCCATCTTAACCCAGTTCCATCCTCTGCCCATACTGTTTCCGAGAGGTGACTTTTCTGTCCATTTCCGAGTAGGATCTTTCTAGCTTTATTTGATATAATATTCCTACCTTGCAATTTCCTTCATCAGAAATTCCCCCACAAAATCTAATTCCTCATAAACTTTAGTATAATTTAAATCTCTTCTTCAAAATCTTAGTCCTTTTATTTCACACCGATCGGGAGACGTCAATCATTAATAACCAACATCCTGTATATTTAGCAGGCGTGAAAACGTCATCAGGCATTATTATCACGTAGTGCCTTGGGTAGTCTCTGCTATCAACTGCCCCCGTATAACCCTCTTCAAGCTCTCTCCTCTAACGGGTACCCACCATCCAAAAACTGCTCCCATCTAAGAAGTAAGCAGCAACATAGACTTTGCTGACATTTCTGTGGAGGGCCCAGGGGAAAGGTTTACATTGTATATTTCCCAGTGAAGCACCTCAAAGTCCGCTTTACTCATTTCTCTTCTCTGAAGTCCCCTTTTCTCATGAGTGGCTACCAAAGATCCCTTCTTTCTTTCCCGTCAAAGCACTTAGCCTTGGTGTCCTTTTTTTCCCTCTTTTTTTATTTTTTAGGCACATTTTTTTTGTAATAAATTTATTTATTTTTGGCTGCATTAGGTCTTTGTTGCTGTGCGCGGGCTTTCTCTAATTGCGGCGAGTGGGGGCTACTCTTCGTTGCAGTGTGCGGGCTTCTCACTGCGGTGGTGGCTTCTCGTTGTGGAGCACGGGCTCTAGGCGCGTGGGCTTCAGTAGTTGTGGCGTGCGGGCTTCAGTAGTTGTGGCGCGTGGGCTCAGTAGTTGTGGCGCACGGGCTCTAGAGCGCAGGCGCAGTAGTTGTGGCACACAGGCTTAGTTGCTCCGCGGCATGTGGGATCTTCCCGGACCAGGGCTCGAACCCGTGTCCCCTGCATTGACAGGCGGATTCTTAACCACTGCGCCACCAGGGAAGCCCCTTTTTTACCACATTTTGCAGAGCAATTCTGCTCTGCCTCGAAACTTGCAGATTCCACCCATCTCCTAGATCAGTGTAAGAGGACCCATTCTCCTTAGAAGCCTGTTTAGTAATCCTCTACCATAATTTAAGCATGTCTTTGTGATCCTTTTGTGTTTGAAGAGATAATAGTGAGAATTTTTGTAAAACTGATGAAAGACATTAGGCTGTTCTGGGGTTGTTCCTCAGTGGGAGAATTAGTCTGAATTACTTCACTTACCATTATAGGAAGCAGAAATGTCTCCCTTATTCCTAAACGGTTGCTTAAAAATCATGGGGTTAAAACGTAAGTAATATCTATTTAACAATACTCTATATTGTTTTAAACTATGAGCATTTCCATAACCTCAAGAGAACATCCTACTGATTACATGGAGATCAAAGTGAGATATTTTCTTAGTAATAGAAGCAGAAAGTAGAACTTTGGATGAGAATGCGTTTTTCTTTTTACTAGAATATAAAACATAATAATGCTAGTGAATACTTCCTATAAAGTAAGAGAGTTTCAGATGTCATATGAAATGTTTCCTTTGGAATGAACTCTCAACAAGACGTTAATAAATCAGATTTTCTCACTATAATTATTCTTCTATTGAAGTAGGTATAAACCTAAGGACTTAAGTCAAACAAAATCATCCTTTTAAATTAACGAAAGAAAAATTTTCAAGACTTAACTCATCTCCACCCCCTTTTAATAGGAATCTGTGTTTTGTGGACAGTTACAGGTGGATTTTATTACTCACTGTGTGTGTGTGTGTGTGTGTGTGTGTATGTGTGTATGTGTGTGTCCGTCCTTGTGTTCCTTGGGACCTTAGACAGGTAGAATGAGTTGTGTTTCTTAGAGCAGAAGCCTGTGCCCTTTTTTTAGGCCAAATAATATTTTCTTAGGCTTGGTGAGTTTCAAAAACTATTTGCCCCATGGATACAGCTCAATGAAATTCTGAGCATAAATATGTCTTGTTGAACAGTTATGAAATTGGGTCTGAGGTTTTGTACTTGAATGTACCTTAACAAAGAACAGGTTAGATTTCAGTTGAAACCCGGACAGAGCTGTACTGTTATCCTTGGCATCTGTACATCTGATTGTACAAAAGCTTCACTAAAAGCTGTAAATAGAAACTGCCAATTTCACAATTCATCATGAATGTCTTGAAATCTTTTGCAGTTGCACAGGTAGAAAAAGAAAAACCCAGAGAGAAAAATGTATACATCTTTTAAATTACATTGTATTATTTTATAAAGGAACGGTGAAAAGGAAGAAATATTCTGGTACAATTTAGATGTGACACAGAAAACTAGGGCAACACTTACTTTTAGAAATATCAAGTGTTACTCACTGTTTTAAAATTAATTACATAATTATCCAGTAGAACACAAAGATCCCAGGGTACCTTAATGGAAACACTACACTTTCAAATAAAATAATAATAATTAGCACCTACTACATTCCAAGTGCTTTATTAGCTATAATTTTTAACTCCCCACGTCTCTGTGTGTAAATAAACATTAAGAATATTAATCTTTTCTATAGTTTAGAAATAAGAAAACTAAGGCAGAGACATTCATTGGAATGATGAATTAGGCATTATGGCCTTGAATCATTTAAAGAGGCAGGTACTCAGTAGGAACAATAGATGTTAGTAGAGTATAAAAATCACTCTTGTAACTATTCATAAATTACCAGGTAGTAATTAATTTAAAATATCACCTTTCTCCCAAACCAAATCACTTTAAAATTTTTGAAGAATTGAAAGGCATCCTTGGGCTCCCCTGGTGGCACAGTGGTTAAGAATCCGCCCGCCAATGCAGGGGACACGGGTTCGAGCCCTGATCCGGGAAGATCCCACATGCCGCGGAGCAGCTAAGCCCGTGTGCCACAACTACTGAGCCTGCGCTCTAAAGCCTGTGAGCCACAACTACTGAGCCCGCGTGCCACAGCTACTGAAGCCTGCGCACCTAGAGCCCGTGCTCCGCAACAAGAGAAGCCACTGCAGTGAGAAGCCTGCACACCGCAACGAAGAGTAGCCCCCGCTCGCCGCAGCTAGGGAGAAGCCCACACCCAGCAACGAAGACCCAACGCAGCCAAAAATAAATAAATCTATTAAAAAAAGAATTGCAAGGCATTCTTGAGTCTATTGGAAATGCCTAAGACATGACAGAATTTCCTTTAGAGTCACCATTCTAGGTACATGGCAGCCACATGAAGTTGTATGTCATTCAAACCGTTGGATAGGGACATTGAAGAGATGTCATACATAGAATGTCACCCTCTCATTAGGGGATAAATTCAGGTTTACAAACCACAGCTTGCCAAGGAAGCAATACTTTTTGCTTTTGTGATGAAACAGTAGCAGTTTTGTTACTATTCTCGGTGAAACAGTATCAGTCTTAAAATGGAGATGGAAAGCGTGGGTAGAAGCTAAGGGCCACCAGGACACTCGATTCCCCTTAGTAATACCACAGTCACTAAAGTGAAAACTAACACTGGAACAGGTATAAAGCCAAGGAGAGCTACCACCACCCCTAAAATACTGTAGTGGTAAAGGCAAAGTGAAACATGGCCAGTCAGGCACAAGTCGTAAAGCCTACAAAGTAAAGGAATATTCTCTGATACAGTGTTCCAGGACTGCAGACTCATTGGACAGAAAAAAAAAGTTGTCATTAATGCCAGTTTGGGGAGAACTTGAGCTAGAAAAAGAACCAGCCAACTGAACTTCACTGGGGAGATCAGTAAGACAAATAGTGACCTTGCAGTGATCTCAAGCGCCTCTCCTCCTGGGCCATTTGAGCAAAAGCATGAACACATTGTAGCCTGACTTTGCTTTGGTGTTCTGAAATGGCTGGAGGTGGAGAGAGGAAAATGCTTTGAGGTTTCACCACAGAACTGTTGCTGGTCTGTGGCTAGCTAAAGGGCAGGCATTTTGGTTAGCTATATATTGATGTTATTGGGTATATTTTATATGGTAAGAATCTCTTTGTCTGATGGCATCCACTGCCTGGGATAAATGATGCATATAATATCTAAACACGTTCTGAGTTTATTTGGGTGGTAGAGTCTAATTGCGAGGTTTGAAACATTTGTCCTGAGTACACTTTGCTCCCAAAGTTGAAATCATTCACTACTTCTTGATGAAGGTGTTTTATCTTCCTGATAGACTATTGGAAATAATTCCCCACCATCTCTCATTCCCCTATGTCTGAGGGCTAGGGATTTGTGGAGACCATAGAAACGATTTGCTCAATATCCACCTATCCTTGAGATATTGAAACCTGAGCTTCCATTTGAATTAAACTTATACTCACCTGGCAGTAAGGGTTTTTTTGTATGTTTTTTGGTTTTTTTTGAGAATACAGTGTTCAAAAGGATCACTGATTCTTGCACCTAAGAATCAAAGAAATAAAAGAGCATACCATAAAAGGGCCAAACTTCACACTAGATACACTGACAGACTATAACAGTAATTCTAAAATACATATTAGCAGAAAGACAGTTGAAAAAAATTTCTAAATTTGTGCCTAAATAAAGATAAGTACTTCGAATTCAGTTGTTCTACCAATCTACTTAAAATTCAAACTTCTCAGATCAGCCATCCAAGTGATGTGTTTTGTCTTCCAGTCTTGAACTGGTAAAAGTGCTTTTAAAATATGTACATAGGAATGCTATGTCTTTGCATTTTTAAGGATGGAGAGAAGGCATAGCATTTTATAAATGGTACAACATAGAGGGACCCTTTGTAACTTTAAGTAATGTTTTGTTTTTTTGTCTTTTTCAGAAAGGTGCTTTGAAAAGTCTTATAAAAATACATTTCTATATAAGCTGTGCAATTCTCGGGAAAAGTCAGACCAAACAAATTGCGGCCAGTTCAGTTTATCTTGTCATAGAACTAAGAAAACAAATGCTTTTCCTCTGCTGCCCCAGCACCCTCTGCGTCTTCTTCGACGGGTGGGCAGCACGCCATTCTTTCCTTTTGCCTTTCCTGACGATTGTAATTTGGGCACACTCTTTACCAATCTCACGGGGAGTGGCTCCTTGCTTTTCTTTCTCCCTCTTCCCAACTTTTTCTCCCTCTCTGAATACATTTCACAGACGACCGTCTTCGAAAATAACAACATCAATTAATTTTTTAACTTAAAAAAACCCCACATTTAGCCCCGAGTCTGCCCTCTCCATTGATGTGTCACGTGCGGAGCAGGCTGTGAGGGTCTGATAAGTCCCGTTTGTGAAGTCTCTTCAGTAGGAGGCCAGGCACTAGCCGCTCCACAGACAGGCTGTTTATTTCATCCAGCCCTGCTCCAGGTGGTTTGACAGTTGACCCGCACATCTCCCGGGCTCCAAGACCAGACCAGAGGAGGATGCAGCTTCGCCTCTGTGCCTCCCACTGAAAGCTGTTCTTTGTCATTTATTTGTTTGGTTGTTGTTGTTTGTTTTGAATAGACAACAGTTTTTCCCATGACAGCTCCCCCAGTTAACAATGACACTTTCTCACCGCACTGCTCTTCTTCCCCTTTTGCAGAATCCGATGATCTCCGTGGGGACCCTGCACTCAGCCATCAAAGCACTCCCGCCCCTCAGGATGTTCGTAATTCAATAGTAGATGCAGGCGGCGTTGAAAGCATCACACAGTGTCCCCAGCAGCTTCCTCAGATGATGGCTGCAGGTAAATGTCGGTGGCCAGCACGGAACACAAACAAGGCATTTTGCGTCTTAGTGGAAAGCCTCCCCAGCCATGAAAATAAGTATTGAACCAGGATCCTGGGCTCCTCAAAGAAACCAGGCTCTGGAACTAGTGAACCTCAAAGAGCATTAAGTCAAATTTAACTTATTTTGCTGACCCTTTTTTTTTTTTTTTTTTAAGCTCTGTGCTATTTGTCTTCAATATTATTTATTTGTTTATTTTGTTTCGATGAAAGCCTGTGCTTATAAGAAATATTTCGGGAGTCACTTTAGAAAGACACCTGCGTTTCCTTAATGTACGTATGTAAATAGTTTGTAAAGGACGGAATATGTTACAAGGTAACACTTAATAAATTCAGTCAGGACCAATTTGACTGCTTGACATCTGATTTTAGAGATTTTATTAGACGGTTAGAGGGTGTGCCTGCTTCAGAATTACTCTCGGAAACAGGTGAATTTATTTATTCTAAGCCAATTGACTTGTTTTACCCAGAGAGTCCCCTGGCTTTGCCTCTCCACCAGGGAACTTAACTAATGTTTCACCTGGAGAAGGAAGCGATTCTTCAGTTTTTTCCAGGGGTACTTCCTTAATGGCATGCTGCGTATAATATAAACTGCATGTCATTCAGTTTCCTCCCAGAATGTATTTGGAAACTCTTTTATGTTTCCGTCTGGAGAAAGCACCGCTGTAGGTTACAGTGCTATTATTTTTTGTGGTTTGGGAATGTGCTTAAACGAAGCCTCACGTCTCTAGAAATGCGATTTGTTTTCAAAGAGACACCATTTCCTGTGGACTCTAAGTCAGAGTTTCTTCCCCCCTACCCCATCACAGCAGCCGATGGTTTGGGGAGTCTCGCAATCGACACGACCCAACTGAACATGTCAGTGACGGACCCCACCGCCTGGGCCACCGCTATGAATAACTTGGGCATGGTTCCCGTGGGGTTGCCTGGACAGCAGCTCGTGTCAGGTAAGCTTGCTCTTGGGTTGGAAGATGCCTGCAACCACGCCACTGGGTGTGGGCGACAGGCGCCTTGGCCGTCTTTGCACGCGCAGGTGTTGAGCCCGGTCTGGGACTGATGACCGGGGCATGGTTAGGCAGGCTGTATGCCTGAGATTCTTCTCATCACCTCGCTCTTCTGCCTAACGGCCATTCTCAGAAAAAGCCACACGCGGTTCTCTCTCACCGGTGGCACTGCAACACCAATTTTGTATTTTAAATGGGTAAATAGAAGAGCTAATATTTGCTTTCCAATTTACAAAACTCTTCCACAGACGTTACGCCATTTGATTCCACAGCCGTCTCTTTGAGACAGGTATACACTTACGGTGGGCGTGGCTCTTGTTCATGTTCCCATGTTAAAAACAGGGAAAGAGGGGTCCAGAGTTTGGGTGACTTGTCCAGCACTGAAGTGGCAGAACTTAGAAACCCAACTCAACGGACACTGCATTCCCTGTTTTCTTTCCCTCACACTTTGAAATAGTAATAACAGTCGTGTATTCAATATAGAAAATGTTTGGAGATGTCACAAAGTAGAAGGTCATTTGAAAGAGTTGATCATTTAATTTAACACATGTTTATTGCAGATTTTCCATGTACCCTGTAACAAGTGCTTTGGGAAATAGAAAAAAATATATATGTATATAAGTGTCCTCGAGGGTTGAGTGAGCATATCTCCCCAAACTGAAAAACACAGCGACAAAAAACAGCAATAAAAAGAATGTGTAGAATCAGGTGCTGAGAGGTGGTTTGGTAATTTCCAGAAGGATCAATGCCTGGGGCTCTGAGGGAAGATGTTATCAGGGAGGTGGGACTTGAGCTGTCTGGAAAGATACATAGGGCTTCAGTATTCACTTAACTCATTCAACACACATTTTTTCCCCCTACTTATTTATTTATTTATTTTATTTTATTTTACTTATTCATTTTTTACAGCAGGTTCTCATTATTTACTTTATACATATTAGTGTATACATGTCAATCCCAATCTCCCAATTCATCCCACACACCCCTCACCCGCCGCTTTCCCTGCTTGGTGTCCATACATTTGTTCTCTACATCTGTGTCTCTACTTCTGCCTTGCAAACCGGTTCATCTGTAACATTTTTCTAGATTCCACTTATATGCGTTAATATACAATATTTGTTTTTCTCTTTCTGACTTACTTCACTCTGTATGTCAGTCTCTAGGTGCATCCATGTCTCTACAAATGACCCAATTTCATTCCTTTTTATGGCTGAGTAATATTCCATTGTATATATGTATCACAACTTCTTTATCCATTTGTCTGTCAATGGGCATTTAGGTTGCTTCCATGACCTGGCTATTGTAAATAGTGCTGCAATGAACATTGGGGTGCATGTGTCTTTTTGAATTATGGTTTTCTCTGGGTATATGCCCAGTAGTGGGATTGCTGGGTCATATGGTAGTTCTATTTTTAGTTTTTTAAGGAACCTCCATACTGTTCTCCATAGTGGCTGTATCAATTTACATTCCCACCAACAGTGCAAGAGGGTTCTCTTTTCTCCACACCCTCTTCAGCATTTGTTGTTTGCAGATTTTCTGATGATGGGCATTCTGACCATTGTGAGGTGATAGCTCATTGTAGTTTTCATTTGCATTTCGGTAATAATTAGTGATGATGAGCAGTTTTTCATGTGCCTTTTGGCCATCTGTATGTCTTCTGTGGAGAAATGTCTATTTAGGTCTTCTGCCCATTATTGGATTAGATTGTTTTTTTAATATTGGGCTGCATGAGCAGTTTATATATTTTGGAGATTAATCCTTTGTCCACTGATTCATTTGCAAATATGTTCTCCCATTCTAAGGGTTGTCTTTTCATCTTGTCTATAGTTTCCTTTGCTGTGCAAAAGCTTTTAAGTTTCAATAGGCCCCATTTGTTTATTTTTGGTTTTACTTCCATAACTCTAGAAGGCGGGTCAAAAAAAGATCTTGCTGTGATTTACGTCAAAGAGTGTTCTTCCTATGTTTTCCTCTAAGAGTTTTATAGTGCCAGGCCTTACATTTAGGTCTTTAATCCATTTTGAGTTTATTTTTGTGTATGGTGTTAGGGAGTGTCCTAATTTCATTCTTTTATATATAGCTGTCCAGTTTTCCCCACACCACTTATTGAAGAGGCTGTCTTTTCTCCGTTGTATATCCTTGTCTTCTTTGTCATAGATTAGTTGACCACAGATGCATAGGTTTATCTCTGGGCTTTCTATCCTGTTCCCTTGATCTATATTTCTGTTTTTGTGCCAGTACCATATTGTCTTGTTTACTGTAGCTTTGTAGTATAGTCTGAGTTAGGGAGCCTGATTCCTCAACATTGCTTTGGCTATTCAGGGTCTTTTGTGTCTACATACAAATTTTAAGATTTTTTTGTTCTGGTTCTGTAAAAACTGCCATTGGTAATTTGATAGGGATTGCATTGAATCTTCAGATTACTTTGGATAGTATGGTCATTTTCACAGTATTGATTCTTCCAATCCAAGAACATGGTATATCTCTCCATCTGTTGGTGTCATCTTTGATTTCTTTCATCTGTGTCTTATAGTTTTCTGAGTACAGCAGGTCTTTTACCTCCTTAGGTAGGTTTATTCCTAGGTATTTTATTCTTTTTTGTCACAGTGGTGAATGGGGTTGTTTCTTTAATTTCTCTTTCGGATCTTTTGTTATTAGTGTATATGAATGCAAGAGATTTCTGCGCATTAATTTTTGTATCCTGCAACTTTGCCAAATTCATTGATTAGCTCTAGTAGTTTTCTGGTGGCATCTTTAGGATTCTCTATGTATAGTATCATGTCATCTGCAAACAGTGACAGCTTTACTTCTTCTTTTCCAATTTGGATTCCTTTTATTTCTTTTCCTTCTCTGATTGCCATGGCTAGGACTTCCAAAACTATGTTGAATAATAGTGGTGAGAGTGGACATCCTTATCTTGTTCCTGATCTTAGAGGATATGCTTTCAGTTTTTCACCATTGAGAATGATGTTTGCTGTGGGTTTGTCATATGTGGCCTTTATCATGTGGAGGTAAGTTCCCTCTATGCCTGCTTTCTGGAGGGTTTTTATCATAAATGGGTGTTGAATTTTGTCAAAAGCTTTTTCTGCATCTATTGAGATGATCTTTTGGTTTTTATTCTTCAATTTGTTAATATGGTGTATCACATTGATTGATTTGTGTATATTGAAGAATCCTTGCATCCCTGGGATAAATCCCACTTGATCATGGTGTATGATGCTTTTAATGTGTTGTTGGATTCTGTTTGCTAGTATTTTGTTGAGGATTTTTGCATCTATATTCATCAGTGATATTGGTCTGTAATTTTCTTTTTTTTGTAGTATCTCTGTCTGGTTTTGGTGTCAGGGGGATGGTGGCCTCGTAGAATGAGTTTGGGAGTGTTCCTTCCTGTGAAGGTTTTTGGAAGAGTGTGAGAAGGATGGGTGTTAGCTCTTCTCTAAATGTTTGATAGAATTCACCTGTGAAGCCATCTGGTCCTAGACTTTTGTTTGTTGGAAGAATTTTAATCACAGTTTCAATTTCATTACTTGTGATTGGTCTGTTCATATTTTCTATTTCTTCCTGGTTCAGTCTTGGAAATTTATACCTTTCTAAGAATTTGTCCATTTCTTCCACGTTGTCCATTTTATTAACGTAGAGTTGCTTGTAGTAGCCTCTAATGATGCTTTGTATTTCTGTGGTGTCCGTTGTAACTTCTTCTGTTTCATTTCTAATTTTATTGATTTGAGTCCTCTCCCTCTTTTTCTTGATGAGTCTGGCTAAAGGTTTATCAATTTTGTTTATCTTCTCAAAGAACCAACATTTAGTTTTATTGGTATTTGCTATTGTTTTCTTTGTTTCTATTTCATTTATTTCTGCTCTGATCATTAATGATTTCTTTCCTTCTAACTTAACATTAGTTAACCGTATAAGTTTGGATTTTGCTTTGTTCTTCTTTCTCTAGTTCCTTTAGGTGTAAGGTTAGATTGTTTATTTGAGATTTTTCTAATTTCTTGAGGTAGGATTGTATTGCTATAAACTTCCCTCTTAGAACTGCTTTTGTTACATCCATAGGGTTTGGATCATCGTGTTTTCATTGTCATTTGTCTCTAGGTATTTTGGGATTTCTCTTTTATTTCTTCAGTGATCTCTTGGTTACTTAGTAACGTATTGTTTAGCCTGCATGTGTTTGTGATTTTTACGTTTTTTTTCTCTGTAATTGGTTTCTAATCTCATAGCATTGTGGTCAGAAAAGATGCTTCATATGAGTTCAGTTTTCTTAAATTTACCAAGGCTTGATTTGTGACCCAAGATGTGATCTATCCTGGAGAATGTTCCGTGTGCAGTTGAGAAGAAACTGTAATCTGCTGTTTTGGAAGGCATGTCCTATCAATATCAATTAAATCTGTCTGGTCTGTTGTGTCATTTAAAACATGTGTTTCCTCATTAATTTTCTGTCTGGATGATCTGTCCATTGGTGTAAGTGAGGTGTTAAAGTCCCCCACTATTATTGTGTTACTGTTGATTTCCTCTTTTATAGCAGTTAGCGTTTGCCTTATGTATTGAGATGCTTCTATATTGGGTGCATATATATTTATAATTGTTATATCTCCTTGGATTGATCCCTGGATCATTATGTAGTGTCCTTCCTTGTCTCTTGTAACTTTGTTTATGTTAAAGCCTATTTTATCTGATATGAGTATTGCTACTCCAGCTTTCTTTTGATTTCCATTTGGATGGATATCTTTTTCTATCCCCTCACTTTCATTCCGTATGTGTTCCTAGGTCTGAAGTGGGTCTCTTGTAGACAGCGTATAAATGGGTCTTGTTTTTGTATCCATTCAGCCAGTCTATGTCTTTTGGTTGGAGTGTTTAATCCATTCACATTTAAGGTGATTATCGATATGTTTGTTCCTATTACCATTTTCTTAATTGTTTTGGGTTTGTTTTTGTAGGTCCTTTTGTCCTCTTGTGTTTCCCACTTAGAGAAGTTCCTTTAGCATTTGTTGTAGAGCTGGTTTGGTGGTGCTGAATTCTCTTAGCTTTTGCTTGTCTGTAAAGCTTTTGATTTCTCCATCGAATCTGAATGAGATCCTTGCTGGTAGAGTAATCTTGGTTGTAGGTTCTTCCCTTTCATCACTTTAAATATATCGTGGCACTCCCTTCTGGCTTGTAGAGTTTCTGCTGAGAAATCAGCTGTTAACCTTATGGGAGTTCCCTTGTATGTTATTTGTCGTTTTTCCCTGTTGCTTTTAATACTTTTTCTTTGTCTTTAATTTCTGTCAGTTTGCTTACTATATGTCTTGGCATGTTTCTCCTTGGGTTTATCCTGCCTGGGACTCTCTGCGCTTCCTGGACTTGGAAGGCTATTTCCTTTGCCACGTTAGGTTGGTTTTCGACTATAATCTCTTCAGATATTTTCTCGGGTCCTTTCTCTCTCTCTTCTCCTTCTGGGACCCCTACAGTGCAAGTGTTGGTGTGTTTAATATTGTCCCAGAGGTCTCTTAGGCTGTCTTCATTTCTTTTCATTCTTTTTTCTTTATTCTGTTCCGTGGCAGTGAATCCACCATTCTGTCTTCCAGGTCACTTACCTGTTCTTCTGCCTCAGTTATTCTGCTATTGATTCCTTCTAGTGTATTTTTCATTTCAGTTTTTCATTTTTCATTCCCAGTTTTCATCTCTTGTTTGTTTGTTCCTTAATTCTTCTAGATCTTTGTTAAACATTTCTTGCATCTTCTCGATCTTTGCCTCCATTCTTTTTCCGAGGACCTGGATCATCTTCACTATCATTATTCTGAATTCTTTTTCTGGAAGTTTGCCTATCTCCACTTCACTTAATTGTTTTTCTGGGGTTTTATCTTGTTCCTTCATCTGGTACATAGTCCTCTGCCTTTTCACTTTGTCTGTCTTTCTGTGAATGTGGTTTTCATTCCACAGGCTGCAGGATTGTAGTTCCTCTTGCTTCTGCTGTCTGCCCTTGGTAGATGAGGCTATCTCAGAGGCTTGTGCAAGTTTCCTGATGGGAGGGACTGGCGGTGGGTAGAGCTGGCTGTTGCTCTGGTGGGCAGAGCTCAGTAAACTTTAATCTGGTTGTCTGCTGATGGGTGGGGCTGAGTTCCCTCCCTGTTGTTGGTTGTTTGGCCTGAGGCGACCCAGCCCTGGAAGCTGCAGGCTCTTTGGTGGGGCTAATGGCAGACTCTGGGAGGGCTCATGCCAAGGAGTACTTCCCAGAACTTCTGCTGCCAGTGTCATTGTCCCCGTGGTGAGCCACAGCCACCCCCTGCCTCTGCAGGAGACCTTCCAACACTAACAGGTAGGTCTGGTTCGGTCTCCTATGGGGTCACTGCTCCTTCCCCTGGGTCCCGATGCACACACTACCTTGTATGTGCCCTCCAAGAGTGGAGTCTCTATTTCCCCCAGTCCTGTCGAAGTCCTGCAATCGAATCCTGCTAGCCTTCAAAGTCTGATTCTCTGGGAATTCCTCCTCCCGTTGCTGGACCCCCAGGTTTTGAAGCCTGACGTGGGGCTCAGAACCTTCACTCCAGTGGGGGCACTTCTGTGGTATAATTGTTCTCCAGTCTGTGAGTCACCCACCCAGTGGATATGGGATTTGATTTTGTTGTGATTGCACCCCTTCTACTATCTCACTGCGGCTTCTCCTTTGTCTTTAGATATGGGGTATCTTTTTTGGTGAGTTCCAGTGTCTTCCTGTCGATGATTGTTCAACACTTAGTTGTGATTCCTGTGCTCTCGCAAGAGGGAGTCACACACTCAACACATTTTTTGATACACTATCCTCGTGCAGTGGCTCCAGCAGTAAACCAAATAGGCACGGTCCCTGCTCTCCCAGTATATGCAATGGAGAAGCAACAGTTATTATAGTGTGGTCATTGTTATATGTCAGAAGAACAGTTCACTTTTGCGCATCAAGTTAGCTGACGGTAGACGGTATGCATTAAGTAGAAACCAATTGCCTTTGGAGAGTTACTAAGTTTCACGCCCACGAACCTGTGTACTTTGAGTTGAGTTGACCAAACATTTGGTTTTTGGTTGTTGTTGTTTGTTTTTGTTCTTTTTGTCAATATGGGCCATACATGTAAAAGTCTAAACTAGCTGTAGTAAATTATATATAATATGTATGCATGTGTGCACATGTATACAAACATATATGTACACACACATACACATACATACATATATAAATATATATGTGGTTTCTTATTTAATATAACAAAGAACATGAGAAGAGAGGACAGGAAAGCGAGAAACAGAAAAAGGAAAGTCAAATATTGAGTTAAAAGCATTATACTTAGGATATTTATAAAATTCTCCAAAATGTTATAAAATTCATACAGTTGAGGATTGGTCTGCTATGGGATGTGTGTGTATGTACATAAAATGACATTCTCTATGGTTTGAACATGCATTTATCCAGACTCCTTTTCTCTAAAGCTAATCTAGACAGCTAATCTAATAAGTTGAGAGCAGAGATTTGTATGTTTCTGCCCAAATTTTCTCAACTGCCTAATTGAAAGATTCCTATAGCAGAAATTACTTTACTCTTGTCTCCACCTCCCACTCCTCTCAGAAAGTGTTGTGTGACTTCCAGAGTAAGCCACAGCCTCAATAATTCATGATTTTTTCTTACGATTTTGAGTCTTCTGACGTTTTAACCATGACCAGTTTATGATTTTCCCAGGAACTTACCATGAAAAGAATTACAGCCCTACTTGTAAGATTTACCGTATCTACTGTGAATTACATTCTCTGTCTCTCGTATTAGCCAAACTGCTTCAACTGTGTCTGAGCCTTTTGCGCTCTTCCTGAGCATCCTTCATCATTCCCCTCATCCACCAGCTGAAGTACACTCTGCTTTGTTCTCAGGGCTGCCAGCAGACTCTCTTTATTGACCCTCTCTCAGGGTCAAGTCCTGTTTTATTTGGTGAGTGTTTATATGTTTTCCTCCAGTCTTTTTTCTATGCAAATATTTGAATCCTATTAAATATAAAATTTTCTATTGTGTATTTTTATTAGCACCTTATCCTAAATTATTTTTCCTTTCTATAGTTTTATATTGAAATTTTAGAATAATCCATTAAATAAATCTTCCACAGTTTTCCTGTATTTACATTTAAGCTATTTCCATTCTTTTACTCTTACTAACCAAGTTTCTTGGGAGAACATAATCTCTTCAAGTATGTAAAAACATTTTACCTTTTCTGTAAAATGATGGTTATATCTGTTTCCTGGGACAGTTGTGAGATTATAATATGATAACTTCACATACAGTAACTGCATAGTACCTACACATAGTAAGCATTCATTAAACATTAACTGTTATTCCTTCCTTCCTTCCTTTTGATGTTTTTCAACAAATAATATTGCAGTGAACCTTTTTTATGCGTAGAGCTTTGCAGCAATTAGAATTATTTTGCTTGGATGGACTACTACATGTAGAATTAGTTGGTCAAAACAAATGAACATTTTAAACTTTCTTGTTAAATACTGGGTAATTAATTTCCAAAATATAAACATATATTTAATATTTACTGACTTGATATGCAAAGATGGCATCCTGTTATTTTACTTTAAATTATTTTATAACTACTCCTTTTAAATTGTATCATTTTCCTGCATTTATTTTCTATTCATATTTACTCTTTTGTAAATATATTTATTACTTTCATACTATATCCGTTTATCACATAGGGTTCTGGGTGATTTTTTTATTAGCTTGTATTTGGTCATTACTTTTAAGCATTTTAATCTTAAAAAAATTTTTTTTTTATATTTATTTTTGGCTGTGTTGGGTCTTTGTTTCTATGCGAGGGCTTTCTCTAGTTGCGGCAAGCGGGGGCCACTCTTCATCGCGGTGCGCGGGCCTCTCACTGTTGCGGACCCTCTTGTTGCGGAGCACAGGCTTCAGATGCGCAGGCTCAGTGGTTGTGGCTCATGGGCCCAGTCGCTCCGCAGCATGTGGGATCTTCCCGGACCAGGGCTCGAACCCGTGTCCCCTGCATTGGCAGGCAGATTCTCAACCACTGTGCCACCAGGGAACCCCTAAGCATTTTAATCTTGACGTTCATATTTTCTAAAAATATTTATCCAGTCTGTATTTTGCCTCTTTAGTATTGTTCCTTTAAAAAAAAAAGAAGTTTAACATTTCCTTTATGAGTCCTTTATGGTTATTTCATTTCTAAATACAGAAAGGTTTTGCCCACTCTCTACAGTTGATATATAGTCCTAATATGCTATGGCTCCATGAATGTACTTCCTTCTTTTATCAGAAATTCATTTCTTATGTATATTTCAATCTGTTGCTGAAATACCTATTCTGTACTACTGATCTCTTTTTATTCTGGCACCACATTGTTTCAATTCTTATAGCTTTATAGTATATTTATATAAAGTATCTTTTTACTGTACCCAATGTGTGGTGCTCTTTGTTTCTTTTTCCCATAGTCATAGAGCCACAGAATGTTGCTCTTGGCCCAGTTTTCATGCTGGTGCCTCTTTGAGGCAACCTTTAATGTCTCAGAAGGGACTTAAAGATAATTTAGTGTATCCTTCTTTCCAAGAAATCTCCTCTAAAATGTCTCTGACAGAATTATGGAGAGGCTGGATTTTATGCACGCTTGGCTTTCTCCCAAAGTTTCTGGTATTTCTAAGTGACCAACGCCTCTTCCCATGTTTGTTAAAATTAAATTGACACTAAATCCCTTTCCTTACTACTTTTTTACTATTTTTTGAGAGATTAAAATTATCGGCAAAACAAGGCACACATTTTTCATATCCTCTGATTTTAATCCAAAGGATTTCCGAGGAAATCTGAGGCAGTTATTGCTGCCATATCACGCCATTTTGATGGGTCATTGCGAGCTCCCACAGTTACACCTCCTTCATTTTCCTCCCCTTTCATCATCGCTCACATGTTCCCCACCACAATCCCATTCCCACTTTCATGAAAGTCCCCATTTACCTTCTTCATATGAAGTGCTACTTGAGATCATTACATTGAATTTGTTTCTTTTATCCAAAATATACCATTCTACTGGTACGCTGGTATACTAAATCCCATACTCGAAGTCCTCCTTTGTCTATGAGCTAATATTTCCCTCCTTATGGTATTGTATGTTTATTTTATTCCTCATACTTTTAGATTTGTGGAATTTAAAATTTTTTCTTTTTTTTTTTTTTTTTTTAATTATCAATTATTTCTGCGTTGGTATAGATCCAGGTTTCCTAAACTGGCCTGTTGGAATATCAGTGTCCCACAGTTGTTAGGTAGGGTGGATGTCATGTAAGTATTTACGTGACCTAGCAAGCATGGCAAATTCTGGGTTTAACACAAGTAGGTTGCTTTCTTTGTGGGTTCCTCAGAGCCTTTACTCTGCTAATGTGCAATGCACAGTGTAAAAGAGTGGTATCTCTTAGGTAGGATTCCCTAGACATAATTTAGCCTTTTAAAAATATCTGTTAGCATCTCATGAGACACTAGAATATAGCCATCTAAACCAGACTTTTCCCATCAACTGTGGAGATCCCTCTCTAGGACCATCCGTCTTTCTTTGCCACATATGATATCTTCCTTGCGATCTAGTTTACGATCAATTTTGCGATCAATTTTGTTTGTTTGTGTTTTCACTGAACAGTGTCACTGCCTAATCTCAAGTTTCAAAATAATCCTCACGTGGTCTGGTGTTGCCTGAAAGCTTCTTCCCAGTTTCCTACAATACACGTTGTCTCCTTTCAGGAGCGCCCCGATCCCCACCTCTGGTGTCATCTGCTGAAACCAAGAATATCAAATCCCGAGCTTTGACACCATCTGTGTGACCAGCTGCTCCCTTCCTATATACCCTGGCTTCTTCTCCAGAGTTATCATCATCGACTGGAAAGCTTGGAAAGCAGCAGCTGAGTCCCCAGGTGTTAAGTTGCTTGCCCAGGCCTGCCTGGGAACGGGTAATATTTCCTGGACGTTCTCTGACTGTGAGATTATACCTTGCTTTGCTCTAAACTTTTTGAAGTTTTCTTTCCTAATGTCAGCAATCTCTCCTTAGCTGTTACTGACTTTAAGTGGACATGTATCTCTTACCCCAGGTTTCTCAGTGTGCCATTTGTTGTATTTCAAATACATGTTCGGAAAAGGCATCACACCTCCCTGTTAGCTGTGGAAGTGCCACGTACCTTATCACGTCTTAACCTGGAGCTTAACCTGGAGAGGTCTTAAAAGACCTCTTCCCTCTCACAGGTATCCGAGTTGTTCCTTGGTTCCTACCTTGCGGTTTCTCCTGAAGCTCTGAGTTTGCTCTCAGCGCCTCTGTTCTCTGCCACTCTGGGGAGAGCTGAGATTTACAACTCATGGGGACAGTCCCCTCTCTGTCCCCTTCCTCTCTCCGACTTACGGATGCCCCCACTCATTTTAATTCCACTCTGCTTCCTCAGAATATTTTTTCTCTAGTTTCCTTGTTGGGTTGTTTAATCCTCCCAGGGACAACTTTATCCTCTTCAGTATGCCCAGATATGAAGAGGCATTTGTTAAATCCTTTCATCTCCTGAAGCATCACTCTTTTAACTGGGATTTATTGAGCCAAACGTACTGAATACTGGGAATAAAAGGCATAGACCTCACTCTCCTGTATTAGACCCTAGTGGGGGAAATAGAGAAGAGGGAATAAGCAAATACAAATCAACGTAAGTGGTTCTGCCACTAGCAGATAAAGGGCGCTATAGGATGCCGCCGAAAAGCGGTAAGCAGGAGTGTCATGTGATTAGAGCTGTGGTTTTTGTTTGTTTTGTTTTTGCTTTGTTTTGTTTTTTTATGATTTTTATTGGAGTATAGTTGATTTACAATGTTGTGTTAGGTTCAGGTATACAGCAAAAGTGAATCAGTTATACTTATATGCACTCTCTTTTAGATTCGTTTCCCATATAGGCTATTACAGAGTATTGAGTAGAGTTCCCCACGCTATATAGTAGGTCTTTATTAGTTGTCTGTTTTATATATGGTAGTGTGTATACGTCGATCCCAATCTCCCAATTTATCCTTCCTCTAGAGACTGTCATACTGAGTGAAGTAAGTCAGAGAGAGACAAATACCGTATGATATCTCTTATATGTGGAATCTAGAGCTGTAGTTTTACAGAGCACTTTTATTAAGTCCTACAGACAGCTGATGGGAATGAGGGAAGATTGGCAGCAAAGAGATCAGATGGGAGGCTGTAGCAGTTTCCCAGGTAAGAGAAAATGATGGCAATAATAATCATGGTGGTAGAGACAGAAATGAAGGGACCCATGAGACATTTAATTATAGAAAAAAAAACAGGAATTGATGACTGAGTCCATGTGGAACGTAAGGCGGGTAAAGAATCAACAGTGACTCCTGGGCTTCTAGCTTTGGAAATTGTGTAAATGGTGGAGTCATTGACTGAGATGGGGAAGGCTGGAAGGGAAAAGGGTGAGGGAAGATGGCGAGTTTCTCTTTGGCTGTGTTGAATATGAAGAAGCTGTTGAAGGAAACACGTGGTGATCAGTCACACGTAAGGGGTCTAGAGCTCATGAAAGAAGCGGGTATGGAGATGTGGCTTTGGCAGTCACAGCACATGGATGGCCGTTGACTCCTGTCTCTCCTAGTTACACTTTTGCTGTGAAATTAGAAACGGGCCCTCGGCTGCTCATGCAGGTCTCAGCCTAACCTCTAATTGCATCTCCAAATAGCTCATTCATCTGTGCCCTCTCTTTTGACCCACTAGATTGCTGTCTGTTGCTGGACTTCGAGGATTGAAATAAGAGAAGTAGTCAGAGACTTTAAAATGTAACCTAGGGATCTATACCTGAAGCCATCTCATCAGCGCACAGAGACACTCAGATAGACTATCTGATGATAAACCATCCCCCATACTCGTTTTTAAGATGAAAATTATACTCAGGCCAGCAAACTTCCTTTCTTTAGTCCCTTCAGATATCGATGGTGACACTCTGTCACAGGCATGATTAAGGGATGCAGATAGCCTGGCGCTTAGTAGTTGGACTCTCTAAAAGATGATGCTTGGTCCTCTTTTGTTTTCATTTTCCATCTTGTTGAAAGATTTCTCGATATCAAGTGTCAGAAAATAAATAGGCCCTTGACTCATATTTCACAATTTATGTACCTGATTTCATGTCTCCTTGACAGTTCTGTTATACTTTCCACGGTTATTTACCCTTTTCTCCCCAAGACAGCAGGACAGTACATTGGTGTATTCATTCATTCACCACAATATTACTGAAAGTTCATAACGTACAGCGTGCGTTACAAGACACTAGAGAAACAGCAGTTTACATGACAGACAGGTGATGCTCCTGTGGAGATACACATTTCTAAAGAAGCAGCTGTTATCCAAATAGCTGTGCAGGTGATTATATAATTACAGTTGTGGGCTGTTACAAAAGAGGGGTGGGAGCCTGACTTAGCTCAGAGGGATTGGAGTGTGTTCAGAAAACGTTCCCCTGAAGAAGTGATATTCGGCCTAAGACCCCAAGGATAAATGAAAATTATCCTGGTAGCAGGAGGGAAGAACAGGAAGAAAGGGCGAATTTGGGAAGATGAGAAATTCTAAAAGCAGAAAATTCCCTGTGGAAAGGCCTGAGGTGATAAGAACTTGGCTCTTTCAAGGAAATGAAAGTAGGTGTATGCATGGGCAAGAAGCGGCAGTTGGCATGGGGCGGGTTGGCAGATTGGTACTTAACATATGTCTGGAGAGGTTGGCTGGGGCCAGATCCTGCCTGCCAAAGCAAGGAGTACAGATTTTATTTGAAGTGCAGGCTATTGAAGGATTTTAAACAGGGAAGCAACCTCCGACTCGTGTTTAAAAGAGAAAAAAAGTCAGCCAAGTTGTTTTATAGGGACTGGATTGAAGAGTGGTGAGAGGCACCTGACCTCACACCTAGAGGCTTCTGGAAATCCCAGAAGAGATTAATGGTAGCATGGAGTATTGAGTACCTATTACGTGTCAGGCATTGCCGTAGGTGCTGGGGATGTACATGCCCTCCTGGAGCTTTCGTTCTAGTGCTTTGTTTATGATGTGTGTGTGTGTACAGTGTTTCTAGAGGTGAGAGAATTTGTAGATAATTGTTTCCAAAAACTGTAATATTTGCTTCTGCCTGTGCTGTGTACTGTATAAGGTAATTGATGTCACTTCAGACGAATCAAGGCTTGTCCTC
This sequence comes from Monodon monoceros, assembly GCF_005190385.1. Taxonomy (NCBI): domain Eukaryota; kingdom Metazoa; phylum Chordata; class Mammalia; order Artiodactyla; family Monodontidae; genus Monodon; species Monodon monoceros. The sequence continues at coordinate 52,258,482 of NW_021703785.1, read as the reverse complement.
CAGTAACTCTCCACAAGTGACAACAGCCCATATCCTTGTTGGCTAGAGCTGTTAGGAAGTGAAAGTCCTTTCCAGATGCTTGCATAACATAATATAGTTATTTGAAATATAGTCATTTTCTTCTCTTCCATGGAATGAAGCACATAAACATTACTTGCTTTGTAAATTTACTCCTTTATAGATTGACTTCTTTTGAATTATCGATGTGTAATTTCTTTCTTCCTGTGTATGCCATAACAATTTTTTTGAAAATTTTAAACTGGTTTCCATCTCTTGATTAGCTTAGTCTTTATTTGGTCTGCTGTACTGTGGTATATGTACCAGTCAACTAGCGTGTTGAACTACAGAAGTCACTTTCTTACCTGCTAGCCTAAAACTAGAGGAAATATATTCAAAGAATTGCATGCATATTTGTATATGCATATATCTATACATTTATATATGTATACATAAATGTCTATACATAAATGTCTATACATAAATGTATATATCTATACATTTATATATGTATAGATATATATTAAGTATACACATATTGCATAGAAATATATAGCGTGTACATGTGCATATACATTGCAAACACATGCATTCCCTAGCTTTCTTGGTTTCCTTTTCTTCCACTGGGATAGAGAAGCTTTGATATCTTTGACAGCAACATGAGCTGAAGGGAGATATTTGCATTTCATAATGGAAAATTGTATCCTGGCCCTACAGTAGACATTCTAATGCAGCTGGGAACAGAAAGAAAAACCAGTTTTATTCCGGTACTAAAATCAATTTGTGTGTTTTCTGTCCTGTGCGCACACGTGCATATTACTGTGTATTGGAGTTTTGTTTTGAATTAATGTCAACGCCTTTTATTTGTAAATATAGAATAATTGCATAGTGACTCCTGTATCTTGTTTCTTTTATTTCCTTTTATTTTGCAGCCTTATCATTTTCTGTGTTCCATATTGTGTTTCTGAGTTGTAGATATATCACATTATACCTTTATATAATTAGGCTATCATGTATCTCACAGACTGTGACGGACTCTACACTTACACAAGCAAGAACCATATCGAATTCATCTTTGTATTTCCTCTCTCATCAAACACAGAGCTGGGTGCTCAATAACTATATAGTTGATTGAATGTGTGATTTGATTTCTTTATATAATTAATTATCTAAAATGCAATAATTTTGGAAGTCACTTTTATACCTGGTCCTTGGACTATTCTAAAGTATAGCTTTTATGTCATTAATCATGGTTAGATATGAAGGGTGGCCATAGCCATCAGCCTCCTTATTTGATGTCTGTGAGATTTGATGTCTTTTTCTTCTTGTCATCTTCCCATCTCTCCTTATCATGCTTATTCTTTCATTTATCTTCTTATACATGTGAAATATATTTATAACAGCTGTTTTAGTGTACTTATCTACTAAGTCTGTTATGTGTGATGTTTCTAAGTTCTTTCTATGGGTTTTTCTCCTTGTGATGGGTCATATTTTTCTATTTCTTCTTTGAATGCCTAGTAATTCTTTGTTGGGTGCCAGACATTGTGCATTTTACATTGTTAGGTGCTGGGGTTTTTTTGTATTCCTTTAAATATTTTTGAGATTTGCTCTGAGATACAGTTAAGTTCCTTAAAAATAGTTTAATTCATGCAAAGGCTTGCTTTTAAGTTTGGATAATTGGGTCTAGAGCAGCCTTTGGCCTGGAGATAATTTTATCTTAACTGCTGAGGCAAGACCCTACTTGGAACTCTACCCCAGTACATTGCAAGGTTTCCCCTCTCTGGTTATTGGAAATTTGATCAGCTCCCAGAGCTTTTTGAGCTTCAGAAATGGTACCACCTGCTCCTTTTCCATGATTTTTGCCTTGATACTTCCTTCACATGCCTGATCGATATTCAGCCAAAGACTTGAGGGGAATCATCTGAAGATCTCCAGAGCTCTCTCTCTGATTAGCTCCTTCCTTTCCAGCGCTCGACCTTATAATTTCCTGCTGGCTTGGCCTCCTCAGACACTGAACTCAGGTACACCTCAGGCTCTGTTTGGGTTTCTCTTCCCTGAGTTAAATCCTCAAAACTTTCTAGACAGCAGACTGGGACAATCATAGGTTTCACTTCATCTGTCTCTCTTCTCTCAATAATTACTGTCCTGTACTTCCCGTTGTCCAATCCCTGAAAACTGTCACTTCATGTATTTTGTCTTACTTTTTAGCTGCTTGAAGCAGAAGGTTTAATTCTATCCCTGTTGCTTCCTCATGGCTGCAAGCAGAAGTTTTCAAAGTCTTTTGAAAAAAATGTGTGTGTGTGTGTGTGTGTGTGTGTGTGTGTGTGTGTGTGTGT
>NW_021703785.1:52200074-52256139 GCF_005190385.1 Monodon monoceros | reverse complement strand
TGTGTGTGTGTGTGTGTGTGTGTGTGTGTGTGTGTGTGTGTGTGTTTCCCTAGGGACAGAATCAGTATAAATCTGAGGCTATGCTATGAATGGTTTTACTAGGAATACTGAAAACAATAGTAATAACTCCACCAGTTATTGAGCACCTAGTATGTACCAAATACTCTAAGTACCTTGCTTCATTTAATCCTCTGCTAGCTAAATATTATTAACCCCATTTTCCAGATGAGGGAACTGAACTTGGGTGATGTTAATTAACTTACCTAAGGTTAGCCAGGTAGAATGAGGCAGTGCTGGAATGGAAATCCAGGTCTGGCTGCCTAAACTGTTTCCACTCTATCAGGAATTGGGGGGAAATGATCAAAACAAAACCTCCTGCGTTTTTGCCTCAGGCCAGCCCTATCTTCACACTTTTACTTTTAAAAATAAATACCTTAGGTGGAAATATATCTTGTGGGATGGGAGGGAGTGATGATTGTAGAGATTTTTTGTATTGCATTGAAATTTAAAAGATTTCAATTATTTAATTTTTATGCATATCATTTATTGTGCTTGAAATCTGGAGATTTCCATTAAAAGTTACAAGTTTAGGACTTGGGGTCCAGTGATCTAAGATATGTACTAAAGTTTAACCAGGAAAAACTTAGTAATACAAAGTTGACTGCTATGAATAAGACCGCGCTGGTCATGCCCTCCAGTTAATGTCAGTAATCAAAAATGATCATAAATATAGGGCAGATATGTACATTTCAGTCTAAAAATAAGTAAAGAAAGCTCTCCCAAAGGAAAAAAGAAACTTTGAACTTGTCAGTGATTAACACACATCAGATGGACTTGAGTCCAACATATGCGCTCTTGGGAAGGTACCAAATCCGGAGCAGGTGGGCTGGTTGGTTTGGTGACATGGGTGGAGGGAGTTCTTGGCTGAAGGATTCTATTGATGCTTTCCCAAAAGAGTGGGAGGCAAAGGTATCTGGTGAGGTTAGGTGGGCTGATGAAGAATGAAAAGTTTGAGAAGGGAGAGCCCTTGAAGGCAGTCGCTGGAGGAGTGAGAAGAAGCTGATTATGGAAATTTAGGAAGGTTGATGAACACTCATTGCGAGCCTAACGTGATTTCCCCCAGCAGTGTTGTATGTTCCCACTGGCGGGGGGGGTGGGCACAGAGAGAAGGAGGGTGGCTTTTATCCAGGTTGGGTTTCAGCAGGTGGCTGAAATAAAAGGACAAGGGCACAAAGTGGATATGATGAGCTTTGCAGGAGAGTCATTATGGAGCCAGACCACACAGTTGACTGGGGGCAGAGCAGTGAAAAGGGGGAGGACTGGTGTCAGGGAGAACGTGGGGTGGTCCCTGGATGGGAGAAGCTGGTAAGAGCAAGCAGGACGTTGGAAGGGTTGGAAGGTGTGAGGGAGAAAGGGGAGTTAGCTGATAACAGCAATAAATGGGGACCCTTTCTGTGGTCTTTGCAAAGAAAAATCCTTTTCATTAGAAATTGATGAACTCTCTCTCTGCAAGAGGCAGATGGTGGCTTTAGAGCCTGAGGTCTTGGGTTTGAATCCAGGCTCTTTCCATTAGCTGTATAACTTTGAGCGACGCATTTCCCTTCTTTGAGTTCGTCTGTCTGTAGAGGGGACATAATACTCTCAACATCAGAGAACTGTTGCAGTTTCCACAATGGGTAATGAAAGTGTAGGACATAGTGTAGGGATCCAAAATGTTAGTTTCCTTTACCCTCATTGGAGGGCAGTGTAGGGAGGAGTAGTGGGGTGGGAGCGATCTTGGCCGACTCTCTATTTTAAGGGAAAGAAAAGATGTGGCCCCTCTAAACAGTGATTCCCTTGTTCTGACTTTTCTCCTGTTCTAGGAGCAGTGACAATGCTTCTCCTCTACAAGCCAAGTGGAGGCATCCACATGTACCAGAACACACCCATAAATTGTAGCTCTGTGACAATATTACTCAAAGTAATTTCCACAAGTCACTGTGTCAACTGTAGATTGCAGGGCCTATTTCAAACCTTCTGAGACATGAGGCCCGGAAATGACAACTGAAAACTTGAGAACATAACTCCTTGAAGTACTTCGGGGCCTGGGCTGGTGGGGAAACAAAGCAAAACAAAATACCCCGTTAGGCCTGGGAATGGGTAGGGAAACTTGTCTGATGCTACATTTCCCTGGCCTTAACTGTAACGTAATTTTACAACTGATTTTTTTGGTAAAAGTACCCAAGCCATAAAGTACCTAAAAGGGAGCTGCCAATGCAAATCTAAAAAACATATTTTGAACATCTACTGTATTCAAGCACTGTGCATAATCTTATCTACCCAGGTTTTATCTTGGAGAAAAAGGTCTTGGGCATCAAGATGCACATCCTTGAACTATAATAAACTATATTTTCCTCCTCATTAGGGACATTTACTTGTTCTCATAGAAGGCACATCTTTGACCTTGAAGCCTTACTTCTGCAGGTTTATGCCTGTGGGCGAAGAGACACTTTATCCTGAAGAGCAAGGGGACATACTGTAGTCTTCAAGTTCACTAAGGCTTTGCGACCACGAGGGCATCTTTAAAGAAATATTCCTCACTTCACTGGCTGGAACTCTTGTGGCCTCCATCAGCTAATGCTTCCTAGCCGTGCACTCTGTCTCAGCAGGAAAAATAGGCCTCACACTCTATGCGAGGCAACTGAAGTCTCCGCAGGGGACCCTCACTCAGAGTGAACGAGGTTCTAACCAGAGGCATTGTCATGAACTGGGCAATCACTCAAAAATGCTCATTTTCTGTTTTCAAAACTTCGTGGCCTCTCTCGGAAACCATGTATTTGAGAACGTCTTTTTGAATGTGTTCATCCCCAGCTGTGAGAAAATACTGCCTCGTCGTGGGTAGGAAAAAAGCAGTTCAGGGCAACTATAGAGGAAGATGATGACGTCATACGTGTCTGGATTTCTGTGTCATCCTCGCTGGGGCTCGGCTGGGAGAGGGACAGGCCGGAGGCTCTGCAGGGGCCAGAGGAGGCCCTGACTGACTAGAGAAGCCTGGGAAGGCAGGAAGGTGCCGGAAAAGCCAGTCGGCATCGTATAGGGAAGCAGAGCGCCGGCGGCCCCGGAGGCTGGGCGTGAATCCCCCTCTGCGCTGTCACATGGGGACTAAATGACCCTGGGCCAGTTGCACAGGTCCCGAGGGCCTTGCTATGCCCACCTGTCAAAGGAGGGTGTCCAGGTTCTCTTAAAGGTCTGAAATACTAGATTTAGGAAAATCCTCAAAATTCAAAACATAAGCCCTTACTATGCACAGTGACTAGCATCCAGGTAGTATCTTGAGGAAATAAAGCAGGATGGTAACTCTTAACAAGAACCACAGGAAGAGTATCTCTATAATTGAGGTAATCTTTCTGGCAGCAGTGGTGGTTTTTATTTGTTTGTTTGTGTATTGGTTCTTTAATGGACCCAGAGAGCCCCTGCAGAGTTAATCGCACACCCAGCCACGGAAGTGATGTGGGAGAATCATTGTAAGGAACTTTCATCTTTCTAGGCTTTGAAGAAACAACTTGCAACAGAGGGAAGGCAAGTCCTTTGGCAGAGCCATGGCATCTACTGAATAACCAATAACCCAGGGCAAACGTGAGGGTGAGAGTCGTGTAGATGCTAGAAATCAGGTCTCAGTTCAAGCAGCCTTGGGAGCAGGGTGAACAGGGCCTTCTGTAGCTCACCTTTTCCTATCAACAGAGGGTAATAGGGTACAGACTATCTAAAATCCTAAGTAAGCGGCCTTGTTTGTTCGTATTTGTAGTTGCTCTTGGTCGTGGCTATATCTGATTTATGAATTGTCAGTTCCTTAAGGAAATTAGGAACTTCATAAACACATGAGTAAGGAGGAACCAGAAGTGTCTGTTTTCGTTTTCCCACCCACCTCCCTTCACAAAGCTCTTGCTGTTCCCGAGCCCAGGCTTAAACTGAGGAAGAGAGCCAACACAGCTTCCGTGCAGCCCTTTGCACGGTCGATGTGTGACGGGTTCCTTTTTTGAGTGAGTAAACCACGTGTTCTGTTTTCAACGGCCTCCTGCTGGGCCCCATGCTTAGGAAGGAAAAGGAAATAAGACCAAGCCTGTTCCAGTCATGTTCATGAGAACCTGAAAACAAGACATGGGGCAAAAAATAACTGAAATAAGAATCATTATTAAGAATTATTAAGAACCATTAATAAGGATCATTAAGAATTTATCGTAACATGGTATCCATTGTATGGGAAGGTAAGAGCTCCAGCTCAGTAGAAGTAAGATTTGGGCGTTAGAAAGGACTTTAGATAGTAATATCTTATACTGGTGTTCAGGGTTTAATTTTTCAGAGAGATTTCAGATACCGTATTTCGTTTAAACCTTAGTGATCCACTCCACAGTGGCAAATGTGTCTCATACTGTTCCCATGCAGACGTTACTAACCTATCGGGACCCTCTTTCCTACTGAAGTAGTGTGTGTTTTTATATGTCAACATGGCACTCCAGGCAGCCAACACCAGTACAAACGTGAAGAAGACTTTCTGCTGACCCTGATCTGGTCCAGCCCTTGCATTTCATGGATGAGGAGATAAGGTCTGGATAGGGTCTAGTTAAGTTCTACAGAATAATGTATCTTGACTGCTTTCTCCATCTTTGATAGGTGGAGAGGACCATCCAGGCACTCTTACCTCTTTCCTTCCACACCCGGTGAAGAGCGTGCCAGGTCTGGGAGTGCCATTGTACTTTCCACTGAATGAAACTGGTTATAAAGCAACAACTAAACTCTAACCTTGGCTGCTTAAGCACAAGACTTAATAGGAGATTACATTTTTCATTCATTCACTGTAAGAGTTTTGTGTACATTAAAGTAAAGGGAAAGCCTATTGATATTTCCCAAGGCAATTGAGATACGGATAAAATTAATGAACCATGCTCATTTCTCCACATTTATAATCAGAGTCTCCTTAACTCTTCCTTGTTAACTTTTGTATTCTGGTTACTTTCTTTTCCCTGGGAGACCATGCTTGCTCATCCATCCGTTCCTCATGCTGTATCTGCGTGTGTGTCCATCTGTCCATCCATCCACCCATCCCTTCTTCCTTCTACCCAACCTGTATCTTCTGCTTGATGCTAAGCCTTTTAAGGGAAAGAACTATGTTTTATTCATCTTTGTGCCCCGACACCTCCCAGCACGGTGCATGTTCAGTAAATGTTTGTAAAAGGAATTTTTTGCCTTTGATTTCTTGCCCCTTTACCCGCTCTCTTTTTATTAGAATGGTACAAACCATTTGTACCCCCTTTTTCTCCTATTTGAAAAAGAGAAATTAAAAAGTACCTTCCTTAAAGGCTTATGATTATCTTTTATCAGGTCGTAGACCTGAGTACTCACAGCAGGCAGCTCTAAGACTGTGTAAGTTTCTCGTTGCTACTTACTTGTACTTCCAGCCAACGACGTATCAAAGGGGTGAAGCGCTATTGTGTTTGGGCTGAAAATGAAGTTCCTTCCAGCAGCAATTCAGAAGCATACAATGCTTCATTTTCTTTCCTCTTATTATTTGTGCTTCACCTTTTTTATATAAATTATTTATAATAACTAATATAACTGTCAGAAACGTCCGCAGAGCTGTGCCCGGCTTTGCCTCAAACTCCTTGGTACCCACTGACATTGGTCAGGATTGGGGATCCACCCCACTCCAGTAGCAGCCTCACCCCTCACACCTTTTGTTTGTTTGTGTGTTTGTTTGTTTGTTTTGTGTGAGGACAGAGAGAAGAGCGCAGAGAAGGGATTTCTTTAAGAGACTTCTCAGGAGAGTCATGCTTTTCGTGCTTTGACTGAAAAAACAAATCGGTAAAGAAAATAGTAGCCTTTAAGGAAAAACATATTATAATTTTTAAAGTGTATGTAAAAATAAAGCCAAAATTTGCAGAAAGTATTGAAACTAAAATTTTATTCTCAAGAAAATGGATTTTTGAATTGATATTGCCCCTTCCCAGTTTTAGGGATTCCGTACTATTTCTCATTGTATAAAGTGACAGTATCCATCTATTTTCCCTCCGTCCCTCCCTCCGTCCCTCCCTCTCTTCCTTCCTTCCATACCTCCCTCCCTCTTTCCCTTCTTTACTTGTTGTCCACCTGTCACTGTGAAGAACCAAAGTTATTTCTGCCCTCATGGAGCTATTGTTCAATGGTGGAGACAGATAGTAAGCAGGTAAATTAATAAGTACATCATTACAAATCATCATAATTACTAGGAAGGAGATAGTAGGATGCTGCAACGGTAGAGCACAAAGGAGGGAATCTACCATGGATCTTCATGGAATCAGGTCAAAATTTAGCCTGAGAGGGGGCTTCCCTGGTGGCGCAGTGGTTGAGAGTCCGCCTGCCGATGCGGGGGACACGGATTCGTGCCCCGGTCTGGGAAGATCCCACATGCCGCGGAGCGGCTGGGCCCGTGAGCCATGGCCGGTGAGCCTGTGTGTCCGGAGCCTGTGCTCTGCAGTGGGAGAGGCCACAGCAGTGAGAGGCCCACGTACCGCAAAAAAAAAAAAAAAAAAAAAAAAATTTAGCCTGAGATCTTGAAGGATGAGGAGGACTCAGCTCTGGAAAGAGTGGAAGGAAGAGAGTTTGAGGGACCCTAAGGGCAGAAGGAGCTTGACTTGCTTGAAGAACTACTGGAAGACCGGTTTATGGGATGCGGTGGAAATTGTTATGAGAAGACTTATAGAGGTGGTTAGAGGCCCTGTGCATCCTGAGAAAGGGTCTGGACTTAATTCTAAGATCAACTGAAGGTTTGTTACTCATACATTCATTCATTCACTCACTCAACCAAGAAGAGACTCCATGATTGAATTAAAGGAGATGGGTTTCGGTGCTGGAGTGGGGATGGAAGCAAGGGAATCAGTAAAGAGACCTTGCGAGTCCCAATAAGAGGAGAAGAGTGAGTGTGGCCTCCACTGGGGGATGGGAGTGAAGTTGGAGAGTTGGGGACAGACCCGTGATACAGTTTTGAGGTCGAGGCCTCAGGACTGTGTGATTAGATGAGAGGGGAATGAGGGAGAAAGGGGAATCAAGATGGATCCCAAGTTCCTAGCTCAAGAAACGGGGTAAGTAGTGGTGGCGCTTCATGAGACGAGAACTACAAGAGGAACAAATGTAGGGGAGACTCGTGTATCAGATCTATACATCTTAGGTCTGAGCTCTCGTGAGAAATCTAAGTGATACGACGTAGGCAGAGGGAGATACGGGTCTGGGGTGGGAGACGTGGGGCAGACACATACACATACAGGGATGCCTGTGTTCCTCAGCACGTGGAACATAGCCGGCGCCATGGGTGTATGGGAAACGGCATGAAGAGAATAGCGGCAGGGGAGGGGGGAGGAGCGGGCTTGGAAAATCTCCAGCATTTAAAATTTAGAAAGAAGGGATAAGTCAGTCATGGGGGTTGAGAAGGAGCAGCCAGAAATTTAGCAGGAAGCAGAAATGTGTGACCTTATGGGGGCCAAGCCACATTTCTCAGCCCCGGAGCAGCCGCAGGAGTGATTTCTTCTAAGAGGTCAAGTAAAGAGACTGAAGTGGGGAGGTCACTCACTGGTGACCTTAACGAGAGCTAATTCTACTTGTAGGGGTAGAAGCCAGGTTGGTGGGTTAAAGATTGAACAGAGGGCTTCCCTGGTGGCGCAGTGGTTGGGAGTCCGCCTGCCGATGCAGGGGACAGGGGTTCGTGCCCCGGTCCGGGAGGATCCCACATGCCGCGGTAGCGGCTGGGCCCGTGAGCCATGGCCGCTGAGCCTGCGCGTCCGGAACCTGTGCTCCGCAACGGGAGAGGCCACAGCGGTGAGAGACCCGTGTACCGCAAAAAAAAAAAAAAAAGATTGAACAGAAGAATCAAGTGAGATGAAGCCAGTGAGAAGCCAAAATGAGCTACACAAAGAAAAGAGATTTTTAATAGTAATAATACCCTGATGATATTGATGGATTCACTACTTTTCATTTTTGCTTCATATTTAAATTTGGACCAACTATTAAACCCCCTTCCAAAAAGAGCAAAAAAAAGAGGGAGGGAGGAAAGAAGAGGGAGAGTAATGACAAATTTAAAGCAGAAACATTTTGTACAGTCAGCTCTTTGAAGATGTTTGTCTAGAAAGAGAGCACATAAATTTAAAGGCAACTTGAGGGAGATATGGGATCAAGAGAAAATGAAGATGAGCTCAGATGTAACAGTACACTTTTGGAAATGGTCCCTTAGATAGGAAAAAGTATTTGATTCAGGACAGAGGGACTAGTATAAAAAGTAGAGTCCTTGAGAAAAAAGAGCCCCAAAACCCTTGATGTGAGCCAAGCTCTTCAGTCCACATTACAGATAGTAAAACTGAGGCACAGAGAAATAGTGAATCCTTGTTCTGGGATCAAACAGTGAGCCACTGGGAGGGAGGATTTTAAAACTCGAAATGAAACACATTCTTGACTGACACAGTCTTGTAATTGCCAAAATTTGCATATACTGACTGAATTTTTTTCTTTTCTTTTTATTGGAGTAGAGTTGCTTTACACTGCTATGTCAGTTACTGCTGTACAGCAAAGTCAATCAGCCATAAATATACATATATCCCCTCTTTTTTGGATCTCCTTCCCATTTAGTCACCAAAGAGCACCGAGTAGAGTTCCCTGTGCTCTACAGTAGGTTCTCATTAGTTATCTGTTTTATACATAGTAGTGTATATATGTCAATCCCAATCTCCTAATTCATCCCACCCCTCCCTTCCCCCTTGGTATCCGTACGTTTATCCTCTATGTCTATGTCTCTATTTCTGCTTTGCAAATAAGTGCATCTATACCATCTTCCTAACTTCCACATATATGCATTAATATTCGATATTTATTTTTCTCTTTCTGACTTACTTCACTCTGTATGACTGTCTCTAGGTCCATCCATGTCTCTGCATATGACACAATTTCATTCCTTTTTATGGCTAAGTAATATTCCATTGTATATATGCCACATCTTCTTTAACCATTCCTCTGTTGATGGACATTTAGGTTGCTTCCGTGTCTTGGCTATAGTAAGTAGTGCTGCAATTGAACATTGGGGTGCATGTATCTTTTTGAATTATGGTTTTCTCAGGGTATATGCCCAGTAATGGGATTGCTGGGTCATATGGTAGTTCTATTTTTAGTTTTTTAAGGAACCTCCATACTGTTCTCCATAGTGGCTGTATCAATTTACATTCCCACCAACAGTGCAAGAGGGTTCCCTTTTCTCCACACCCTCTCCAACATTTATTGTTTGTAAGTTTTTTGATGATGACCATTCTGACCAGTGTGAGGTGATACTTCATTGTAGTTTTGATTTGCATTTCTCTAATAATTAGTGATATTGAGCATCTTTTCATGTGTTTGTTGTCTATCTGTATGTCTCCTTTTTTTTGTTTTTTTTGCGGTACGCGGGCCTCTCACTGTTGTGGCCTCTCCCGTTGCGGAGCACAGGCTCCGGACGCGCAGGCTCAGCAGCCATGGCTCACGGGCCCAGCCGCTCCGCGGCATGTGGGATCTTCCCGGACCGGGGCACGAACCCGTGTCCCCTGCATCAGCAGGCGGACTCTCAACCACTGTGCCACCAGGGAAGCCCTGTATGTCTTCTTTGGAGAAATGTCTATTTAGGTCTTCCACCCTTTTTTTGATTGGGTTGTTTTGTTTGTTGTTTTGATATTGAGCTGCATGAGCTGTTTGTATATTTTGGAGATTAATCCTTTGGCAGTTGCTTCATTTGTAAATATTCTCTCCCATTCTGAGTGTTGTCTTTTCGCCTTGTTTATGTGCAAAAGCTTTTAAGTTTCATTAGGTCCCACTTGTTTATTTTTATTTTCATTACTCTAGGAGGTGGGTCAAAAAAGATCTTGCTGTGATTTATGTCAAAGAATGTTCTGCCTGTGTTTTCTCTTAGAGTTTTATAGTGTCTGGCCTTACATTTAGGTCTTTAATCCATTTTGAGTTTATTTTTGTGTATGGTGTTAGGAACTGTTCTAATTTCATTCTTTTACATGGAGCTGTCCAGTTTTCCCAGCACCACTTATTGAAGAGGCTGTCTTTTCTCCATTGTATATCCTTGCCTCCTTTGTCATAGATTAGGTGACCATAGGTGCGTGGGTTTATCTCTGGGCTTTTTATTCTGTTCCATTGATCTATATTTCTGTTTTTCTGCCTGTACTCACTGAATTTTTGCAGACATTTTCCTTGATAAATAACAGAGCAATGACGACAGGTGTTCACTGAAGTTATTACTGGGCACGGCCATCTAGTGCGACACCATTGCTCTCTTTTGTGTAATCTCTCCTTCTGAAGAGTGATTTTACATGTCTAAAGTTCACTTATATGCCTTGATTTCCTATCTTTGTGCTGTAACTCATTCTAAATATTTACTTTGGTTAATTAATTGATTATTGTGAAACCCATTGTAGTACACACGGCTTTTAGAAACGATGAGAATTATTACTTCTCTTGCTGTGAAATAATAAGGCCTCACCTCCATGTTGGAACCTGCTCTCCAAGGATACACAACACTTGTGAATAATAGATTTCTCACAATCCTCACCTCCATTTAAGCATACACATTGCATCTTATATCTGCATATAAGTTATTTTTGTCTGTTCTTTCACACGTGCTAGGTCAGAGGACCAACAAATCATTTCTCTTTCTCTCCCCACCCCACTGTCTCTCCCTCTTCCCCCTCCCTCTCTTTCTCTCCCCACCCCACTGTCTCTCCCTCTTCCCCCTCCCTCTCTCTCTCTCCCTTCCCCCCAAAATCACCACCCCCCAAATATAGTGGGAGCAGTATTATCTATTATTCCACAGAAAATATGGAATTACTCCCCAGACCCTAGTGGTTTGCCTCTGTGAAATGGAGTTCTATGCCTAAACAAAGAGATATTTTACATAAACAAGATGACTGTGTTTAGCCTCATGGAATTCTAGTAAACACTAGTAAAGGATTTGGCTTTTACTTGCTGGGCATATGAATTTAGGGGTAGTAAGGGTAAATCTCTTAATCTCTGTGACCTTCATGTTCCTTATTAGAAAGTGGGCCTATCAGTAATATCTATCATGATATCTTTTCTTTCAGGGATCAGATGTAGTGTGTATTATATAATTTTGAAAAGGAAATTAGGCGATGCCTTGGAATCAGTAAAGCCCTTTACACACTTTAAGTGTTTTAACTATCCAAGTTTCTAGAACTCGGAAAGTTGAAATACTAAGTTTCTAGAACTGACTCAGAGGAATGAATGTTTTAAATTTTGATGTTGCCAAATTGTCCTCGACAAAATTTCACCCATTTTACACTTTCACCATAAGTGGATATTTAAAAGCACTTTAACCTTTACTCTCTCTCTGGGTGAAAAAGATCTCACACATCGATTTGCATTACTTTGACTGCTCTGTTGGTAGTCTTTGAACTGTTTCCAAGTTTCAAGTAGCATAAGTAACTCTGCAGTTAGTATCTTGGACTTTTTATTTCCCATTTGGAATATTTCTTTAAGTTCAGTTTCCAGGTCAGCGGATGATATGGTCATTTCAGTTACTCTGGAGGCATCACAAATTATTTTTGAAAGGGCTTTATAATTTCTACCCTCATCAGAGATGTTTTCTGTTTTCTTTTTAGCATCCTTGCTCACTCTGGGTGTTGTTGAAATTATGTCTGCTAATTTAGTAAGCAAGAGTTCTGCCTTCTTTGTATTGCCCAGGAGCCATAATTTAAAGGGCCTCCTAATGGTCCCACAGCCAGATGGAAGCCTGCACTGACACCAGAGGTGTTTTTTCTGTTCTTTCACCTGCTAGTTAATAATTAGGCAATATTTCCAGGCTCACGGTTGGATCAGATTGAACTGCTCTTGCTGAGCTGTTAATGATTCAGAAACACCTTCCCCTACCTCTCCACCCACCTAAATTCTACCAGGTCCTCCGAGGGCACCTCCAGTCCCAGTCCATTCAAATAGCCTCCCCTGGTAGCTTGGGCCAACTGTGGTGTTGCCCTTCCCCTTCCACACCAAGGCAATGATTGCTCTTACCATGTGGTTTGACCCTGGGCTACGGTCAATTTGTTTCCATTATTTGTTCTGCTGATAGGATTTTGTAGAACGGATACACTCCACCTGTCAGAGGATGCTCACACCAGGCCTTTTCTCTTTAGTAGGTTTTCCTCTCTGTGAGCAGAGACTCTGCCTAGCACAGTGCTAGACACACAGGGATGCATAATTTACATGGATTGTGGTATTGAAATGAATCCCACGTCAGACAGATTTTACTCCAAAGAGTGATGGAGTACAAGAAAAGCCATCCTCTCCCCCTCAAGTCATTTCCAGAACTCTGGACAAGCACAGCAAATTATTATTATACCTCATCGTCCAACATTATTGTTTTCAGATCATTCTGATTTGTTCTTTAGGTACCGTCCCCTCATGGTCTTTTCTTGCTTAGTCTTCTGGCTTTTTCCAGTGAGCAAGATTAGTTTCTCCTCAAACAAAATAGTTGAAACATTCTCACACGTGGGTTGAGTTTCTTCTCTGTTTAGATCATGTCTCTTAAGTGACACGGATCCACTTAATCCTGGCAGCCTTCATTGTTATTATTGACTCCGTCTCTAATGTTAGTGTTTTCCAACTCTGCTGTTTTCAGAATATACCTGTTCGTGTCATTCATGTGTTCTTTTATTAGTCATCTCAGGTTTCACTGACATACTGAGCTTCTCCGGCTGGGGAAAAGCTGCCACCCGCTTGTGGCTATCTCTGCTTCCTCAGCTTCAAGCACTTCTGAATCGTGATGGTTCAATTTTACCTCCTCTGCCATGATTTCTAAGCCACTGATTCTCTAGAGTGAATCCTTGGCAAATGCCCCAAAACACCGGTATGTAGGGGTATGTGTGTGTGTGTGTGTGTGTGTGTGTGTGTGTGTGTGTGTGTGTACATGTTTGTGCGTATGTATATATGTTTATAAACATATGTGTGTTTATATAGTCACATATACATTCATGTATATATATGTGTGTGTGTGTATCTATATATCCTCTAGCAATTAGAATAAAATTAAAACTACAGAAGTTTTCAAAACTTTTTAACGTTAAAACACTCTTGAATGATCACTGAAGCAGAAAGTCATAAAAGATAGTGATTATCCAGTTGAATAGTAGGGATGAGGGGGTTCTTGGGAGCACGTTTCAAAAACCATGATCTGTCCCCCTGCTGTTCATTTCACATCTCTTCACTGTACCCTTTGCCCACCAGGTTCCAGCCACATTGGCCTCCTGGTACTTCTGGAATGTGCTAAGCCTGTTCCTGCCCTCGGGCCTTTGCTCCATCCATACACTCTGCCTAGAATCTCCTCACCTAGAGCTTTCCGCTTCCCACAGCCTGACCCCTTGTTATTAGGAGCTCAAATCAAAAGTCACGTTTCCAGAGAGACCTTCCTTCACCAGTCAGATGGCTTCCTCCCTCCTTTCCACCTCCAGGTAACTCTGTTACATCCCTACACCCAGCACTTAACCACTACCTGAAAGTAGCTTCTTTCCTTATGGCTTATGTTCCACCAATTCCCCATCAGGAGGTAAGGTTCGGCAGAGGAGAGGCCACTCTGTCCTTAGAAGGCACTTATTAGTATTTGCTGGGAGAAAAATATATTGATGAGACATTAGCTCTAGTGGACTCGAAAACTTTCATACAATTTCCTTCTCTCATTTCTAAATCCATTAGGGTTTTGTGTGTGTGTGTGTGTGTGTGTGTGTGTGTGTGATACGCAGGCCTCTGACTGCTGTGGCCCCTCTCGCCACGGAGCACAGGCTCCAGACGCGCAGGCTCAGCGGCCATGGCTCACGGGCCCAGCCGCTCCACGGCACGTGGGATCTTCCCAGACCGGGGCACGAACCCGTGTCCCCTGCATCGGCAGGCAGACTCTCAACCGCTGCGCCACCAGGGAAGCCCCAGGGTATATTAACCTCCCAATTTTTAAAAATGTGTTTCACACGCTTCTTCTGTAGCTAATGTTATCAGGTCAAGTTTTGATATTTGAAGTCTGATTGCTGGTAGGAATTTGAAAGCCCATGGTCAGAGGGTACTACAAAGAATGAGATGTGTTAAAATCAGTTCTAAACATTTTAAAATAGCGCCTGAGGAGAAGTTTTACTTACTAAAGTATTAAGTAGAATTTCAAAGTTCATTTCCCCAAGGGAACCATCACGTTCTTGTACCACTTAAATTACAATGCCCAAAAGTAATTTTATTTCTTATTTTTTAACTGGAAATGAAACAAAAAGCTAAAAATTTTATATCCAAGTAAACGATGGCAGGTTAATATTACTATTTGGTGAACATTGGTTTTTATCACTTTTCTCCCAGTTGTAGATTTACTGAATGGGAAGCAGCTATTAGGCACATCATTTATTTGGAAAAAACAATATGTTAATATAGTATTGTAATTTGTATTCTCTTCATCCCTTTATCGTAGAAGAGTCTGTCCATGCTGAACTGGACTCCTAGTTCTGAAACTTATTTTATGTAAAGTTAAATTTTTAATAGGCTTACTCATCCAATCCTAAATAATCCTCTTGGGAAAACAACATCAACACTGTTACAAAGAAATTATACACATTATCAGCATGTCTCAGTAATGACATGCTCAATGACGTGGAGGGGTGTGTAACATGAATCCTGTCTCATCTATTTCCCAACTAAGATAGGGATTTTTTTAAAAGGAACTTGGAACATACAGAGAAACATTTTATAGTGTAGTTTTATTATAAAAATTTTGAGTACGTAACAGTCATCTTTAGAAGAAAAATATTGTAATCTAAGGGCTCAGAATAACCACTCTTATATCAATGTATTTACTTTCGGTCACTTTTTTTTACAAAAGTATAAACAAATATATTTGATACTAAAAATACGGTATCGTTTCAAATATATAATTGTTTATCACTTTTTCTTACCAGGGAGGAAAAAGACAATTTTCTCATGTCAGTAAATATTCTTTGGATGCATAATAGTAGACTTAGCCACATGTAATGTTGACCCATTCCTTAAATCCTTGCTAAAACTATTATTGTAATTTAAACCTTTGCTAATGAGTGAAAAGAATCTTGCTTTTATTTGAACCTTTTCAAATCTTTTTTTTCCCAGTTTTATTAAGATATAATTGACATTCAGCATTATATAAGTTTAAGGTACACAGCACAGTGATTTAATTTATATATATCATGAAATGATTGCCACGATAGGTATAGTTAATATTCATCATCTCAGATAGGTGAGAAAAATAAATAAATAGATTGTTCCTGTCTTGAGAACTCCTAACAGCTTTCCTATATAACACACAGCAGTGTTAACTCTAGTCAGCATGTTGTTCATTACTTATTCATCTTCGAACTGGAAATTTGTACCTTTGAACCTCCTTCATCCAATTCCGCCTCTCCCCACCCCTCCCCTTTGGCAACCACAAATCTAATCTCTTTTTTATGAGTTTGGACCTTTTCAAAATCTTAATTGATTATATGCATCTATTTCTCCTCTCGTGAATTCCCTGTTTGTTCTCTACTGAAACATTTTCCTTTGTTTCTTTTTGATTTATTAGTGTTCTTTCCATATTAGGGGCTTTGCCCTTTTATATGTCATATATATATATATATATATATATATATATATATATATATGTTGCACATATTTTTAATAGTTACAATTTGAATTTAGTGTAGGCTGCTATGTTTTAATAGAATTGTTACTTTATATAAAAGTTAATCATGGTAAGTTTTCTTGAGAATCTTGAGAGTATTCTGATAGCTGTGAGCTTATTGACAGTATAAGATCAAATTTTCTCCTGCTTATAACTACTTCTTAATTTTTATTCATGAAATACTCCAAATATACATTAACATGCACTCATCTTTGCATCAGTCAGAGGATCCTTCCCTCCCATTGGGAAACAGGAAGGCTTACTCTATATCTTGATGCTACAGGTCCTTCCAAGCCCTGTGAGACCTTGATGCTACCATGCCACATACTTCTTTGCTCTGTGCTTTCTGCATAATACCCTTCCCTGAGGAAGTAAACACTAAACAGCCTGATGTGAATTATGGTACCAGGTAGGGACCAAGGAAAAAGCAGAAAAAAAAAAAAAATTCATTATCATTTCAAGTAGATTCTCCTGACAGACAGAGATGGCTCGGCAATAACGATGTTATCTCCGCGTTCAGGTATGACAAGGAAAGTATGTTTCGCCCAGCAGTACTTGAGACTGCCTTGTTTTAATAATTTCAAAAGACTGTGCATTGTTGGAAACTCTGCCTTCTGAAAGATTTGTTTTCCTCCTGAACGGCTTTGCTCAGAACACAGCACCACTTCGTGGGTTGAAAAACCACCTGGCATAGTGGCAAAACCATGGGCTAAGAGCCAGACTCTGCCAGGCTCTGTGCAGAAATGCTCTTACCGTCCATGTGAGCTGAGGCAAAGTATTTAACTTCTCTAGACCTGAGTTTTCTTGTCTCGAAAATGGGAGTTCTCTCATCTGCTTCTTGGGGTTGCGATGGGAATTAATAATATAGTGTATGTGATGCCTTTGCAGTGTATGCAAAGGTACTCAGTAATTGGTGGTATTCGTATAATTATTATTTAGTTAACTGGTTTTGCAGAGTTCTCTTTCCAAGAAGATTTTGCTGCATCATTAGAAGAAGTACTTCTATGTCTTATTCCTCCTGTGCTTGTTAGAAGGAGGCAGCTTAGAGATGCTTCTGTCATCCATTCTCCACAACTGCGGTTGTGTCAGCAAAGCTGTGTTAATAGTAATAATTGCTTACCTTCATTGTGTATGTGCCAGGTATTTTGCCAAGCATCTTAGAGTTATTATCTCATCTAATCCTCATCTAATGAAACAGGTGCTAATAGTACCTCATTTTTACAAACGAGTACCCCCAAGGCACAGAGGAGCTAAGGAATCTGTTCTAAGGCCAGTGAGAAGCACAGCCAGAAAATACACATGAGCAGTCTGGCTCCCCCGCCCATCAGTCTCCTGCATTTTGCTGTGCTGCCTCCCTGGAGACATTTAACTCAGAAAGGTGCTGAAAGAAGAGAAGGAGGATGCTCAGAGTTGAGCGTCATTAACCAGCAGGGTGGTGTCCAGAAGGAGCAAAGCCACTGCCAAACAAACTCCATGCATTCTGCTAACAACAAACTGGCTTTGTATTTCTTTCAATAAAGAGTCTCCACAGTGCCAGGAGAATTCCTATCGTTGGTAATGGTGTCATTGCTTCTTTTCCTGAGAACCCTTTTCTGTAATTGCAGCCCTATAAACAGCAGCAGCAGGAGACCACAAGGGAAGCCTTTGTTGATAGTACTGTAGGGTCTGTTGCCTTTGAGTAAGTAAATAGACCTTATTTATTAATAAGCATGTAGAATTCATTTAAAATACTAATTGTGAGGGAAGCAGTGGAAGGATGTGTGGATTTCCCATTGGATTACAAACTGAAAAGAATCATATTGCAGTATTAACAAGATCTAAACTAGCTTTGCCTCAGTATTCATTTTAGCACCCAGGATAAGGATGTTGCTCTCCTCAATTCTATTTTAAAATCTGAAATACAAACAGTTTAAGCTTTGCTTGCCTTGAATCATTATTACAGTGAGGTTGAGCCATCTGTGTTTTTCTCATTCTGCTCATGGTTCCAAGGAGAAGTCTTAAAATTTAACACGTTGGGAGAAGAATTTCTGTGGAGGAAATTCAGATATACAGTGACATCTAAAACCCTGCAAGTTGGTATGTTACTTGGGAGACTTTTTCACTCTTGGATTGAGTTGAGAGTGAGAATTAATCTCACCCTACCAAATCATCTATTAATTTCCCAAACTGCTTGAGGTCTGGAACCATGTTTCATGCCAAATTTTGCTGAGTTCACCGATAATCCCCAATATGTTTCCTGTTGACTTCTGAGATTTTAGAATTGGCATAATAGTGGGCTGTTTGTTTAAATTTTACTTCATATATCTATGAAGTATTGCTATAATCGACACACAATAAACTCTACATATTTAAATTGCATGACTCAATAAGCTTCGGCATGTGAATACATTTGTGAAATCATCACCACAATCAAAATAATGAACATGTTTGTCACACCAAGAAGCGTCCTTGTTCCTTTTGTAAATGCTCCCTCCTGCCTGTTCAAACCCACTCTCCCCAACAAGCCAATACCCAGGCAATCATGAATCTTCTATTCATCTCTATACATTATTTTGCATTTTCCAGAATTTTATATAAATGATACCATACAGAATGTACTCCATTTCTGGCTTCTTTCACTCAGTATAATCACCCTGAAGATCATCTGTGTTGTCATATATATTGATGGATGAATAGAAGTAGTAAGAGTGGATATCCTTGCCTTGTTCCTGATCTTACAAAGAAAATGCAGTTTAGCATGAGGATGCCTCTAGGTTTTATCATCATCTTTATTTGGTTGAGGAAATTTTCTTCAAGTTTTAGTTCGCTAGGAGAGTGGATGTTGGATTTTTTTCAAATACTTTTTCTGCATCTATGGAGATGATTGTAGTTTTGGGGTTTTGTTGTTGCTTTATTTTTTAGTTTTAGTCTGAAACTTTGGTAAATTAAATTGATTTTTTTAATGTTAAACCAATCTTGCATTCCTGGAATAAATCCTACTTGGTCATGATGTATTATCCTTTATATGGATCATTAGACTCAATTTGCTAAAATTTTTCATCAGAGTTCATGACAGATACTAATAATTTTCTTTTCTTCTAATGCTTTTTTCTGGTTTTGGTATCAGTGTAATGTTGGCATCATAAAATGAGTTGGGAAATATTGCCTCCTCTTCAATTTTCTGGAAGAATTACTGTTATGTTTTCTTTAATATTTAATTTATACTAGGGTAGAATTCTCTACTGAAGTCATCTGAAATTACAGTTTCCTTATAAGAATGACTTTATGAATTCAATTCCTTTAATAGATATAGGGCTATATATTTATTTTGACTTTAATGAGCTTCAGTAATGTGTGTCTTGCAAGGAACCTGTTCCATCCAAGCTGTCAGTTTTATTGGCATAAATCTGTTTGCAGTATTAATTTATAGTTATTAGGATCTGTAATTATGTTACCTTTCTCATGTCTAATATTAATAGTTTGTATCTTCTATCTATTCCTTCCTAATCCTGGCTGGAAGTTTATCAATTTAATTGATCTTCACAAAGAATTAACATTTGGTTTCATTGATTTTCTCTATAGTTTTAAGGTTTTATATTTGATTCCTGTTTTATCTTTATTATTTCCTTTTACTGTTTATATTGGGCTTAATTTGCTCATCTTTTTCTCTAGATTTTTAAAGTGGAAGGCAGGTGCATTGATTTGAGACTCTTTTCTAATTAGGCATTTTAGTGCTATAAATTTCCCTCTAAGTCTGCTTTAGGTGCATCCCATGAATTTTGGTTTGTTGTATTTATTTTCATTTAGTTTAAAATACTTTTTAATTTCTCTTTTGGTTTCTTCTTTGACCCTAAAGGTTACTCAGAAATACGTTATTTTGTTTCCAAATATTTGATGATTGGCCAGGTGTCTTTCTGTCATTAATTTCTAATTTAATTCCATTATGGTCTGAGAATACACTTTGTGAGATTTGTATCTTTGTAATTTTATTGAGATTTGCTTTATGCCCCAAATATGGTCTATCTTTGGTAAATGCACCATGTACACTTGAAAAGAATGTGTTTTCTGCTATTGTTAAGAGAAGTGTTCTATAAATATTAATCAGGTCCAATTGATCCATGGTGTTATTTTAGCTTTCTGTATTCTTACTGATTTGCTACCTATTTGTTCTAGCAATTATTAAGAGAGAAGTACTGAAATCTCTGACTGATATTATGGATTTTTCTATCTCATCTTTCCATTCTACCAATTTTTACTTCATGTATTTTCAGTCTTCTTATTCAGTGCAAAAATATTTGGGGTTTGTTATGTTCTTTTGATTATTTGACTCCTTTATTATTATGAAATGACCCTTTTATCTCTGGTAGCATTTTTTTTTGTTCCAACATCTACTTTGTCTGATATTAATATAGCTCCCCTCTCCAGCTTTCTTTTAACTAGTATTAGCATGGTATATAATTTAAATACTTTTAACCTATTTATGACTTCAGATTTAACATGGGTTTCTTATAGGCAGCATATAGTTGGGTCTTGCTTTCGTAATCCAGTCTAACAATCTCTGCCTTTTAATTAGGATACTTAGACTGCTTACCTTTAATATGATTATCGGTACAGTTGGGTTAAAATAAATCTTACTAATTGGTTTTATTTGTCTATTCTATTCTTCATGCCATCCTTTCTATTTTTCTGTCTTCTTTTCAATTGAGTATCTTTCATGATTCCAGTTTTCTCTCCTGTTGGTTTACCACTTCATGTATAGTATAAGAACCATAAACAGTATAATTTTATATCCCCCTCTTGTCTTATGTGCTATTTGCTGTTATACATTTTACTTCTACATTTATTATGAACCCAAATACATTCCTAGTATTTTTGCTTTTTCATTCAATTATCTTTTAAAGAAATACAAAAATCTATTTTACACTGAACCACGTATTTACCATTTCCCATGTTCTTCATTCCTTTGTGTAGAATAAGACTAAGATTTACATTTTATATCATTTTTTGCTGCCTAAAGGACTTTATTTAATATTATCATAGTGTATATCTGCTGTTTTGGATTCTTCAGTTTATTATGTCCAAAAATGTCAATATGTTGCTTTCATTTTTGAAAGATATTTTTATTGGGTACAGAATTCTAGATTGACAAAATTTTTTTTCCCAATTCTTTAAAGATGTCACTCCAGTCTTTTGGCTTGCACTGTTTTCAGCAAGAAATCTGCTGTCATTGTTATCTTGTTCCTCTGTACATAATATAACTACTTTTCTCTGGATGCTCTTAATAATTTGTCTTTATCGCTGGTTTTAAATAACTTGATTATGATGTGTCTTGGTATACTTTTCTCCATGTTTTTTGTGCCATATATTCTTGAGCTTCTTGGATCTGTATTTGTCGCTTTTATTTTCCGTGAAAGTTTCTGTCCCACTGGAACCGTGAAGCCCAAACCCAGTCTTCAACCTTTTTGTGTCCCCAGCACCCAACACAAGGTTTGAGCACAAGTGCTTGGTGATGATGGTGTTTAATAAGTGTGTCACAGAGTTCTCTGTTCCAGATATCAGGTAAGGGTACTGGGCAGAAAAGGCCCCAGGATCAACCCTCATAATACACACTTGACCTTAAACCTCCCAGTTTACTCTCTTTGATTTAAGCTTAACTTAGCTCTGTTTGTACAACAAACACTTGATGCTGAAATTGTTCATTTCACTCTCGCCTCTGTCCCATCACTCTGGGATGGAAGGAAGACAAATACCTTTGATAAAGGTTTCAAATCCTTTTGACTGACTTACCAAATGTATTTGAAAAAAAAAAAATGTGATGATCTGTTTTTGTTACAGTCAAAAGAAAAAAAAAAAAACCATTACTGAATAAGGGTATGAAGGCCCAAGCTAGCATTTCTACTCTGGTTTTTCTGGCGAGTGGAAATTCCCTGTCCAGTTTCAACCAGCAGATGTAGATTAGCTGGGCCTTGGACTCGGTCCCTGACAGATCTGTACTTTGTAACTGCAGTCCTCCACGCCATGGACGCTTTTGATGTAGACTCAGCCTGAAGGAGGCCTGCTGATCCAGAATGCCCCCCCGTACTAAGATAGAGGAGAAAGATACATAACAACATAGATAAAGAATGATGAAACACCCAACAATCCCCTGCCCTCAAAAAAGTCATTCGATAAATGCCATAAACGTGGCCACTGTTGGAAGCTTGGCTCCAGCCCCAAGGGGAAGCCACCGTCTGACTTGGGAATGTATTTACAAAGTGCCCTGTGCTCGGGCTTGGGGCCACGGTGGCTCAGCTAGACAGATACTTTCAGGGAGGAAGGCTACTTGTCATTCAGAGTGTGGACTGTCTCTTTTCAGGAGGATGGCACAGGTGCTGTGTAGCCCTCCCGAATTTTGCTGCTACCTTCTAATGCAGTTATGTGCCCATGTGTCTGCATCTCAGTGTCCTGAGCACCTCAGGGCCAGGGGTCCTGGCTTACCTCTGTGTCCCCAGCGACTAGCACATTGCTTAGCAACCCGGTAGATACTGAATGAGCAGATATCTCAGAGGGATCTAGGGCAGTAGGCCGCTCAGCTCCTCAGTGTTTCCAGCTATAAAACTTAGTGCAGGGACTTCCCTGGCAGTCCAGTGGTTAAGACTTCACCTTCCAATGCAGGGGGTGCGGGTTCGATCCCTGGTCGGGGAGCTAAGATCCCACATGCTTTGGGGCCAAAAAACCAAGAAAACATAAATAAAACAGAAGCAATATTGTAACAAACTCAGTAAAGATTTTAAAAATGGTCCACATCAAAAAATCTTTAAAGAAAGAAAAAAAAAAAAAGAACTTAGTGGATGACCCTAACGTGGAGAATGGCATGGTTGTGTTGGAACCATGGGTTATGGTGAGAAGAAAGAGGGTACGCCACACACACACACGCACACAATCCATGCTCCCTCCGTTTCCCCTCCTCCCTCCTGTCATGCTCCTGTGTACTCTGTAAAGCACAATAATATATGGAGTAATGTATTGAATTCTCTGTCTGCACAAGATAAACACTTAGCACCATTGTGGAGCCCCAGAGGCCTTCGAAGTGGAAAACCCTAACTGTAATTTACATTTGTATATTGATTTCTGGTTTGTAAATTGCTGGCATATAAATACTTGTCGTAACATCTGGCACCCACAGTAACTGTGGGAAGTAGGCAGGGCAGGTTGTAGCCTCACATCTGCGAGGAGGAACCTTAGGTGGACATGGGGCTGACCCCTAAATGTTGGGCATCCCAGCTTTTTCCCTGGGCCCTGGGCCTCCCTGGAGACCACAGGCAAGTAGACCCTCACTGCAGCCAGGAGAGGATGGGCCACAATCTACCTCTCCTCCAAGTCCAGTGATGCTGTGGGCAAATGTCTTTAGTCTCCCAAACCTCAACCTCCTCATTCATGTTTAAAGCGGGAACGATCTTGGAGAGATGTAATGAGGACTGGCTTATTAAACAATAGGAAAAGGACTCTGAAAATACAGTGTTGCCTAAAGGCTTAGTGACAATTCAAAACAAGATGTGTCTGGGAATGAGCATGAGAGGTGGACCCCCAAATGAAGAACAAAAACATTCTTTGGATTTACAACTGGGCAGAAAATAATTTCAAGTGAAAATCTGGCAGCTAGTCTCTGCTCTTAACCTTGAACTCTCCAGGAAAAAAAAAAATTGGGGTATACATTTCATGCGGGAAATGAGTTCTCTGAGTTCTTCCTACTGAGGAATTGACAGTGTGGAGGAAGACTCGACCAAAACAAGCACTTAAGAAATGTTCCTCAAAGTATACCATGCTCAGCCCAAAGAGCTGAATTAGTTTTAAATGGCAATTTCTTAGTGAAATTATTCCACCTTAGTTTACTTCTCTGAAAAAATCAGCCACTGGGGTTACTCAGGATATCGCTAGAAATGGCAGGCTATCAGAGAGTATGGTTTGGCATTGGTGTTTTCTAAATTAAAATGCACGCCAACGTGTAAATAATTAAATCTAGCCAGAGCATTGGATGTAACGAAGTATTTTTAAAGTCTTGTGCTGCTCATTTTTACTTTATTTAAAAGATATGCGTGTGTGCGCATGTGTATGTGTAAAGAAGCTTAATAACATAGCTATGTTCATTTAAGTTAATAAAATAGGATTGCAAAGGGAAAAACGAAGTTTAAGGGGAAAACAGATATGCCAGATACATGAAGAACACAGTGGTGTGTTTGGGTATAACACCTAATATTCCTGGCAGAAAAAGCAGAGCGGAAATAGCACTGAATTCTGTAATTCTCATTTCCAGGCGCAGAAAAACATCTTGGGTCCTTGGCGGGTAGGGAGGAATATTTTCCTGATACTAAACTCTCGGAGAAATTTCTCCTGTGGAGATACTGTACAGCACTGCCTCTCTCAGTTGTTTACCTAGAAGACCCTCCTGATTTCCACCTAAAGAATTACTTCTTGAAATTAGGATAGATGATAAAACTTTAACTTAGAAAGCAACGGAGGACTGAGATATGCCTTTTTTAAAAAAGAGGATGCTCAGGCAATACTGTATCATGTATACAGTGTAGCACACACATGCGTGTTCTACACACACAAATATACATAATACTCATCATTAAAGTAATTAGCTAATATGTATCGAGCAGTTCCTATGTACCTGGCACTCTTTTAAGCCCTTTAGGTGTTTTAATTTATTTAAGCCTCACAACCACCCTATCAAGGTAAGTATTATTTTTATTCCTCTTTTTGAAGATTAAGAATGGAGAAGTAGAGAGGCTAGTCAGCTGGGCAGAAGGGTGAGCCTGCCCTGGAATTTAGGACTCAGACCATCCCTCCATCTGTCTGTTACTGCCTTCCCCTCCGATTTCTCTTTTCTTTCCATCTTCAACTCTCTTTGCCCCCTTATTTCCTCATTCCTACCCAGGATCTACATTTCCTTTACTCTCTCCATCTTGATTTTTCCCTTAATTGACCATAGTATAAAATCAAATATAGTGTCTATTGAATATGGTTTATGCTTCCTATGTAAAATTTTAGCAGTGGATGAGTTAAAATTTTTATTTCACCTCTTTTGTCAGCTTGCTTTGATTAAGTAGCTCTTTACTTATGCCACCGTTAGATTATAGCATTCCCCTGTGGCATGAAAGTAAGTTGTACCCATAATAAATAATTTTTAGGAAGTATCCATTCCCGGCCTGAATTTTCCAAGTGGTCCCAAGCCGATTGACATTGTATGGATTTCAGTGATACCGTATCACCCTCCTGCCTCTCCATCCCATTCCTCTAGGATCAGGCCTGTGTTTTGCAGACACGAGCTGGCGGGAGGGTGAGTCTGATGCTCCAGTGACGAGCACTGAGACCTGTCCTGTCAGTGTTTTCTGTGGTCTCGAGCACCCCGTCACTCCTCTGCCTCTCAGACTCAGTATCAATCACATGTGAGTAACAATCATGTCATTGTCCAATGATATTAAGAGGAATGACTAGCAGAAGCCCTCATGGCTCTCATTGTTCAGTTAATAAGCTAAACAGAAAGAACACCAGATATCATTTGCCCTAGAATCTTACATGAATTTATGCAGTGACATTACGATTGAAAAACCAAGCATTACACTGTCTTGTCCCTTTAGTATGAACTCTGTCAATTCTGCGAATTTTGCAATTTCTTTCATTCATTTAACAAAAATTTCTTGAGGGTGACACCCGGTGCCAGAGACTGTGTTGGATCCAGGAGTTAAGGCGATGCTCACACAGTAGAAAGATTAAATTAATATTAGATTAGCCTGTGATTTAAATACAGCACACGATTCACAGTTTCCCTTAGGAGCATGAAGAGTTTACTTTTAAAATAGGCTCAATTTTCTCTCCAAGTCCACAGCTCTGTACTGATTTTATTTAAAGAGACCAACTCTGTGTTCCTTCAGTCCCTTCAAACAGTAAGTTTAAACTGAAACCTACATAAATTGTTTAAAATAATATGATGTGAATGTTTTCTTTGAAGCTAAACGTTGAATACATTTTCCTTTGTTCCTGTTTAAATTTATGAGATGTTACCTATCTCCCAGATGCCTTTGTAAACTGAAACCAAGGTTGATAAATAAAATCAAAAGGTTAGGCCCTGTATATTGCCTTGGAGAGATGCAGGTTTCAAAGGAAAGATCCCTATAAAGACGTTCACGGGCTGTGAAATACCACCTCTGCTGTCATGACCACTGACTACAGCGGGCTTTATATCAGTACGACGCCAGGCTATTACCCTGACTTCAAAGAAGAGGAACAGCTCTACAGAGCGAAGAGGCACTGAATGCCAGAAAGAAATGTGTTGACGTAAATGCTCTAGTCTTTCAACATACACTTGGAGTGTCCCCACTCCTTGGGAAGATAGGCAGATAAATGGATTAATAGATGGGTAAAAACTAAAGAGTGCGTCCTACGTGCTTGACAGAATATTCAAACATATTTCTCAAGATTCAATAGTGTGTGGCTTGTACTTCCTGCTCCTGTGCCACGAGCCTGTCAGTGAGGACAAAGCAGAGAATACCAAGAGCCCATCCAGTCCTTTTTCCCCATCATGATGTAACAGTCCTGCTGTACGAAGTCACGTAACATCTTACAGAGAGGAGATTAATCGTTAGCTAATGAGATAGGGATGTAAAAAGAAGTTTGAAAGAAGTAATTTAGAGACCCCAATTAGGGCCTATTCTCGTGGGTCTCCCATGAGCATCGCTGGCTGATCCCAGGTCCAGGGATGTGAGAAGGGGTTGCGGGGAGAGAGTGGGGGTGTGGGGAGGGAAGGGTGGGAGAAGAGGGAAGAAGATATAGAAACTTCTGGGCACACAAAGAGGCTTTTGCAGTACTCTGGATGAGAACTAATGAGAATAAATAGAAGTGGGGTGGAAAGAGAAGATGCCGTAGAAAACCTCTCAAGGGTAGGTCTGTCTGAAAGGCCTACCCTGGGTGTGTTTGCCTACAGAGGTTTCAAACTGGGAACTGAGAGGAAGGGCAAGTACCATTAAAAGAAACAGGGAAACCCTGAAGTTACTTCATCTGCTCAGGAGGGTCTAATAGCACTGGGACAGGATGGATGCCCTGCACACTAAACAGGTTGCCATGGAGGACGTTCAGACGAAACAGAGAAACAGGTGAGAGGGTGCAGGAGGCCACAGGGCAGGGACAAGAACTCAGCACGAGCTTCCAACACCGGGACGCAGGGGTAACCCCGCTTGCCAGCGGACTTGGCAATGGCCCTCCAAGTTGGAAATCAACAACAAAGCGTTCAGAAGAAATAAGCATTAGGGGGAAGGTGTCTAAATGGATTTGTCTAAGGGTATCTCCTCTCCTTCTGTGGCTGAGTGTGACCTGCAAGGAGAAGTTTGCTGGGGGATTGGAAGGGGCAGGAGCTTACAGAGAGACTTGTCCCGCTGTTGTGCAAGATATTGAAGGCCCGGGAGGGAACATTCGAGACAGGAGGAGAACCTAAAAAGGCAGATTGGGGAAAATTCAGTGCAGGACGCAGAATCTTCTATTTCATTTCACAATGCCAACTGCAGAGCTGCACGATGGCGTCCTGCAGAGACAAGAAACGTGTCTTCTAGTTGAATGAGGTCGTTCGGTGATGTCAGCTCCGTGATGGGACTGCCAGAAAGGCCCGCATCACTAGAGGATGTGAAGCTGTCGGCACAGGCCTGGCACAGAGCAAGTGTTCGAACGTGACCACTGTCTTTCAGTCACGATGTACCAAGTCAGCAAAAAACACAGAGTTCAGAAAGGGAGCGAGCACTGCTGATCGGAGCATCGGCGTCTGCATGGCCTGTTTCTGGGGACAACCCCAGACCTCAGAGAAGGTGGTCTTCGAGGACAGTCCCACGTGGAAGGACTGCGGGAAGCAGGGTGCCGAGTGTGGCCGAGAGAAGACGCGGGTATTCCCGTGAGCTTCCGTCATGGATTTGACCAGTAGAGGTGGGAGAGAGAATTAGGCCTGGGGCAGCAGCTCAGGAGTGCAGACTAAGGACAACGGATTTAACTACGGGATGTTAGGTCCTGAGTCAGCACAGGAAGGGTCACTGTCTCATTGTGAAAACCGTTAGAAAATGGAATGGGCCACCCTGGGAGTTAGCGAATGTGCTGTCTCTAGACGCCTCCCAAGGAAGGCAGATGGAGAGGTGTTGGAGACGGCAAATGCACAGTGAAGAAGCGCAGGACTTTTTGATTCCAATTCCAGCTTTACTCCTAACCAGCTGTGTCGCTTTGGGCAAGTCACTTAACCTCTCTGGGCCTCAGTTTTCTCCTCTCCAAATCAAGAGGGTAGGACTAGGAAATGCCCAAGTCGCCTTCAGCCTTGGAAGTAACACCCAGTGTCTTTTGCTTCCTTGTCTAAGTGAACCACTCCCCACCTGGCTGGCACTGCCAGTGTGGTTTTTATGCCTCAGCTGTGAGGCCCATTGTGTCTGAAGGGTGTGTTTCAGCAGGCCCAGGGGACACAAAGCTGCTTCATATGGGTGTGACAGCTCAGGCCTCTGTAAAAAAAAAACCTGCTCCGGCACTGAATTCAAATCACCCGGCCTCCAGCGTGCATGAATTTCCCAGAACCTTTGACGGGCTTTTACCTCCAGCTCCCTCAAAATGTATCTGGTTCCTGTGCACAGGTTGCTAGAAAGATCTGACAGACCCCTTTCTAGCTGTCAGTTCTCTGCACCGGTTTTGGTCAGAAGGTTTGAAAATCCTCTTCACTTGGTGTCATGTCATATTTTCAGACATGGGCACAGATTTCCTCACTCAAGTCAACAGTGCTTGAAATAGCTGTTGACGGCTACATTCCTCCAACTGCCAGCATCACATCCCCCGTGGAAGGGGACAGAGGGCTTTATTGATGGAATGAGGTCTTTGTTCATAACGTGTGCACAGCAGGGCTCCAGGAGCTCACCTCGGATATGCATCCTGGGTTTAAATGGAAAACATACCTCTCCACCTTTGGGTCTCTTTGGAAAGATCACAACAGCATTTTCAGTTTTGCTTTCGTAGAGATTCTGCTTGAAGATATTCACTTATCATGTAAAGGACACTATTATGTTAACTGATAATCTGTGTGGTTGCTTTGTTCTCCACAAATATATGGCAGTCTTCAAGGTTTGCTTCTTCGCCGAGGGAGAACCTAAGAGCAGTTCTGCCTCCAGAGGACCGATTTGGGACATTTCTTCTAAGACAATATTTACAACTATCTTTGTGTTTATGATCCCAATAAGGATATTGTGGAAATACCTTTTTTATATGCCCATTGCATATATAGAAGCCATCCTTTTTAAGACTTGGGTCAGCTGTCATGCCCTCCCGGGTTCCTTCTGGGACAGTTACCCCCACCCTGCTGTATTAGTTTCCCGGGGCTGTCAAAACAAAGTACCAAAAGCTGGGAGGGCTTAAAGCAGAAATGTCTCCTCTCACAGTTGTGGAGGCGAGAAGTCGGGATCACAGTGTTGGCAGGGCTGTCGTCTCCCTGAAGGATCTAAGGAAGAATCTGCCCCACGCCTTTCTCCTAGCTGCTGGTTTCTGTCAGCAGTCCTCAGCGTTCCTTGGCTTGCAGCCGCATCACGCCAGTCACTAC
Source organism: Monodon monoceros (assembly GCF_005190385.1). Classification (NCBI taxonomy): domain Eukaryota; kingdom Metazoa; phylum Chordata; class Mammalia; order Artiodactyla; family Monodontidae; genus Monodon; species Monodon monoceros. Next base: position 52,226,869 of record NW_021703785.1, on the reverse strand, counting down.
CTGCGTCCTCTCTGTGTGTCTGTCTGTGTCTCTTCTCTTTTTCTTATAAGGACACCAGTCCCATTAGATGGGCCCCCCCCCAACCGAGTATGACCTCAACTTGATTACATCCTCAAAGACCCCGTTTCTAAATAAAGTCACATTCCCAGGCACCAGGGGAGTTAGGACTTCAACATACCCGTTCAGGGGACACAGTTTAACCCAGGACACCCCCTATCCCAGACTGGTTCTGATGCCCCGCTTCTGTGTGTTTCCATAGCACATCGTATTTAAATGTTCCACAACTGTCGTCACACTGTAGTGATTGTCATTTTCTGTTTAGTTGTTTCTGCCACTAGACTGCTGCTTCCACGAAGAGAGGACTCATATCTTTGTCTTTGCAGGCCAAGTACCTAGCAAAACATCCAGCACCTAGTAGGCGCTCAACTGTTTGTCAAATGAAATACATCACCGTGATGATCTCTGATGTGTATACAATGTTGATAACATACTTATATAAGGTTACATTAAATAGATATAAAAATACGTGTTAATGTTGTATGTAATTGTTACCATTAGTTGCATGCTTAACCATGTGTTGGACATTCTGTTAAACACTTCGGGTTTTTATTTAATCCTATTTAATCCACCCAAGAACGTTAAGATTTAAATATGATTATCCCCATTTTACAGATATTATAAACAAGACTTAGTAAGGTTAATTAGATTTCCTGAGGTCACGCAGCCAGTGTGTGGGAGACCCAGGGTCCCGACCCCCGGTTGCCTACTTGGGCGCGATAGACGGCTGCCCTGAAGACTGTCCTCTCTGATGCTCCCATTTTGTGGATGTAGCATGTCTGGTATTCACGTTCACCTTTACCTGATGAACACATTGAAGCCCAAAGAGGTTAAGGAACCAGCCAGCCTTGTGGTCACCCAGCTGTGCCCACATCCTTTTACTTCAAGATCACCTTTTTAGAAACTACTTTCCTTTGTTGATCATGAAATGGTTTTTTAAGAATATTAAAGAAAAGGAGGACACGGAATGGAAAAAGAGTTACTTTCGTAGTCCATGAACTTAACCGATCTTATAGAAGGGCAGGACTTGTCAATTGCAACGGGAAACCATTGTGAAAAAGTCTCCCCTTCCTAAACTCCCAGGAAACAGAGTGTCCTCAAGTATCACGTGGTTTCTCTGTCGAGGGACGATAGATCATATATATTTTTTTAATTTTATTTTTGGCTGTGTTGGGTCTTCGTTTCTGTGCGAGGGCTTTCTCTAGTTGTGGCAAGCGGGGGCCACTCTTCGTCGCGGTGCGCGGGCCTCTCACTGTCGCGGCCTCTCGTTGCAGAGCACAGGCTCCAGACGCGCAGGCTCAGCAGTTGTGGCTCACGGGCCTAGTTGCTCCGCGGCATGTGGGGTCTTCCCGGACCAGGGCTCGAACCCGTGTTCCCTGCATTGACAGGCAGATTCTCAACCACTGTGCCACCAGGGAAGCCCTTGACAGATCATATTTTGAATCAATAATTCTTCTGAAGAAAGGAGAGGAGCTACTGCATATTTGTCATAGCCCCTCCAGCTTGCCTGTGCCTGTGCAAGTCCTGGGTCCGGGACCCGCACGTGCATGGCATCTCCCTGGACTTGAGGTCCCACCTGGCCCTCAGGTAGGAGGAAGGGGATCCCAGAGCCCTGCTTCTGTGCTTGCAGCCAGCCATACAAAGAGGAGCTGGACAGGGCCACAGTCTTGGCAATAAGTAACACTTCTTCTTGTTTAAGTGCAGTTTCGAGAAGAAAGTTCTACTATATGCTTAATTGGATTCTTTCTTCCTGCAATTTCCACCTCCTCCCTCTTTTCCCTGAGTGGAATTGGAGCTCTCCATCTCTCAAGTTCACGGGGGCAGCTTTTCTAAGCAAGACAAGGAACTGACTCTGAGAATGGACATTCTCTCCCCACCTTTGTCTTGCTGTGCACGTGTCTCAGACTCAAAAATTGTGCCTTTGCTTTAATGCGTTAGTCCATAATAGGCTCCTGTGCTCCTTTTATTTTTTTAAACATCTTTATTGGAGTATAATTGCTTTACAATGGTGTGTTAGTTTCTGCTTTATACAGAGTGAATCAGCTGTACGTATACATATATCCCCATGTCCCCTCCCTCTTGCGTCTCCCTCCCACCCTCCCTATCCCACCTCTCTAGGTGATCACAAAGCACAGAGCTGATCTCCCTGTGCTATGTGGCTGCTTCCCACTAGCCATCTATTTTACATTTGGTAGTGTATATATATCCATGCCACTCCCTCACTTCGTTCCAGCTTACTCTTTCCCCTCCCCATGTCCTCAGTTTCAGTCTCTATGTCTATGTCTTTATTCCTGTCCTGCCCCTAGGTTCTTCAGAACCTTTTTTTTTTTTTTTAGATTCCATATATATGTGTTAGCATACGGCACTTGTCTTTCTCTTTCTGACTTACTTCACTCTGTATGACAGACTCTAGGTCCATCCTCCTCACTACAAATAACTCAATTTTGTTTCTTTTTATGGCTGAGTAATATTCCATTGTATATATGTGCCACATCTTCTTTTTCCATTCATCTGTCGAGGGACACTTAGGTTGCTTCCATGTCCTGGCGCCTGTAAATAGAGCTGCAATGAACACTGTGGTACTTGACTCTTGTTGAATTATGGTTTTCTCAGTGTATGTGCCCAGTAGTGAGATTGCTGGGTCGTATGGTACTTTTATTTTTAGTTTTTTAAGGAACCTCCATACTGTTCTCCATAGTGGCTGTATCAATTTACATTCCCACCAACAGTGCAAGAGGGTTCCCTTTTCTGCACACCCTCTCCAGCATCTCTTGTTTGTAGATTTTCTGATGATGCCCATTCTGACTGGTGTGAGGTGATACCTCATTGTAGTTTTGATTTGCATTTCTCTAATAATTAGTGATGCTGAGCAGCTTTTCATGTGCTTCTTGGCCATCTGTATGTCTGCTTTGGAGAAATGTCTATTTAGGTCTTCTGCCCATTTTTGGAGTGGGCTGTGTGTTTTTTTAATATTGAGCTGCATGAGCTGTTTATATATTTTGGGGATTAATCCTTTGTCCATTGATTCGTTTGCAAATATTTTCTCCCATTCTGAGGGTTGTCTTTTCATCTTGTTTGTAGTTTCCTTCACTGTGCAAAACGTTTTAAGTTTCATTATGTCCCATTTGTTTATTGTTGTTTTTATTTCCATTTCTGTAGGAGGTAGATCAAAACAGATCTCGCTGTGATTTATGTCAAAGAGTGTTCTGCCTGTGTTTTCCTCTAAGAGTTTTCAGTGTCCGGGCTTACATTTAGGTCTCTAATCCATTGTGAGTTTATTTTTCTGTATGTGGTTAGGGAGCGTTCTAATTTCATTCTTTTACATGTAGCTGTCCAGTTTTCCCAGCACCACTTATTGAAGAGGCTGTCTTTTCTCCATTGTATATTCTTGCCTCCTTTATCAAAAATAAGGTGACCATATTTGCGTGGGTTTATCTCTGGGCTTTCTATTCTGTTCCCTTTATCTATATTTCTGTTTTTGTGCCAGTACCATACTGTCTTGATTACTGCAGCTTTGTAGTATAGTCTGAAGTCCGGGAGCCTGATTCCTCCAGCTCCATTTCTCTTCCTAAAGACTGCTTTGGCTCTTTGGGGTCTTTTATGTTTCCATACAGATTGTGAAATTTTTTGTTCTAGTTCTGTGACAAATGCCAGTGGTAGTTTGATAAGGATTGCATTGAAACTGTAGATACCTTTGAGTAGTATAGTCATTTTCACAATGTTGATTCTTCCAATCCAAGAACCTGTTATATCTCTCCATCTGTTTGTATCATCTATAATTTCTTTCATCAGTGTCTTATAGTTCTGCATACAGGTCTTCTGTCTCCTTAGGTAGGTTTATTCCTAGGTATTTTATTCATTTTGTTGCAGTGGTAAATGGGAGCGTTTCCTTAATTTCTGTTTCATATTTTTCATCATTAGTGTATAGAACTGCCAGAGATTTCTGTGCATTAATTTTGTATCCTGCTACTTTACCAAATTCATTGATTAACTCTAGCAGTTTTCTGGTAGCTTCTTTAGGATCCTCTATGTATAGTATCATGTCATCTGCAAACAGTGACAGCTTTACTTCTTCTTTTCCAATTTGGATTCTTTTCATTTCTTTTTCTTCTCTGATTGCTGTGGCTAAAACTTCCAAAACTCTGTTGAATAAAGGTGGTAAGAGTGGGCAACCTTGTCTTGTTCCTGATCTTAGAGGAAATGGTTTCAGTTTTTCACCATTGAGAACAATGGTGGCTGTGGGTTTGTCATATATGGCCTTTATTATGTTGCGGTAAGTTCCCTCTATGCCTACTTTCTGGAGGGTTTTTATCATAAATGGGTGTTGAATTTTCTCGAAAGCTTTTTCTGCATCTATTGAGATGATCATATGGTTTTTCTCCTTCAGTTTGTTAATATGGTGCATCACATTGATTGATTTGCTTACACTGAAGAATCCTTGCATCCCTGGGATAAACCCCACTTGATCATGGTGTATGATGCTTTTAATATGCCGTTGGATTCTGTTTGCTAGTATTTTGTGGAGGATTTTTGCATCTGTGTTCATCAGTGATATTGGTTGGCCTGTAGTTTTCTTTCTTTGTGACATCTTTGGTTTTGGTATCAGGATGATGGTGGCCTCGTAGAAAGAGGTTGGGAGTGTTCCTCCCTCTGCTATATTTTGGAAGAGTTTGAGAAGGATAGGTGTTAGCTCTTCTCTGAATGTTTGATAGAATTCACCTTTGAAGCCGTCTAGTTCTGGGCTTTTGTTTGTTGGAAGATTTTTAACTCACAGTCTCAATTTCAGTGCCTGTGACTGGTCTGTTTATATTTTCTATTTCTTTCTGGTTCAGTCTCGGAAGGTTGTGCTTTTCTAAGAATTTGTTAATCTCTTTCAGGTTGTCCATTTTATTGGCATATAGTTGCTTATAGTAATCTCTCACGATCCTTTGTATTTCTGCAGTGTCAGTTGTTACTTCTCCTTCTTCATTTCTAATTCTGTTGATTTCAGTCTTCTCCCTTTTTTTCTTGATGAGTCTGGCTAATGGTTTATCAATTTTGTTTATCTTCTCAAAGAACCAGCTTTTAGTTTTATTGATCTTTGCTATTGTTTTCTTCATTTCTTTTTCATTTATTTCTGATCTGATCTTTATGTTCTTTCCTTCTGCTAATTTTGGGGTTTTTTTATTCCTCTAATTCCTTTAGGTTTAAGGTTAGGTTGTTTATTTGAGATGTTTCTTCTTTCTTGAGGTAGGATTGTATTGCTATAAACTTCCCTCTTAGAACTGCTTTTGCTGCATCCTAAAGGTTTTCGGTTGCCGAATTTTCATTCTCATTTGTGTCTAGGTAGTTTTTGATTTCCTCTTTGATTTCTTCAGTGATCTCTTGGTTATTTGGTAGTGTATTGTTTAGCCTCCATGTGTTTGTATTTTTTACAGATGTTTTCCTGTAATTGATATCTAGTTTCATAGCGTTGTGGTCGGAAAAGATACTTGGTATGATTTCAGTTTTCTTAAATTTTTAAATTTACCAAGGCTTGATTTGTGCCCCAAGATATGATCTATCCTGGAGAATGTTCCATGAGCACTTGAGAAGAAAGTGTATTCTCTTGTTTTTGGATGGAATGTCCTATAAATATCAGTTAAGTCCATCTTGTTTAATGTATCATTTAAAGCTTGTGTTTCCTTATTTATTTTCATTTTGGATGATCTGTCCATTGGTGAAAGTGGGGGATTAAAGCCCCCTACTATGATTGTGTTACTGATGATTTCCCCTTTTATGGCTGTTAGTATTTGCCTTATGTATTGAGGTGCTCCTATGTTGGGTGCATAAATATTTACAATTGCTATATCTTCTTCTTGGATTGATCCCTGATCATTATGTAGTGTCCTTCATTGTCTCTTGTAATAGTCTTTATTTTAAAGTCTATTTTGTGTGTTATGAGAATTGCTACTCCAGCTTTTTTTTCATTTCCATTTGCATGGAAAGTCTTTTTCCATCCCTTCACTTTCAGTCTGTATGTGTCCCTGGGTCTGAAGTGGGTCTCTTCTAGACAACATATATACAGGTCTTGTTTTTGTATCCATTCAGCCAGTCTGTGTCTTTTGATTGAGCATTTAATCCATTTACCTTTAAGGTAGTTATGATATGTATGTTCTGTTACCATTTTCTTAATTGTTTTGGGTTTGTTATTTTAGGTCTTTTCCTTCTCTTGTGTTTCTTGCCTAGAGAAGTTTCTTTAGCATTTTTAAAGCTGGTTTGGTGGTGCTGAATTCTCTTAGCTTTTGCTCGTCTGTAAAGGTTTTAATTTCTCTGTCAAATCTGAACGAGATCCTTGCTGGGTAGAGTAATCTTGGTTGTAGGTTTTTCCCTTTCATTACTTTAAATATGTCCTGCCAGTCCCTTCTGGCTTGCAGAGTTTCTGCTGAAAGATCAGCTGTAAACCTTGTGGGGATTCCCTTGTGTGTTATTTGTTGTTTTTCCCTTGCTGCTTTTAATATTTTTTCTTTGTATTTAATTTTTGATAGTTTGATTACTATTTGTCTTGATGTGTTTCTCCTTGGATTTATCCTGTATGGGACTGTCTGTGCTTCCTGGAGTTGACTGACTATTTCCTTTCCCATATTAGGGAAGTTTTCAACTATACTCTCTTCAAATATTTTCTCAGTCCCTTTCTTTTTCTCTTTTTCTTCTGGGACCCCTATAATTCATACGTTGGTGCGTTTAATGTCCTATAGGTCTCTGAAACTGTCCTCAGTTCTCTTCATTCTTTTTTCTTTATTCTACTCTGCAGTAGTTATTTCCACTCTTTTATCTTCCAGGTCACTTATCCATTCTTCTGCCTCAGTTATTCTACTATTGATTCCTTCTAGAGAATTTTTAATTTCATTTACTGTGTTGTTCATCATTGTTTGTTTGCTCTTTAGTTCTTCTAGGTCCTTGTTAAACTTTTCTTGTATTTTCTCCATTCTATTTCCAAGATTTTGGATCATCTTTACTATCATGACTTTGAATTCTTTTTCAGGTAGACTGCCTATTTCCTCTTCGTTTGTTTGGTTTGGTGGGTTTTTACCTTGCCCCTTCATCTCCTGTGTGTTTCTCTGTCTTCTCATTTTGCTTCTCTTACTGTGTTTGGGGGGTCTCCTTTGCGCAGTCTGCAGGTTTGTAGTTCCTGTTGTTTTTGGTGTCTGCCCCCAGTGGCTAAGGTTGGTTCAGTGCATTGTGGGGGTTTCCTGGTGGAGCGGACTGGTGCCTGTGTTCTGGTGGATGAGGTTGAATCTTGTCTTTCTGGTGGGCAGGGCCATGTCTGGTGGTGTATTTTGGGGAGACTGTGACCTAATTATGATTTTAGGCAGCTTCTCTGCTAATGGGTGGAGTTGTGTTCCTGTCTTGCTAGTTGTTTGGCATAGGGTGTCCAGCACTGGAGCTTGCTGGTTGTTCAGTGGAGCTGGGTCTTAGCATTGAGCTGGAGATCTCTGGGAGAGCTTTCACTGTTTGATATTACGTGGAGCCGGGAGGTCTCTGGTGGACCAATGTCCTGAACTCGGGTCTCCCACCTCAGAGACACAGACCTGACACCCAGCCAGGGCACCAAAGATCCTGTCAGCCACATGGCTCAGAAGAAAAGGGAGAAAGAAAGAAGGAAAAAAATAAAGTTATTAAAATAAAAAATTTAAAAGCAATTATTAAAAATAAAAGAAAATTAAAAAGTAATAAAAAGAAGAAAAAAAGAAAGAAGAGAGCAACCAAACCAAAAAACAAATCCACCAATGATAACAAGCGCTAAAGAACTATACTGAAAAAAAAAAAAAATCAGACAGAACCCTAGGACAAATGGTAAAAGCAAAGCTATACAGACAAAATCACACAAAGTTCACCTCCTCAATTTTGGGATGATTGGTTGTCAATTCAGGTATTCCACAGACGCAGGTACATCCAGTTGATTGTGGAGATTTAATCCACTGCTCCTGAGGCTGCTGGGAGAGATTTCCCTTTCTCTTCTGTGTTCGCACAGCTCCCGGGGTTCAGCTTTGGATTTGGACCCGCCTCTGCGTGTAGGTCGATGGAGGGCATCTGTTCCCGCTCAGACAGGACGGGGTTAAAGGAGCCGCTGATTCGGGGGCTCTGGCTCACTCAGGCCGGGGGGAGGGAGGGGCACGGAGTGCGGGGTGAGCCTGCGGCGGCAGAGGCCAGCGTGACGTTGCACCAGCCTGAGGTGTGCCGTGCGTTCTCCCGGAGAGGTTGTCCCTGGGTCATGGGACCCTGGCAGTGGCGGGCTGCACAGGCTCCCGGGAGGGGAGGTGTGGACGGTGACCTGTGGTTGCACACAGGCCTCTTGGTGGCGGCAGCAGCAGCCTTAGCGTCTCATGCCGGTCTCTGGTGTCCGCGCTGACAGCCGCGGCTCGCGTCCGTCTCTGGAGCTTGTTTAGGCGGTGCTCTGGATCCCCTCTCCTTGCGCACCCCGAAGCAATGGTCTCTTACCTCTTTGGCAGCTCCAGACCTTTCCCCGGACTCCTTCCCGGCTAGCTGTGGCACGCTAACCCCCTTCAGGCTGTGTTCAGGCCGCCAACCCCAGTCCTCTCCCTGCGCTCTGACCGAAGCCCTCAGCTCCCAGCCCCGCCCGCTCCGGCGGTTGAGCAGACAAGCCCCTCGGGCTGGTGAGTGCCGGTCGGCACCGATCCTCTGTGCGGGAATCTATCCGCTTTGCCCTCCGCACTCGTGTTGCTGCTGTGCTGTCCACCGTGGCTCTGAAGCTTCCCTTCCGCCACCCGCAGTCTCCACCCGCGAAGGGGCTTCTTAGTGTGTGGAAACCTTTCCTCCTTCACAGCTCCCTCCCACTGGTGCAGGTCCCGTCCCTATCCTTTTGTCTCTGTTTACTCTTTTTTCTTTTGCCCTACCCAGGTACGTGGGGAGTTTCTTGACTTTTGGGAGGTCTGAGGTCTTCTGCCAGCCTTCAGTAGGTGTTCTGTGGGAGCTGTTCCACATGTAGATGTGTTTCTGATGTATTTGTGGGGAGGACGGTGATCTCCACGTCTTACTCCTCCGCCATCTTGAAGGTCTTCAAAGGGTGCATTCTGCTGATCTTGGAGAGTCTCCTGGAGAGGCTGGGGGTGGCTGTGTCTCCTGCTGGGGACACAGATTGTAGCCTAGCAGCAGCCACACTCAAAAACTCCTACCCTGTGGAAGCCGGAAGACGCTGCTGGCAGGTGCCTGGTGAGATCCTCCTGTGCTCTTGGAGAAAACAATTTTCATCTGTTCATATATTGTTAAAAAGTAATGGGTTCATACTTTTTTTTAAAGTCTAATCCTTCCCACTTCTTCCTCTCAAATACTGAATCTCAGATCCTTTGATGTTCAGCATAATTTAAGTGTTAATTCCTTGCTAAGCTCTTTTCAAGCTACTACACTCACCATGCAGATTTCATTCAACCCCACAGTCTCTTTGTATTAATGTCTCAGAAAAAGCAAAGTAACTCTTGCTCTGTATTCAAATATTTTGCTCAAGAGTAGTATCTTTTGTCTCCATTCCTGAAGATGTGTTTATTTATTTATTTGGGCTTCAAAAAGAAAACATAAGTCTGCTACAACTAAAAGGGAATGCAAGAACTGGGCTTCTCGTCTCATTTTGGGAAACATCTGGTTATTGTAATTCACGGAGCTCTCATGCGGTCCTGAGTGGTTTCAGCCTTAAATCACCCTGTATTGGCAAACAATAGTAAGGGCCGGGCCAGGAAAGGAACAGACCAATCTCATGTACGGAATGAGATTAAATAAAGGCATCAGCATGCCAGTATTCCCATTACCAATATTTCTGTTTCTGATATATCCTCCTGAGAAGCCAATGTGTTATTTCAGTGATGTTGACATTGGAAGCCATTCTGCTGTTCTGGAGCTCCCCTTTAGAATTGGCATCGGGATCAGAAGGCTACATCTTGGTTTGTTTTAAAGAGTAGAGTACATTTGTGGTAGTGGCATGTTATTAGGTCAGTGATCTAGTTGGGTCATTCTAGGTGGAAACTTCGAAGTGGTTAAAAGAGATGTTTTTATATCCGGAGCCAGAGACCTGGACCCTAGTTCTGACTCTGCCATTTGTTTGCTTTGTGATGATGGAAATTTTACTTTACTGCTTTAAGCCTCGATTACTTTAGCTGTGAAGTGGGAATAACACCTGTGAAACTTGATGAAGATTTCAAACGAATAACCAAAGTGTGAGTCCTGCCTCTGTCACTTCCAAACTTTTATGTCATTTGTACTTCACTTTGTTTTGAACAATTATCAGTGAAGAATCCTGGAGTCCTAGGAGGCTAGTGCTCCAAGAGATTATCCACTCAGAAGCCCCGTGTGAGAGACGAAGAACCTGAGAACCATAATTATAGAAGTACCTCGAATGTCAGGGTGACTGCTTTGAAAGAGAATGCTTATTTGACATTTACACTGAGGGTTTCTTAAAAAAGGCCAAAACCAAGAAACAAACCCAAAACCCCACCTCATTTTCCTGAAGTAAGGCTGGTATGCAGTCAAATTAAATGGATTTCCTCATAAATGGGACAGCAGTCCTCTTGAGCTTATAAATCAGGATCACCCTGCTTATTCTGTTCGATCCAGAAGAGGAATGGAAATACCCAAAGCAGCTGGAGGAAAAGCTATAATAAACTTCTTCCTAGAAAGGAAAAGTCCATGCTGGTCCTCTGTATCCCCTGGAGAGTCTTGGTAAACACAGTCTGTAGTTGTCACTTCACCTGCCTCTGGGCTTATCTGACCTTTCAGCACAGGTAAGCAAAGGGTGAGGCCACGCAGGGGCCTAAGGCACGGGCTGGCTGGACGTGAGAACCACAAAGGACAGGGGGTGGGAGGGAAGAATGGGAATGGTCTAGAATAATGGGGAGAAAAGGAGAACAAGAGAAAGAAATTTCATCCCTGAGAACTATAGTGGAGGGTCACCACGGCTACTGATGGGGGGCATCTGTGCTTCTGTTTGTCTACCTCCGAACAGTATCACACCACCAATGAGAGTATGTTTTCTGAAAACAGAAAAATTCTCAGGAGAGGGATCCCCTTGCAGCTACTCTAGAAACTCAATACATCTTAACAGTCCCTACTCTTTGAAAGGTCTTACTAATTTAAAAAAAAAATCAAAAAAAATCCCTGTATATCACTTTTGAAATGACTTGCTTTATTATCCCACTAAAAAAATAAAATTCAGTGTTTATATGGGAAAACCCACCCTTTTTGTGCCCTTCCATTTTTTATGCAGGGCGTAAATTTGTATTTTTTATACAACAAATAAAGATTTCAGAAGGGTGGTCAATTATTTGCTGATTGAATTATAGGAAGAACGTGTGATTATCCAATAGAACTCAGAAATGTATATAGCTAACATTATGCCCGCATGTGTCTAACCCAGCCTTAGTAATTATAATCACTCTTTGTTTTTTGTTTCCTGAGGGGAATAGGTTAGGTTGGACCTGAATGCATCATTATAAAGTATGCACATATAAACTGAACTTTCTTAAATCGAGGTCACTTGGGTAAGAAGGCTCTTTTGACAAAACTGGGTTGACAGTTGTATTCACTGGGCACTTCAGTGTTAAATGATATTCTTCCCACATCCTGGGTCATAAGGCAGTCACATCTACATCAAAGTTAAGAAACAGAAAATCACGTTCACGGTAACAGCAAAGCTTCATGGTGCGTGCTTTTACACTTGAATATGCTGTGTCCTGTTCTGCCATGTTAATATTTTAAATAATACAGCTTCCTTTCCATGTGGTATTAAGTTCATCTTTTATTTTCTCTTTACCTTTCTGAAATAGCTTTCTATATTGCTATATTTATGCCAGGAGAAATTCCTAAAACATAGGAAGCATAAAGTCAAATCATCTTTGCAGGAAAACAGCAAAAGTAACAACAAAAACCAGTTTAAGATCCTCCAGCCAAAATGATATCTTGTGTACTTTACAGACTCAATCTGTGTACCAGGCTTTGATCCAGGCCTCAACATGATGACTGGGATCACCCCTATTAACCCAATGATACCAGGCCTGGGGCTGGTACCACCCCCGCCAACAGAAGTGGCTGTCGTCAAAGAAATAATCCACTGCAAAAGCTGTACTCTTTTCCCCCAGAACCCAAGTAAGTGATATTTGTGAGAAGTATTTGATCATCGATTTAAGTTTCTTTCTTTTTGACTACAGTATTGCATTCATTTTCAGATGTGACTCAAAGTTCTCCCACCTAGGTACACAGAGTGGGGATCGTTCTACAGCAGTCCTTCGTCTCTAGATCAAAACAAATATGTAGGTCCCTGTGTCTATCCAGGAGCTGAATTGACACCACGAGGGGAGCATGAGTGATTGGGGTGAACAGCCAGCATTAAGGACCTTTTTGCGCGCAACAAAGTCTAGCGTTTGCCGCAGATTGCAGTGTGAAATATGTGAACACTGCCATCCATCTTCACAAATGTGGGAGAGAAACTCTGAAATGCGTTTTGCTAGATGGAAAACGGAATTAATTTGGCAGTTAGCAATTTGGTGGTGGAGGGGAGCGGGGAGCCTGCATCTCAGAGTTCCTGGACCAGATTGCATTCGCTTGAAGGAAACATACATTTGATGAAATAAATAGGCCAGTTTGTTGTGTTTTTTTTTTTAACTTAGTCTCTGATACTAAATTCATGGGCTTCAATAGCTGGGATTTTTTTTTTATTCATATGAAATCAGTGTTGCCTTTTTAAAGTGGACTTTTCAGAAGATTGCTTTTTATCTTTTTATGCAGGCTCCCTCAGATTTAGTAGTTTGCTCATTTAAATGTGAATAATAAAAAAAAAAAAGGAGGGGGTGGTTTCAGGCCTTGTGTTTCGCAGCCGAGTAAGTACTGCGCCTGCTTTCAGGCTCTGCTCCCTGTTCTGCCTTACTGCTCCATTATCCTGCAACCAGACAAGGCAGACAACAACCATCGGTTTGTTTATTTTCGCTGTACGCGGGCCTCTCACTGTTGCGGCCTCTCCTGTTGCGGAGCACAGGCTCCGGACGCGCAGGCTCAGCGGCCATGGCTCACGGGCCCAGCCGCTCCGCGGCATGGGGGATCTTCCCGGACCGGGGCACGAACCCGTGTCCCCCGCATCGGCAGGCGGACTCTCAACCACTGTACCACCAGGGAAGCCCAACGCTCGGTTTTTCATCATGTTTTCATTTCATCATGCTCTGTACTTAATGAAGGTTTTTTTTTCTTTTTTTCCGATTTTCCGGGCCTCTGTATTATGAAGGAGAAATGAAATGATGGTAACATTTGCTTGATCTCTGTTCGCGGACGAGCATAGCCACTCTGTGTAGAAATGAACACAGAAAGTAGAGAAAGGTGGGGAGGAGGAGGGGACAGGCACTGAAAGCCAGGACAGCCTGCCATCTGTGTAGATCACTCTAGAAATCCATCATTACTCAGAATGGAGAAAGGTAGTCTGCGAGTTTGACTTTCACCAGGTGAACTAGAAAAAACAAAACAAAACAGGAACTATAACTAAAAGGCAAAACCCTCTGTTTTTTTGTGATTCTCAGATCTTCCACCTCCCTCCACAAGAGAACGACCTCCCGGGTGTAAGACCGTGTTTGTCGGGGGATTACCAGAAAACGCCACTGAGGAAATCATCCAAGAAGTCTTTGAGCAGTGCGGTGACATCACAGCGATTCGGAAGAGCAAGAAGAATTTTTGTCACATTCGCTTTGCCGAGGAGTTCATGGTTGATAAAGCCATTTACCTTTCTGGTACTTTGCATCACATAAGGGGGTTTTCTCGGTGCTTTGGGATGTTTTGTTACGTTAATATGAGCGTATTCCCTTTTGCCTTAATGCATAATAAAAGTCCTCACAGTTTGGGGCTGGAGAAGGAGGAATTCTACCCTTAGGCTGCCAGAAGCTCCCTGTTAAGTCTGTGAACGCACGTAGGTCCCTGCTGCAGACATGGTGTCCCACCATCCAGGCTTTAGGAATTCCATCGAGTTTCTAATTAATGTTCTCAAGTGCTTCTTAGATGAGAAGCAATATTACGAATACTGAGGACCATTATTATTATTGGATGTAATTCTCTGGAGGAATAAAGTCCTCTCTCAGCATAATTTCAGTTTTTCAGAAGTGATTCACTTTCTAGACACCAGGGCACCAGATCAAGATGAGTGCCTTGCAAACAGTGGTCCCCAGGCCTGAGGAGGAGGCCCAGGAAACCGCCCCGTTGCTAGTGCATTTAGCCTGGCTAAGCCCGCCCCACCATCCCTGCTTCTCTGGTGCCATTTATCAGGGAAATTCTTACAGAGGTTGAAATTAAGCCTCCTGCTGCCTTCCACCCTATGGGTGTTGGAGCAAATGTATGGAGCCTGTCAGCAAGGCCTTTGCCAAATCTAAGCATCGCAGAGCTGGTATTGAAATGTAGCTTTGGAAGGATGTCTTTTTAGATTTAACTCACTGCCATTCCCTCTCTGTCTCCATCTGCATATTTCAGTCTGTCACTCTGCACATCACTTCCCTCTTCCAGAGGCAAAGCTAGTGGGGAAAAGTGGGAAAAGAAGAGGGGAAAAAAATCTGAACATTACTACCAGGTTTACCTAACTCTGCAGTCAGCCCCGATGACCATAAAATTGTCTTGCAAACCCCAGAAGCCTTGGGGTTATTCCAACACTGAAGAGACTTTCCTGAGCTAGATAGTGACCTAGAGAACTTTAAAACCCTTATTCCAATAAAACCTGACAGTGGAAAAGAAAGCCTGAAAGTATTCCAGAATGGAGGTGGACGATAAAACATCAAATAAAAATACAACACTCGGATCTCTCACAAAGTCTTGAGCTACAGCATCAGAGTAATCTATTAGACAACTGGGGATTCTATTGAGTGTATGGCACTGGCTTTCAGTGGCAAGATAACCTCTCTCTGAGCCTCTCCTTTCTCTTCTGCAAAATCGAGATAGTAATAGTGCTACCTCATCGGATTGCTATGCGGAATGAATCAAAATAAGGGATATTAAGTGCCTAGCAGGGCACGTGCAACATGGGAACCATTCAGTAAGTGGTTGTTTTTAACACAAATATCCTGATGATGTTAGAGAAGGAACCCTGCCCTGGGAATTTGGGTTCTAATCACAGCTCCACCAATACAACTATGGCTTTACCCCCCACCTGATTAAATGAAAGGGCTACAGTAAATCAAAGGTGTTTTTCAACACTGACATAACATATTGTTTAGACCCAATCAGAAAACTCATAGTACATTGCCAAAAGATGAACAGTTCCAAATTTAGGCACATGAAAGTTTCAGATTTATGCCTTGATGCTATATTTTTTTCAAGCTCTGACTGCCCCTTGGCATCCCACAGCAAAGGCCTCACCTCCAGCCGACCTGCCTGAGTACACAGGGGTCTCCCAGCTCTGCCTGGGCTGCCCTGGCAAGGTTGCAGCATGGTCCTGGGAAGATCTGAAAGGCTGACTGGGAGGGGCAGGAAGGAAGGCAGGCTGCCGCTCTTACGTAAGAGCTCCCGCAAGCCCTAGCCCAGCTGGATGGCCTAATTTTAGGACCACAATCACATTTGAGGGCCAAGCTAATTTTAGACTCAGCCTCATCACGGGCTCTTTTAAGGCCTTAATGATGGTGTTGTGATGAAAGAGAGGGTGATTTTTGGAACCAGAAATGTCTGAAAAGTGATGCTCTGGACATGACCAGGGGAAAGTTGCTTGGCCAGTTGGGACAGCTGGCCAGTCTTAGGCCATTCTGCCTGCTCAGCTGTTATGTATATATCACCACGGCCTGCTGATTTGTTAAATTTCCACAGCCCACAACCAAAATAATACTCTGCTTTAGCATTAATTCTGCTCCTCTGTGATCAGATGTTTGCTTTTTTTTTTTCTTTTTGCTTGTGAACACTTTTTTCAAAATTTATTTTCTAACATCTTTATTGGGGTATAATTGCTTTACAATGGTGTGCTAGTGTCTACTGTATCACAAAGTGAATCAGCTATACGTGTACATACATCCCCAAATCCCCTCCCTCTTGAGATGTTTGCGTTTTTGATAGGTATTGTTATGTCTTCCCAGTTTTAGAGAGACAATACCTTTTAAACCTGGGAGTGAGAAGGTTATAACAGGAATCAGACTTGAGATCTGTTTCACATTTGTAACTTTTCAAAGGTGTGAAGTACCCTACTGGGGAGAAGCCAGCCTCTCCTGGGATTTTTCAGCTGAGTTTCAACCCCAAATGCTAAAATAATCCATTAAAATCTACCACAAGGTCCTGAGCATCAGTGCAGTGCAGCCTAGCATTTCACAGTGGTGTCTCATTTGCAAAGTCCCTGCACAGCAAAAGTGCTTATTTTGCTCTCTCTTCTGGCAGCCCCTGACAGCAGGGATCCTGCTGGGACCTGAATTTATGTTTTTAAAAATCTGAGTACCCCAAACTGAAGAGCAACCTCAAAGCCAAACCTCCTTCCCTTGAAGTTAGTCTGGCGGCCTGGTTTCAGTTCTGTTTGTGTTGATTTCTCAGATCAAGTTTCTGTTTATAATCTTTATAAGTTGTGTAGCTCACAGTAAATCCCCCAAAGACTCCCAGGCCCATTTTTTTGGTCTAGCCCTGGGCTCTCACACGGGCTCCTGTGGCCTTCAAAGATTGCATGGACAATTTGCGCAGTGCTGCGTGCCAGATGAGGTGCTGGAGGGGCTGTAAGGAAGGCCGCGGTGAGGCCTCTTGATTGAAGGTAAAATATTCTCCTGTGTGCCCCAGAGGATAAGTGGAAATAAAACAGTATTGCAAAATTGCCTTGGTAATTGTGGCTTTTGCAGCTGCCGAGAGAGAATGGAGCAAGCAGCATTTTCTAGGAGAATGAATTAATAGCCTGTGAGTGAGGTGTCACGGAATTTACTTTGTAGATCTTTTTAAATATCATAGATAATATTTATTAACTCGCACTCCACCTCTTTCTAAAAAATAAAAGTAAGAGGGCTTATGCAACAGAGTTACAGTAAATTGAAAATATAAAATTGAGGCCATAAAAAGTGGAGGGGGAAAAAAGCTACATGCCCAATATTTTTCTGATCTTCCTGGAAGCCAGAAGGAAGAAGGAGCTAGGATAAGTGCCCTGGTTCTTGAGATCATCCTCTTGGCAACATTGGCTTGAAGACCCCTCCCACTGGAGCGTTTATCCCCAAATCTATAATAGGCGTACCTTGGGCCGCGCTTCCGCTTCCGGATGGCCTCGGAGGGTAACAGCTTCCCACCTCCTATGAGAAGGATGTCCTTTGTAAGGGAAAAAGAAATCAGTGAGAGCTCCCCTGGCGCGCCTTGAGGGCCCGGCCCCGACTGTGACAGTCGTGCGTGACAGTGTTGTGACAGTGTGATGTGACCCGCCTTCCCACTGGTTTCAGGTTACCGGATGCGCTTAGGGTCTAGCACGGACAAAAAGGACTCAGGCCGGCTGCACGTGGACTTCGCCCAGGCCCGGGACGACTTCTACGAGTGGGAGTGCAAGCAGAGGATGCGCGCCCGCGAGGAGCGGCACCGGCGCAAGCTGGAGGAGGACCGGCTGCGGCCGCCCTCGCCGCCGCCCATCATGCACTACTCAGAGCACGAGGCCGCGCTCTTGGCCGAGAAGCTGAAAGGTAGGAGCTGCGCGCGTTTGCTTCCTCCGCCGCCCCGCCGGCCATGGCCCGCCGCCAAGGAAACAGAGTGATCCCCAAGGGCCGGGCCCAGGTCTTTCTCCTGTCCCTTCGCGTGCTGAGTTCATGGGACCGGGGTCCCCCGGGCTTCCTCCTGCTGCCTGGACAGAGCCGTGCCCCTGCCCAGCCCTCTCCCCTGCCTTCTCCCTGAATGTGTGTGTATATATCAACCAAACTCAAGCAGAGGGGGGCAGAAGAGCCCTCCGCACTAGCCCCGTAGCAGGCCACCATCTGACTTCCTACCTCTGTTGAATGAACCAGTGCCTCCTCCTGCAGGCGGGCAGGTCCCGGGGCTCCTCCAGGTCTGTAGTTTGCACCTCTGCTGGCCTCTTAACAAAGGCCCCCCACACACACACACAAGGCTCGTCTGCAACCGTGCTGGGGCCCGTGCAGGACAGAAGAGAAATGTAGAATAGGCTCCCTGTCTTTAGAGATGGAGGGGAGGGGACCCTCCTAAGGTCTATGGAAGAATTAGAACTAGAAGTGGGCACGTGTCATTTCTTTGACTGTTTTCTGTGCTCCTCTCCCGGGTTTGAGGCCCTGGGGGATAAAGACAGAGAGACGGAGGCTTTAGTACCTGCCACAGTGAACTACAGATGACAGGGGAGAGGCCAGATTTGGAAGTTAGGATGACATGTGTGTCAGTTCTGATCCATTATTGAGCAGAGTTGTTTGACTCCAGCAACATGGGTGTACTTACAGGCAAGTGATGGTCACACCCTCCTCAGTCTGTTGGGCGTGTCAGGTTTCGATAAAAAAACAGGTCATGGTCGCTGGCCACGATGAACTGTAATACAAAGCCAAGGACATGATTGTCAATCAACATATGAGCAACATGCTTTGGAAACTCACAGACAAGTGTGAGTGGTGTTGATGACAGTGTCAAGAAAGTCTTCACAGAGGAGGCAGAACTTGAACCTTGCAGGATAAACAAGATTTGTTTCCCCAGGAAAAGAAAGGGCCTAAAGACATTCTTGTCAGAGGCTGGAGCTCAAAGAGTAAAGACAGAAGGAGGCAGAGGGGAATTGGGCACAGGCGGAGAAAGGCAAGTCGCCTCCTCGGGGGAACAGAGTGAAGGTGAAGCTGGGAAAGCAGCCTGAGGCCAGATGGTGAAGGCCCGAGGGCTGCCACTGGATTTGGGTTTTATTCTATAAACAATGGAGAAGTCATTAGGAGAGGAGAGATGCGATTGATCCTTGGAGTGTTTTAGAGCATAGTTGGCAGTGTTTAAAGTGGATTGGATGTTTTCACTAAAGGAAATATGAAAAGCTGCCTGAAACCTATTTTAGGAAGATAGGAAGTTGACATTCTGTTTCTTTAAAAAAGCATTTAAGGGCTTCCCTGGTGGCGCAGCGGTTGAGAGTCTGCCAGCCGATGCAGGGGACATGGGTTCGTGCCCCGGTCCGGGAAGATCCCACATGCCGCAGAGCGGCTGGGCCCGTGAGCCGTGGCCGCTGAGCCTGCGCGTCCGGAGCCTGTGCTCCGCAACGGGAGAGGCCACAACAGTGAGAGGCCCGCGTACCGCAAAAAAAAAAAAATTTCTGCTTCTAGCCCTCATCCCCTGCTCCAGCCTTGGGAACCCCTAACCAGATGCAGTTGTCACTGAAACTGTTGACTTGGGGAAAAAAAAAAAGAAAAACACCTCACATTGTAAGAGCTGTGAGTTGAGTTTATTCAGTGTCTTACTGAGGACTCTAGCTCAGGGGACAGCCTCTCAGCTCTGAGGAAATTTTCCAAAGAGGTAACGGAGGAAGTCAGTATATATGTGATTTTGGTGAAGGGGATGCCTGTACCCAAGCACACATCTTAGGAGAAGGATGCTGCTAGTCACAAGGAACAGATATCTTAGTTAATGGCTTTAGTAGTTTTCTAAGTATGGGAAGATGCAAGAATTTGGGTTCATAAAAGTTTCTTCTGAAAATATCTACCCATGTGGAAGCCTGTTCTTCCAGTTTCCCCAGAGCACAGAGTGCCGCATTCCTTTTCTCTGCCCTGAATTCCTTTCAGGGTGTGTTGAAGGTCAGCGACTGCAGTGGCTAATGACCTGATCCTTGTAGAAACTTCTTTAGTTGACGTAACCATAGAGCACCTCTTACTGATGCCCTTGGCATAGGCTCCGCTGCTCCGAGAAGGCGTGTCTTACCATCATAGGCTGTGGCTGTCCCTTTAATAAAAAGCACATAAAATGCACATGCAGACGTCCTCACTTTTCCATTCAGACTAGAATCCATAAGGAGTGGGCAGAATGAGAAAGAGCAACATTCTCAAGCAGGAATGTTGATTTTGGAACAAATAATTTTTTCTTTAATATCCAGTACATGGTGTAGTATCACCTCACCTAATGAGCTACATCAGCTAAACTGTATTCGATCGTGTCCACACCTAGAAGTGACAAAAACTAGCACCTTGGCGCCGTGACCCCGTGGAGGAGTTTCAGGAAAGTTTGGCGTCTACGTTAGGTTCTTTTTAAGAAACCAGCACAGAAGTGTCTTTGCGTGTAAGAGTTCCACAGCATTGCCTTTCCTGTTAAAGGATAGCAGATTGGGAAGTCAGTTTGGTAAAGTCATTTGCAAACCTTGCCATTTCAAAACTGTATATTTATATAGATGAGTATAATTTGAAGAATTTAGAAGCTGTACTTTTGCCAAGTACTGTGTGATCCCTTGAGGAGAGAACAGATTGGAAATTTTAATAGATGGCAGTTACAGTAAAATGAGCTAGATGGGGCGACATCTTAGGCAACAGTCAGGTAATATCAAGCATGACAATTTCAACCCAAGCACAGAGTTTGGAGTATAAACAGCATTTAATTGCTTAGGAAATTGGCTGCCTCTGAGAGGAAATCCACTCCATGCTCCTGATAACGCTGCAGAGCCAGACAGCAGGAGCCAGGGAAACTGTTTCCCTGAAGATGATTTCCTTGATGTGGGGATGTAAAACACCATCAAGACCTCAGGTAAAAAAAAAAAAGCCCGGATCAGAAAGGAAATGGAAATACAATCTGAAAATACCTAATTGGATTTGACTTTTTTTCCTCCCCTGAGAAATCTTGCTATCTCAGGTTTATTACAAGCATTTTTTCCCCCATTTTACACCATACTCGTTTAGCCTTACAATTTTCTTGTGGAAAATCAGCTTTATCCAGCAAAATCTGTACTGGCCAAGTCTTTACTATAACCGACAAGGACCTCCATATCCTGCCCGGTGGTAAAACTATGCATACAGTAGATGCTCAGTAAATTAATTCCTGTCTCTCTTTCTTAGCTGTTTGGAACTATGAGCGTGTTGCATTTCCGGCCAGCAGTGCTACCAGGAGTGATGGGAAGTGTAGGGAAGTGCGATGTGCCCTCGGCCATCATTCCACTCACTCCACAAGTATTCGCTGAGCTCTTTGCCATGTCCCTGGCACTGTGATGCCAGGGAAGCAGCACACAAAGCCCCTGCCTCACAGAGTTTAGGTGTAGTTTAGGTTTCTTGAGTGACAGAGGCAGTTACAAAGCTCTTCCCACTATTATGCGTGGGAAGTGCAGCGCGCTAGCCCGGGAGTGGTAGGCGACCCAGCCTGGCAGAGGTGGGGTGAGAGAGGGGTGACCTTCTGGGACCCGGTAGCCCCGATCCAGTGGCCCCTGGGTCTTCTGAAGTCAGAGGAGACACTGAGTTGTAATGGTGTAGCGTCTGAGGCACTGAGCACCCAGTGTCCATTATGGTTAATACAAATTCTAAAAAAGAAAATTAGCGGGCACCCTGCTGATTAAATAGACATTGTTCCGAGACAGTTCAACGTAGTGAAGACTGACTGGGAAGTAACTGCTCACAGATCCAAAGTTTGTAGCACAGCTTTGAGAAAGTGAGAAGCAGCTCAATACCACCATGATTACACTTTATTGGAAACAGTAGCACCAGGCAGATGAGATAATGAATTTCTCTTTGTCTAACACAGACCATCCACCCCTGGAGGAGCCCCCTGTTTGGACTGTGGAAGGGAGAGATTGATTAGACAGTGAGGAAAGATGATCTCCTGATTCACTGGGGATTTCTCCTGGCAAGAGCATTTAAAAGTTCTTGTGTACTTTTTCCCCCTTTGGAAAGCTTCACATAATCTTTCATTATATGATGAATGACAAGTTTCTCTCTGAATCAGGTGAAGTTTTGACAAAGCTTTGCAAGCATTGTCCTTGGGATTCCCTGATATGTCATCCAGGATACAGTCTTCCTGCGATCAGCATTTGTAATTTCTGAGGACTAGTCTCTGATGTGCATACAGAATGGCCCCCGATCAGCCTGCCAGAGGGAGAAACCGCGGAAGTGGTTGCCAGCATCTTGCTGAGATGGTTGTCAATATTTATGGTTCTGAGAAACTAAAAAAATCAATAATGCTCTGAGCCAAGTCGAAGTTCCATTAGCTAGAAGCTAGGCTTCCTTCTCAGGGCAAAGGAAATATGAAGCACGGGAACCTGTTTGAGAATCACGCCCTTGGACGTTACTGACCTTCACAAGGCAAGATAGACCATTTCAACTAGAAACATTTTACCTGATCCAAAAGCAGGAAAAATCAGTGCATGTTTATGTTGTCCCCGCTCAATTTTCTCATTTTCACAGGTACTAAATTGTTGGAGAGATTGTGTGTGTGTGTGTGTGTGTGTGTGTGTGTGTGTGTGTGTGTCTGTGTGTGTGTAAGTGAACTTGTAGGTATGTCGAGGGTAGAGGGGGAAGTATTAACATTTATGTAGCCTTTCACACTATTAGTGATTTGAAGGCTAGGTAAGGTACCACCCCTCTTGATGGTTAATTGAGCAGCCAGAGAATGGAGATTTGTTTAGGGATGTCTAAGTTTTAGGTACACATAGTGAAATCTTGGGAATGTTGTAGTATCGGTGCTGTCCTGGAATGTCCATTCTACCTGAATCAGTATGTGACTGTACACTGTAAATTATTTCCACCTATCATAGAAGCTAGAAATCAGGGACAGCTGTATAGACATACCATTCATTCTGTGTGTGTGTGTGTTTGTGTGTGTGTGTGTGTGTGTGTGTCTATCCCCATTTCTGTGGAAAGAAAAGTGTTGTAGGATGTCTTCCTTTTTTCCTTCATTCTCGAGACGTTTTGTTCAAACATGGAATCTCCCTTCCTGTCATTCCTTTCTAGACCCACCAGAAATCAGGCTACTCCAACCCACTTCAGTTTTCATATTCAGGGCTCATGGCCTGGCTCTTGTCACACTTATTGTTCTGAAATTCCGGGCCAGATCTCCCTGTGCACCCAAAGAGGGAGAAGAAATACAAAATGAGCCTGTATCAGTGATTTTACTTAACTCACTAATTAATGAGAGAATGAGTAAGATGTTAAAACTGGTTCAAAAGAGAGTTTGCTTTGTAAAGACATATTTTCTTCTGGACAAAAATTCATTTACATTGTTACAGAGAAGAATTATTTGCATTGTTATGCCTTTTCACAATTTGTCTTCTGTCCCTAAAGAGTTGTAAAATAGCCTAGTCAATAACAATTAGAGATTCACATCCCTGGAAAATCAGATAATCCCAGAGGAGGGTGGAGAGGATCCTCTAGCCCAGCATTCCATCGAAAGGGGCTGCAGCCTCTGTGCCCATTTCCAAGACTTTGACATTTTTTTTCACATTTTTTTCTGGGATGAAGATGACTGACGTTTAAGCAGCTCTTCTTTAAATGGGGGTGGAGGGTTTGGGGACAGGGATTCACAAAGCTCATGAGAATCACATCAGAGCCTTTCAGTATTCGCCACTCTCTCAGATGCTACTTTCCATTTCAGGTTTTCATTATCTTTTAACTTCGGTGAGCTCCTCACCAGTTTCCCTGGCTTTTATTGAGTGATTTCTTCTAGTGCTTCTCCAGTTTCAATGTGCATATGAAACGCTTGGACTGGGATGCAGCTTCTGAGTCTGGAGGCCTGAGTAGGGTGAGGCTACATTTTTGATAAGCCCCCAAACGAGGCTCATGCTTGTGGTCTTTGACTAGCAAAGATGTGTGCCATATGCAATTTTTAGAATGCCTCCTACGTGCCCCGTGCTCAGTAAACGTGGAAAAGAGGGATAGGGAGGGAGGTGACGAGAAATGAAATACGATGGGTATGGATTCAGATACTGAAGTGTGATAATCATTATAATATTATTTAGTCCTCAGGAAGCTGAATACAAAGGTTATTACCTTCCCAGAATTAAAAAGCTAAATTCGAAGCTAAATGCAAGGGTTATTACCTTCCAGAATTTAAGAAAAAAAAAAAAAAAACTTTCAAAAAGATTTTTAAGTCATTGGATAAGCTGATTAGCTTACTGTGGAAAGCTCTGCTTCTGTGTAATTATCTGATATCTCTCTTAACTTTCATTGCTTATGGTAATAACCTCGGAGGCCTGGAGGATGAAAGGACCAGCCAGCTTAAGTGCCGTGAGAACATTTATCTCTGGTAGACAATGTGAAAACACTCTTCGACCTGAAATTAAAATGTTTATTATCAACTGGTATTTCCCAACTTTTGACCACTGGATTTGCTGTAACTCTCCAGCACTAATGCACTGCAGATCTATTAGAAATAGAGTATAATGAAAGAAACTACGAAGGGAAAAACTCAGAGTGAGCAGAAGACTGAAATATGTTTTGGAAGTTTTCTTCTCACGTTGACCCCTCAGAACTGGAGGGCCAGTGGATACATGAACCAATGATTACTGTATAGAGTGACTAATGTTTTCATAGCAGGATATGTAGGGAATTGTGGAAACGTAGCAAAGGGACGCCGAATTCATGTTAGGGTTGCAGAAAAGCTTCCTTTGTGAAAGGCACTTAGGCTGACTCTTGAGGGAAGCATAACAGTTAGCCGGGTGGTCCAGGAGTGCCGGGGCCCCTAAGATGAGTGCACAGTACATGCAAAAGCAGGGAGACAAGGCCATGGTCCTTAACAAGGAGGAGCGTGACAAAGGAATGGCGAATGGATTGAAGGGGAAACTGCAGCTCAGGGGAGGCCATGGAGCAAACAGTTGCAGTAGCCCAGGTGTGACATTGTGAAGACGCTGATTAGAAAACATTGGGCAATTTTTAATGAGCAAATGGTCCATAGTCACTCAGACTATGCCAATTTTCCCAATTCTTTGTGTGGAGAAGGCATGTCTGCACATTCTAGTTTCTGAAGGGCACCCATGTTCAGAGTTGAACCCACGCATGTTCACAGAAAGTATTTGGAATTTTTATAAGTGCGTCTTTGATGTGATTTTTATGAGCCGTGTTAATTTATTTCCGCATGAATAGCTTTAAGAGTGCCGCAGTCTAAATCCTGTTTAAATTAGTTTATACTGTTTTCTGTTTTCTCTGTGATCTTTCCCCTGAATCCAGAATTGAATTTTCATTTGGGTATTGAAAATGACCGCTCCCAACACCCTCCTGTAGCCATTCAGGGGGAGCTGCTGGCTTCGTCTTCATTTAATATAAAGTCACGTCTTACATGGCAACAGACATCGACTAGACTTAGCCAGTCGTACGTTAGCTAATGTTTTCACAGTTAATTTGAACGTCAGTACATCAGTCATCCACCAGCCCGCCTCAGAAAGTTCAGAAACGAGGATGAAATTGGGAGTTTTCAAAACTATGTACTAAGCCATATATATATGTATATATGAGATATATACAGTATATAATGTACATTTTATTTTATATATACTGAGAAAATGGAATTCTGCCTACTATTACTTGTTACAACGTTAGAAAGTCTCTTGCCTACTTACTTTTTCAGCTGTGTATTTTCAGTTGCTTAATCCTAGAATTGCTGTCTTTCTTTCTGAAAACTATCAATTAGCTCTAATCTGGTGAACTTATGCTTTAGGTCTAAGAGTGAAGAACGATAAAAATTGGCTCTTGGGTCATTCAAGGAGACATGCATTTTTACAATTTAAGTGTGTTCTTCCTGACAGTAAATTAGGGTATTTATGACCTGCGTAACCACAAGCAAGAGAAGAAAACACTGCGCCCATGCGAGGGTGAAAGAAAGATGGGACCCCGTTGCTCTCTCTCTCTCTCTCTCCTTGGAAGCCCCATAATGAAAACATCTAGGATTTTTCTCTGTGTTACATAGAGATGCAAGTCACAGCAAAGGCGAAAAATGGTCCATGAAGTCAGAGTTCTCTTTTCTGTTGTTGTTATTTTTTAAGAGAGGGAAAAAAAAAGAAAAGATTTCTTATACGCATTAGGTTGAATTCTGCTGTCTTTTCGGAGGCCCATTCTCCTAACACATATCTGCAGAGAGGCAGAGAGAGGGAGAGAGGCAGAATTTATTCTGACTGTAAGGGTCGCAGTGGGGCTCCCACAAGCATAATGCTGAATTATGGGCCTCTCCACGGGTTGAACGCAGTGTTAAGTCGTGTGATGGATTCTCTCTTATACAAGCCGCTCTGGTCCATGAAATAAGAACCCCGTGCAGCTGGAGTTCATTGAGGGTTGAACTCAGACTGAAATTCCAGAGTTGACAAAACTGTGCAAACCAGCTGTGACGCTGAACAAGTGCGCGCTCAATTGCGGGTTGGTTGAAATTGGCAAGGAAACTTGAGTCTTTCACGTGCAGGCTGCCCTGTGGGCCTTCCCCAGGCCACTTATCTCCTCGGATCAAAGCGTGAGGGCAGAAGGGGCAGGTTTGCCCAGGAGTAAAGCTTTGATCCCCAAGCCCAGACTGGCACCACCCAGGCGGGAGAGGGCCCGGGACGGTGGCCCATCTACAGCAGGATTTCCATCCTGGAGAATCCGCGGGCGCTGGGTCAAGCGACCCTGCCTTCACTCAGTGCAAGTACCTCCTGGGCAGGAAGCAGCCACAGCAGTGAAGTGCCCTGGTCTGAAAGGGGGCCTCTGGGAGAAAAGGTACTCATGGTGTTCCCACAGCGCTCTGCCAAATTCACAAAGCACTCCGCAAATGCAGACTTTGTATGGTGTGTAAAATACTAACAGTGGTGGTTGATTGTAAAACCTCTGGTGAGTAAAATAAAATAAAATTCCTTTACTAAATATGAATCACCCTCTGTCTGTTCATCTAGAGTGTGTATGTATGTGTGTGTGTATATGTATGCA
>NW_021703785.1:52080922-52200064 GCF_005190385.1 Monodon monoceros | reverse complement strand
AGAGTGTGTATGTATGTGTGTGTGTATATGTATGCACACAATATATAATAATATATAAACAATGGAATATACACATACAGTGTATAAGGATGTCTCTGGTGTCTCTGGTGTTCCTCTAGTAGAGGGAACATGGTAGTCACTTAGTATTTGTCAGATGCATGAGAAGCATTTGAATCTTTTAGTCTAATTTTGCTTCTTAGTTTTAGAACTCAGATTCTACTCAGTTTACTTGGAAAATATAGGATTTTTAAAAAAATTTTTATTGAAGTATAGTTAATTTACAATGTTGTGTTAGTTTCTAGGATATTTCTCTTAAATCACATCTTTTCGGGGGTAAAAAAATAGGGATGAAAGGCTCGTCTCCTCAAGTTTGTCTGGAAAATACGCAGTAAGCCTTCAGCAATGGGATCAATTAATGTTGTAATAACTGACATACGGCTTCCACTTCCAGTTAACTTAATCTCCTTCAAACTTGCTTCTTCTCCACCTCCAAGTCAGTCGTAAAACACAGATCTGTTCCAGTAACTATTTGCGAACGGGCAAGTATATTGATTTCTTTGAAATAAACTTTATCACTTATTTACAGGTAGAACCTCCCATCCCCTCCCCCCATCAACACACCCCTCAAACCAAGTTCAAATGGGTTTCCAGTAGCCTTCCAAGGCAAACACTGACCACCTCGGAACAGGTCCTCTTTCGTTGAAAACAAGGAAATATTCTAGTTTTCAGCCTAATCAAATATGTTCTATTAAACCTAAAGTGAAATTAGTTTTGAACTGTAGTAGTATAAGAATTGACCTATTCCTACTACCACCTTGGGAACAATATCTCACATCACAACCACTTTTAAAAGTAATTTAATCTGTCATCCGCATCTTGACGTTAACTCAGCAGATTCTAAGTCAGAAAACTAGTATCACCGTATGCGATTTCTGGTGAAAGAATAAAGAAATCAACTGGAGGCCAAATAGGTGAATAACTGTTTTTCGAGCCAGTCTTAAGAAGGAGAAATGTGGGTTTGGTGGAAGAGTGCGGTTGTACCATATTTCAAAGGATGCCCAGAACAGATCTTCTAAAACTGAGCTCATCGAGAGGGTGAACCACCCTTTGTTTCTTGGGTGGTTGTGCAGTGCCGTGGAGTTAGATGTGGGAAGACAAGCTAAGTGATGATGGAGCCATTAGTCGCAGGAAAGCTCACAAGGTCAAGTTCTGAAAACATATCCATTAGGATGGACCGTGCTTTACCTTTAGAGAGGAACCAAAGTGAAAACCAAAATCTTTCCTGGGCGTGATTTGGACTTGGTGGTTTTGCATTTCCAGACGATAGCAAGTTTTCAGAGGCCATCACAGTGCTGCTGTCCTGGATTGAGCGAGGGGAAGTAAACCGGCGGTCCGCAAACCAGTTCTATTCCATGGTGCAGTCGGCCAACAGCCATGTCCGCCGGCTGATGAACGAGAAAGCCACCCATGAGCAGGAGATGGAGGAGGCCAAGGAGAATTTCAAAAATGCCTTAACCGGGATCCTCACTCAATGTAAGTAAGATTTGGGGGGGCCATCTCTTTTGTCACGACGTTGCCTTTTCTTATGTACTCTTTTTTTTTTTTTTTCATTTGGGGGTAAGTAGTCCCATAATTTCCCATCTTACTCCATATTGAATGGCAAAACCTCATAACCAATTTCATGTCCTGTGGCAACTTGGAGGAACACGGACCCCGCCCTGAGAGCTTACTTCTCAAGGTGAGCAGCATTTCTGTAGCTTTTCCTCAGAACACCCGGCCTGGCCCCCAGGGCGGGGCAGACAGACGCTGCTTCGGTGCCTGCTGGACCCACTGCAGTTCACACCGCCCCTGCAGGGTGGCCACCCTCACGTGCGGGCTCTACACCCAGACCCTCACATCCTCCCCGTGCCGAGAGTAGAAGCAGCCCCTGAATACACTGTCACGCGTTGTCCTTGGGCTCTGTTTAGAAAGAAGGTCAGAAAGACTCCTCAGGATCCTTTATTTGAGGTGAGCCTTGGCTGTCAACACAGGCAACTCAGGAGTAGAGATTTTTCTGCAGTATTATTTTTTGTCCTTTTTTTCATTTGGAAAGCAAATTGCCTGAACCACTGGATGCCGGTGATTTTTCCCGTCCAGATCCTAAACTGATGAAAGGGAGTAAACGGGGCTTTTTCTCATAGAACAATAGTTAGGGAAATCACCCAGGGCTCTATTCAAAACAAAGGACATATATTTTTTTACGGGCACTCTGCGTCTGTAGTTAATGTCACAGTGGCATCACGCCTCACAGCTGCTCATGTGCCCCTTGCTTGGTAAAAGCTATTAAATGACACTCGTAACGGTGCCGCGCTCCATTCCACACCAGGTGCAGGACCCCGCACGGGATGGCAACATATGCAATTTACATATTCATTCTGAAAATATGTATTATTTTCAATGACATCATGTGCCAAAACGCCCATCACCTCTTTCATCAGTGTAAACCCCAGCCATAATGTATCCGTTAGGATGGAAAGAGAGGAGGGGATGAAAAACCAGCATCTTAACTGTAAATGTGTTTTATATGACTTTGTTGTCAAAAGACCATTTTTGCCACAGTGTAAAATGTCACATGAGGAAACTCCCAAACATAAACTCTGATAAGTGACCAAATATCCAGTATGAGACCAACCTGGGACACCCTGTCTTTGTAGGAAAAAAAAAAGGAAAAACGGAACTGCTGTTATCTCATAGAGACCACTGTCAGACCACCTTACCTAGATTCCCTGGTGGCGAGCAATGACCTTTTACCAGACTGTGTATGCCCAGCAGTTCTGAAGTTGGGGTTACTAGGGCTAGGCTAAAGTCCACTAACACCCAGACCACCTTTTAAAGGAGAGAAGCAGAGAATTGATTAGTAGGCGGGGTAGGGTGGATTGGTAGCAGAGAAAAGGGAGAGAGGGAAAGGCCACACCATTCTAATAATACAAATTCCTGCCAAGTTATGGCAGGAAGCCAGCTGCCTGAACAGTAGAATGATCGCTGATTACCTTTTGCTCACTAGCATCAGTTTGAAATAAATCCTTGTTCCTGTGAGGTGTACAGTCCCACTGGGCAGGGAAGACTCAATCCTTGACTCTCACAAGGAAGATAGGAAGGCAGCCACACATTAGAATAGGGGAGGGATTTTGGTTTTCTCTTACGATACCCGTTGAAAGAAGCACTTGTTAAAAACAAGCCCCCCATCATGTGGCTGAAAGAATGGGATGTGTCTAATATTATACAGGTAGAAGCCAACCTAAGTGTAAAACCACCGAGAGATAGACAAAGAAGTCCAGCACGTGGGGATACAAACGTCTGTGTTTTACTCCTGATACAAGCTGAATTGGATAATGGGGTTGAGATCTGCAGCGATGATGGGCTTCCTGCTGCTGGACCTGGGGGT
The DNA here is from genome assembly GCF_005190385.1 of Monodon monoceros. Lineage (NCBI taxonomy): Eukaryota > Metazoa > Chordata > Mammalia > Artiodactyla > Monodontidae > Monodon > Monodon monoceros. The sequence continues at coordinate 52,196,640 of NW_021703785.1, read as the reverse complement.
TGAGCATCCAGCCACAGGCAGCTCCGAGGACCACAGGCTTCTTCCTGTGGCGCCTGTATCCGTATGTACCACATCACACGTGGAGAAGCAGACGGGAATGAGTACAGGTGACCCTCGAACATTGCACAGGGGTTAGGGGCCTGGACCCTCTGCAGGATGAAAAATCTGAGTATAACTTTACAGTTGGCCCTCCCTGTCCCCAGTTCCATGTCCGCAGATTCAATCAAGCATGGATGATGCAGTATGGTAGTATATATAAATGGACCTGCACAGTTCAAACCTGCGTTGTTCAAGGGCCCACTGTACCCTGTACAGGCAGGCTGGTTCACTTGCTCCCGAAAAAGAAGAGAATGAAGGGCTAGAGCAGGGCCAGGAATTTTGGAGGAAGATCCCACCTCATGGAAACCACAAGGATGGAGATTACTAACATAGATAACACTTAGGTACCTCACCTGTAAAATATCAAAATTTAAATTCTTGCTTTTAGCCTTCAAACCTGTCCTTCTTTGGTTTTTTCCTTCCCATTTTAATAAATTCGCAGACCAAAATCCTGTAATTTTCACACCCACCATTCCCCACCACCAAAGCCCACATGTAGGACAGCAGGAAATCCCATTGTTTCAACGTTCAAAATTGACCCACTTTTATTCATTTTCACTGCCACCATTCAAGTGCAGGCTGCCTGAACGATGATAAGAGCCTGTTATGTCAGTTAAATATGGTGTCCACTTGTAAGTAATAGAAAACCCAAGCAAACTTTATCTTAAAAAATGGAGCATTTTCTTTTTATACCCAGTGAAACCCAGATTTGTTGGCACTGATTCAGTGGTTTAAGGCTGTCAGGCCTGAGGTTTCTGTGATACTGTCAATATTAACCTTCTTAGATAGTTGTCTAAGAGGGCTGCTGTTGCTCCTGCCATCACATCTTGTTTTTACAAGCTGGAATCACATAAGAAAAAGGAGAGGAAGAAAGGAAGAGGAAGGGGTTGCACCTTTAGAGCAGGAAAGCAAATTTGCGCAAAGATCCCCAATAGGCTTCAATTTATGTCTTGTTGTGCAGAATTATTACATGTGGCCATGCCGAGCTACAAAGAAAATGGGAAATATACTTTTTGACTGGGCCCATTGCTCTCCAGAATAAAACTGGAGTTCTCCGAGTTAGGAAGGAGGGGAGAATGGCTACAGAGAGACATTTTGCAGTTTCTGCCATGTGTAATTCCTCCCTTTCCACCTTTCCTCCAGCTCAATCTATTTTTCACACATTGTCTGACATAAGTCAGAGCACGTCTTCCCCACTTAAATCCCTTGAGTAGATTCCCATTGCACTTACAATAACATTCACCCTCCCGAGCCTCAAGCTCTCCGTGCTTGCCTCTTCAACGTCAGCTCTCCCTCACCTCATGAGGCATCATCTCCACTGGCCTTTCTCCTGCCGAGCCCGTTAAAGCTACCTCCCACCTCCGAGCCTTTGCACATCTGTTCCCTCTGTCTGCTGTGCTCTTCCCTGTACTCTGCATGCTTCCATCCCTCTCATCCTTTAGGTCTTGGCTGTAAGGCCACCCTTTCAGAGAGGCCTTCCTGATCCATCCTCTCCTAGCAGGCTCACCATTTCTGCATCTCATCAGGTTCCTCGGGGCGCTTATCCAAATGGGTATGACTTAATGAATTCTCTGGTTTTGGTTTATTATAATAAACGTCACAAAGGAAAGGACACGTCTCTCCTAGTCGTCGATGTATATCAAGTGCCTGGAACATGGAAATACGCAACAAATATTTGGTGGATGAGTGAGTGAATGAATGAGTACGTTGGAAGGAAGGCAGGAAGTAAGGCTGAAACAGTAAGCTCAGAAGTTTCCAGGAACCTTGTAGAACAGTTTGGCATCGGTGTTAGCACTGTCTGTGGGTAACAGAGTTTCACCTTGCATGTGTAATCAAACAAGCTGAAGAAAGAGCTCACCATCTATGCTCTTGTTGGAAACTGCTATATTTTACCAGACACTTGGTAACAGGCTAGAGGATGGTAGGAGAGTTGGGGTAGAAGAATAAACACAGAAGTTCATGTTGACATCTCCCCAGTTGTCACTGTCTGACAACCTGTACCCTCCCCATCTCCCTATTACTGTTTGCGAGATTCCACCCCCCCCCAGCCCCCCCCCCCCCCCCCCCCCACCCCCCCCCCCCCGCTTAACCCTGTAATTTGATTCTGGCAAGTATTTCAGCAGCCAGCAGATACCAACAGGGATTGTGAAAACCCCAGCTGAACTTGACAGGCCCCCAGGGCTGTCCAAGGGGTACACGCCCCAGCCACAGAGGCCCTGAGGGCCTTCGTGTGAATCCTCAGTAGCCGGGACCCTTCAGGATGACTTGAAGATGGCAGATACTTTCAGTGTGAGCCTCAGCTGGAGTTAAGCCTGTGACGTAGAACGGGAACATTGCATAGCTCACTGAGCCATCTCAGAATTTTCCATTCGTTTTTATGTGCTTTTACAAAGACGACAATTCCCCAGATGCAAAGGGGAACCAAATTCTAACGTGAAATTCACCATAAAAATATTAGCAGTAACCTGACTAGCCTGGTAGGTGTGTGTACATTTCCTCATCCTTTGAATTTTGAAATAGATCTCATGTCATGTCTGGTGGAGTTATGTTTGTTCGTCTCCACCGCATTTTCTGCTTCCCCAGATGGCTTCAGGGTGAGTTTGGTGTCCATACACGGAGCTACCTCTAAAATAATAGCTGCGGAAGTCCACAGCAGTCGACGTACTTGCCATATTTTCCAAAAGTAGAACCAGTCATCCCCCCACTTATCAGCTTTCATATTTCTGGCAAACACCACAGGAATCCCATTTGGCTTTGTCTTTTAGAATTAGATTAGGATTGTCAAGCACTGGGATTCGGGAATGACATCTCGGCTCTCTTTCTCCAGAGTGGCTGGAAATTTCCTGGTTATTTGACAGTTGCTCCCTCCCACGTAAAAGATCCCCACAATGTCAATGTTACGCTCCTAGAATTCCATGGCAGCCTCTCCATTAGAAAGTCAAGTTTCAGGGAGTCGTTCCTAGGCGGTTTGGAAGCAGGTCTGTTGTTGAACTAGTTTATTACAGCAAGTAGGGCTGGCCCGGTGTCCTGAAGAGAGGGCCCACTGAACAACTTCCAGGCAAATTCCGGTACATTACAAAGCTCCAGGCGCAGTAAAAGTGTGGGTCCCTATATAGATTTTGTTGGAAATAGCCAACTGGTTGACCAGGAGAAGGGAAATTCCAGTGCATGATAGTCCATTAAAATGGATTAAATGCACATATCTCCTTGCCTTGCTTATCCTTGCTTTCATATTTGAACAAATAGCATGTGTTCAAAGGGAAAAGAAACCCAAGAGCCATGAATAATTTAAAGGTTGAGATTTATTTCAAGGTCTACATCAAAGGCCAGCAGTTACCTTCTAGCTTTGTTGGCGTTCAGTTCTGCCAACATTTGTTTAAGTTCTAACCTTCTTCCTATCTCTGGCCTTCACCCCAGGATGGGCTATGTAAATATAATCAAATAGGCACTGTTTCCATCTGAGCCTTGGCATAAAGTGTCAAAGGGCAGCAACTAAACCCAACCGCGAGTTTGGGAAGTATGGCATCCATTCACGTCTACTTTGGATCGTTTTTCACCTGTGACAATGGATGTGCAGTTTTCAAAGATGTTAGATGAGAGCATCCTTTAAACTGGTGGGGCACCTAGGGCTTTCCCTTCCTTTCTGGGCCAGCTGGATAGATCTCATTCACTATATATAAAGGAAAAAAAAGTTCAGTACAGGTGAATCATCTCACCCTTATGTCATTTTATTCTCATATCATCCTTATCTCATCTTTATGTCACCTCTCAGCCTATCCGTTGGGCAGAAACTCCCCCAAGTTTCCCAACTGAGAGACTTTCAGGTTTTGATCTTCCTTGCTTTTTAAACATTTATACGTCAGAGGAACTCCCCATAGGCCTGCCCACATTCAGGTTTTCAGTTATGAGCAAAGCTTGTCATTTCAAAGCTCAGAGAAGAGCTGTTCATAAAGTTGAGGAAGCATGTTCCACAACACTCAATTATTAATGTGCTTGCCAGGTTGATCAATTGTCCATGCCTTGTTACAACACACACACATCTGATGAAAATTTAAACACTCCACGATCGTCCCACTCTGGTAATTTCCCAGCACACTTCCTGGTAAGAGAGGAGAGAGGGAAGGGAGCAAAGTGGGGAAAAGGCAAACGGGAAGCAGACGGTGATGGAGAAGGACTTAGTAATATTAATTTAAGATTATGTGGGGCTTCCCTCGTGGTGCAGTGGTTGAGAGTCCGCCTGCCAATGCAGGGGACACGGGTTCGTGCCCCGGTCCGGGAAGATCCCCCATGCCGCGGAGCGGCTGGGCCCGTGAGCCATGGCCGCTGGGCCTGCGCGTCCGGAGCCTGTGCTCCGCAGCGGGAGAGGCCACAGCAGTGAGAGGCCCGCGTACCGCAAAAAAAAAAGGATTATGTACCGTAAGTATTAGCAGGATGGAAAACTAGAAATTGTTGAGTGTCAGAGCTGGAGGGGACCTCAGACCCTCATTGGCCCAAGCCCCCTCGTTTTATAGAGGAGGAAACCGAGGTTCCAAGAGCAGCCCTGATAGGCCCCTGTCATTTAGCAATTTATGGGCAGATTAGAACCCAGGACTCTCGGCTCCTTGGACAGTTCGCTTTCTCTGTGTGCGTGTGTGTTTATGAAAAATGAAAATGATCAGAGGAGGATAAGTATAAGTTTATAGTTTACAGGTGGGTGTGAAGAAGTGTGCTGACATCACACTGAATATAAGAGCTGCTACCTGGTCAGAAAACAAAGTCTTTGCTTCTAGCACGACCCTCTATCCCCCCTCCGCACTCGTACTTCCTCCCCATCCCTTGTCTGAAGCATTTCCCCTCCTCCCCAGGCCAGAACCAAAGCTCCTGTCACACCTCCTCCATGAATCTTTTCTGTCTGTCCTACGCATAACCACCTCCCTTTCTCCTCCCTTCTGTAGCGCTTGTCGGTACTGTCTACTTGGGCATTTGATTATTCTTTTAAGCATCAGGTTTGGGGTTTTGGTTTTTTCCTCCAGCAAGATTTTAGGCTAAGCAGAGACAGAGACCGTTTGCTGTTCTCTTCTCCCGCCTCCCTGCCCCACTTTCAGGCAGCACTCTTGTAAGCACCTCAGTATACAAATATGGGTTGTTGATCCTATGTCACAGGTGGAAATGAAAGTAGTATTGGAAGTTGGGCTGGAACCTGATAACTGCGAAACACATTGTAAATGTTGGTTTGGGGGTAAACCGTGATCTTAACTGGCTTTGATCTAATATACCATTCTCTTTAAAAGTGAAATACATAGAATATACTTTAGTTGAGAATTTTGCAGAAGTAGTATTAGAGCACTGTCATTGATGTTATTTTAACCTGGAGATTGGGAAGGTTAGAACTATCATGCAGATTTGTTTTGTGCATTTATGATAGGAAATGGCATCAACCTCATCTTAGATCTCGAAAAAAGCCGACAGTGGAGAGTTGTGAGCCCAGCTTGACCATAAATTAGCCAGGTGACTTTAGGAAAGGCCTTGAAGCTCCTTAAGTCTTCGTTTTCTCATCTCTGCGATGAAAGGGTTTGACCAGACAGTCCCCTAGGCTCTCTTCCCACTCTGAAAATTCGGCTGTCCTTATCGTATCAACAACTTCGACCCTTGAACATCTCTGAATGTCTGCACACAACAAGTACCTGCCGGGATGTCAGTAAGTCCGGAGCTGATCATAGAACAGAGGATCAGATGACACTCTCCGTGCCCGTCCGGACTCTGCCTGGCTGCGGAGGTTACATCTCCGGGCAGTACTGTAAGTTTTAAGTTTCTTGAAGGCAGATGCGACGTGTTCTTGACTCTCTGTGCAACTGAAAAAGAAGTACCGATTAGTATTTGTGCTCAAACAAAAGAACACTGTCCAGGGAGACTCGTGACAGAGTAGCCACAGACAACGTGAGAGAACATCTACTTAAGGAGACAAACTGCTTAGGTGTGCAGACCCCTGCTCTAGCAGGTAGCCTTGTGATCCGCAAAGCCAAAAATATATCCTGTCTGTTCCTTCACAGAAAGTTCGCAGACCCCTGTGCCATGGGATGACAGAGGTAGGAAGGATATTCAGGACTGACCCCCTTGACCTTGGGATTCAAACAGGTGGAGGTTTCGCAGGCCACACAGCTGCTTAGAGGTGGAGCTACAGCCTCAGAAATGCAGGCTGCATGACCCTCCCTGCCCACCCGCGTGCCCCCAGAAACCCTGTGCGACTCCTCGACCCCTAAAAGCTCTCCCTCAGCCCCACCTCAAGCTTCGCCTGCTGAGGCTTTTATTCAACAACAGTGATAAGCAAAAGCAGGACAGCACGGATTTTAGATGAAAGCGTGTGCTGAGCGCGCACCTGCAACTGCATCAGTTGCAGTCTGGTAGACAGGTGAGCAGGGGCCCTCTTTCCAGACCCTGGGCTTCTTCCTTGCTGTCTTTCACATTCCTCAGTACACTTTTGGAGAGGGCTCCATGCAGCTTCCTGCCCCATCACAGCCGCAAATATTTGTCTTCTTTGCAGTAGAAAATTCTGGTCACCTTAACATTTTGGACCAGCCGTTGTTAAAGCCTTTCCTGCCCGCCTTGGCGCTCTCTGCAGCCTCCCTCTCGGCAGTTCTCATGCTGGGATTCACCGGGGCTGCAAGGACCAGCAGCGTCTCTGGATCTTTTTGTCCCCAGTGCCTAGTGCAAGGTCTGGCACGGCGGTATGCTCCACAGTGTTCGTAAGACTTTGGCCCATAGTACAAATGCATATACAAATAGGTATAAATGCACGATTTGAAGTTGCACAGATGCTATTTTCCATCCCCAGCTTCACCACTTGCTAAGTATATGACTGGTAATGATACCCTCTCTGTGAATCTCAGTTTCTTTCTCAGTGAAATGGGCATGATAATAGCACCTGCCTCAGATCGTTGTTGGGGAATTTAAATGAGGTAATGTTTTAAATCAGAGGTTCTCAAACTTCATTATGCGTTGGAATGACCCGGGGACCTTGGAAAAACAGACTCTGCTGGATCGGTGGTTGCCAGAGGCAGAGGTTGGGGGGTGCAGGGAAGGGGTGAAGGAGGGCAAGAGACACAAACTTCTAGTTCTAAAATAAGTAATTCCTGGAGATGAAATGCACGGCCCGACAGCAATAGTTAACAGTACTGTACTGTGTATTTGAAAGTTGTTAAGACAGTAAACCTTAAAAATTTTCGTCTCGAGAAAAAAAACTTGTAACCATGTGAGATGACGGATGTTCACTAACCTTGTGGTAATCATTTCATGGTACGTACGTACTGCAAATCATTATGCTGCGCACCTTCAGCTTACACAGTGTTGTATGTCAGTTATATCTATCTCAATAAAACTGGGAAAAATGTTTTTAGGAGAAGGATCTGCTGGGCCCCACCGCCCCCCCCCAAGTTTCTGTGCAGTAGGTCTAGGGGCTACTTGCATTTTAATAAATTCCCAAGTGATGCCCACGATGCTGGTCCAGGATCCACGCTTTGAAAGCCACTGTTTTAAATCATCAAGCATAGTGCCCGGGCCAGTAAATCTAAGTAATCAGAAATAGCCAGTTACTGTTACCTGATTTTCCTGGCGCCACTCGTGGAGTTGATGGTGACCCAGAGGAAAGCAGGGTCACGAAGGAGAAGGGATACCCAGAAACCAGGTCTCTTCCCTTCTTGCTGGATGATCAGTCTTCACAACAGGCCAGTTACTGATAAAAAGGGCAGTTCTGGGCTTTCCTGGTGGCGCAGTGGTTGAGAGTCCGCCTGCCGATGCAGGGGACACGGGTTCATGCCCCGGTCCGGGAAGATCCCACATGCCGCGGAGCGGCTGGGCCCGTGAGCCATGGCCGCTGAGCCTGCGCGCCCGGAGCCTGTGCTCCGCAACGGGAGAGGCCACAGCAGTGAGAGGCCCACGTACCGCAAAAAAAAAAAGGGCAGTTCTGATGAGTCTGTGGACTTCTTTCCGTGATTCACAATGGAAACTGCAAATGTGGATAGCTCGGGTTCAGAGAATCGGTCATCATGTAATTCAGGCCTTTTCTCATTGATCAGGAATGGCAAAATTTAACATTTGATTACCAGCTGTTGACGAGGGATAGGAAAACAATCTGAAAAACACTTGCGGGCATAAAATGTGAGTGCGACTTGGCGATAGCTCTCAAAAATTAAAAATTCATACACTCTTTTATATATTTTTTCCACTGCTGAGAATTTCTTATAAAGATACTTAGGTAAGAATGTGTCAGAAAGTATGTCTGAGGATGTTCACTGCAGCCTTACTGATAATACACGTACGACTTAAGAGCAAGATACAGCACAGTGTATATATCAATAATATTGGCACTTTATGTAAGTAAAACAAGGTTACACATAGTGTACTGTATGTATAACTTTTTCTTTGGATGGATACTCTGTTAACAGTGGTTAACTTTAAAGAGAGACACTGGATGGGCGGTAGTCAGGATGGGAAGATAGACTTTTACTTTTCATTTTATTCATTTTTTTCTTATATACGTATAGTACTTTCATTTAGTCAATAGGGATCATCCAGACAGGGTGATTGATTGGATTTTCAAAAGCCTAGTAGATGCTATATATTGGTAGGAACCATTAAAATTATAATAGCTTCATGGATTTTTGTTCCATTACTTTCCAGAATATTTGAACAGATGCATTAATAAGGGTATCTACAGTTCCCTGAAGTGTATTGGGATTTATACTATACAGAGCTTCAAAAGTCACTGTCTGCCTAATAGCTTACCATTTATTGGAAAAATGTCACCATTTCCTGCTTGCTCAGAATTTGCCAAAAGCACCGTGTTTCTTTTTGTGTAATTTGATCCAGCATGTTTTTCTTCCTGTCCGCACCCCACTCCCCAAAAGAACCAGATTTCTGGCCTCACCTAGCCAGGAAGTTCAGAACCGTGGTACCTGCTGGTGGCGTTCTGGCCTCAGGTTTAACAGGGCTGGAATGGATTCACAGGGTTACACAGCATGGCTCTTTTTAGTCATCTCAAGACAAAAACCCCAGAATGCCCTTTTTCCTCCTTGACTTGAAATTCCGGTCCGTGCCTCCTTAATGTATGGGTTTGATGGAGTTAATTCTGTTTCCTGGGCTTCCCGCCAGACTCACTGGCTCCTGAGTGAGGACCCAGAACACAAGTGAGGGCGCAGGAATCTCTCTGGGAATCACTCTAGCAGCTTCCCCTGTCGTGTTCAACACTAACGGCTCCTCCCTCTGGGCGTCCAGAGGGCCCAAATCACTTATTCCACTCGCTGTTATAATTCTGCAATCCAGGGCCAAGGCTCATCCGTCCCACCCTAGCTTTTGGTATTTAAAAACAACACTAAAACGCTAGTGGGGGAACTCAGCTCTTTTCATTTGTTACACGCCTTTGAAAATCTCTTAAAGGAAAGTAAAATTTCCTCTGAACCCCACAGAGTTAAGGCTCTATCAGGAGCCTAGAGAACATTAAAAACAAAAATTCAGCTTGGAAGGTTTGTTTGAGGTGCTCTATTTAGGCAGGCCTACTGCCTATAAGGACTTAATCGGTTTCTCTTGATATTTGGGAGACTAAATGGATTGAAAGCTGTCTCACAGCTGCTTAGCTGGAACAAAAGATGCAGGAGGTGTGGGGGACTCAAGACACACACTCAGGAGCACATGGAGGAAAAGGTCTGGGTTTGTTCTCTGGAGGAACCTAACCTTTCTCTTTCATTGCTTCCAAGGCTTTTCTGCCCAGAGCTCAAGAATCAGGAGCCTCGTACCCCCCAGAAGTCTGAGGTTTTGTGCTTGGTGCCCGGCCCCTTCCCAGGGAGCTTGTTTGAGTGTGTTCTATTTCTGGGTGTTTACCCAGAATGTCCTGTTCTGAGCTTGTCTTTTCTGAGAAGACTGAAGACAAGTGCTTCTCAAGATAATTGATCAAATTCTCTCTCATGTAAGAAGTCTGTTCTGAAGTCAGCAGATGTCCAGACATTTTGAGGTGAGGGGAAAGTACAAAAAAAAAAAAGTTTGTTAAATTACCTAGTCTTAGGATTTTTTGTTGAAATGCTGAAGAATTTATACACATGTGTGTGCATGTTATGTGCATAAGAGAATGAATAATCACTAGTAGGGTGTTCAATTAATTAGACACAGAGGGCACTAGAGGAGGCTCTAATGTCGTGGTGGCCTAAGTATGCAAACCAAAACCTAAGCCTGTAAATGCGTCACGGTTAAGAAGTGGAAACCTAAGGACAGCCAATCACAAATAACCAACTAGGTTTTGAGAGACAACCAAACAGTAATCTCCTGGCTTTGCTTCTGCCTTTTCCCTGTAAGTCTCTCCCCAACTCCTGTCAATGGTGCACTGCTAAACGCTTCCAGTTTGGTGCCGCTCGACTGGAATCCATTTTTGTTGAAATAAACTTCAAACATTTTAATATACCTCAGTTTATCTTTTAACAAGAGGCTTGCCTCTGCCAAGAGTGATTAGCAATTTCCTCCAAGCTCTATTTATCCTCCGCTAATGTTCACTTATACCTGCTGGAAATGTACTAGGGACTCTACTATGTCACCTAAGACGGACATTCCAGCATACTTTAGAAAAATCAGTCCCTTTTAATTTTTTCCGTTTCTCTCAAATAACCTAATTTAGGCAAAGTTAATACAGAGGATTGTGGGAGGGCGGTTTGCAAGGTGTGAAGGGTAAATATTAATTCTCTTGCGGAGCGCTCTTTCTGTCGTTAATACTTCCCAAATGCTGAAGAATTCTAATTGCTATAGGCTCTTATGGGGCCCTGCAGCCACCACTCTGTAGACCCCTGGGTGGTGAAGGCCCCGGTGGCGGCTGATGTGAATCTGCTCTGCTCTCAGCTCAGCGTCTGCACGCTACCTTTCTGAACAAAGGCCAGTGCCATCTTGTTTACTACTTCTGTCTTCTCTGAGCGGTGAAGTAGAGTGTTAAAGATTCCACTTAGTAACTTCCTGTAGTTTTCCTGTGTATAGAATAAGCAGTATGAATTATACTGGAGAAGTAGTGAGTGGTAGTCGGATTCAGGGACTTGCTCTTTGATGTTTCCTGCTGCAGTGAAGAGAGCATGGTCTTTCCCTGGGACACCAGTCCTAGCGGTCACCCTGATTTATGGTTTTAAAAATATGCCGTCTTTGAATCACATTCATTACGGCATACTCTTGGAGGTAGTTTTTCACTAATGATGATGAATTCCTGCTGATCCTAGCACTCTTCTGAGTCCTTTTGTGTGCCCAAGATCTTTCATTTGCAAGACGAATGGCTCATTCAGGGACAGTCTGCACAGAAATGAGAGAAGTCAACTGGACCATAGAAATACTGTGCGAGTATTTTTTAAACCTAAGCTGAGTTACATGGTTTTTGTTTCTTGGGATTGAGGGTTTTTTTTTAACTTGTTAATATGTGGGGGGAAAGTATAAAACTTAATAAGAAAAGAAGTATAAAAGTTCTCATATTTAGTTTTGCTTTTAATTAATTATGCTACTGAAAAGAATACAATTAGAGGAAATTGAGAATGGCCCAGAAAATTCAAGATAAGTCTCTGAATTCTGACTTCTTTCTGAACCTCCGGTGTGTATTCCGGCTCCCTCTGGATGACCTTCAGGCATCTCAGATTCAGCCCGTCCAGAAGTAAACCCCTTATCTTCTTTCTCAGACCTCCACCTGTGCTCTCGGTCTCTGATGTGCTTCTCAAGTTTGAGTCATCCTGGTCTCTCTTCTCTCCAGCCTCACAGCAAGTCAGCCACCGTGTCCCATCGACTCCTTGCTCCTCCCTCCATTCCAGTGCTCTGTCTTAATTCAAACCTTCATCATCTCTCCCAAACAAATCCTACTCGGATATGCCTCCTCTAGCCTACAGTATAAAGTCACAGTCTGGCTCGGCATACACGGTCCTTCCTGACTTATTCCCACCCAGCTTTAGCCCTCTCCCCACCAGCTACTTTCACACAAAGTCCTTTCACAATTCCATGGCCACCTCTGAACCGGATGTCCCTGCCTTCTCTACTGGGCAAGCATTGATTCATCATTTAAGACTTAGCAAATGTTGTTTTCTTTGGGGGTGTTCCCTGACTCCATCTACGGAGTTAGCTATCGTGTCCCCATAGCTGTCATCCATACCTCTCTTGCATAGGATAATTATCTGCTTGTCTTTCTTGCTCCCCAGAGACCATGGTCTCATCAAGGGCATGGACTTTGTCTTAATCATATATTTCTAGCAATCAGTCAAATGCCTGGTGACTAGGAGGGTCTCAGATGTTTTCTCAATGGATGGATGAATGAATGAATGGAAATTAAACCCTGGAATATGGTAATAACATGTTCTAAATAACTGAGGCATTGGGGCTTCCCTGGTGGCGCAGTGGTTGAGAGTCCGCCTGCCGATGCAGGGCACACGGGTTCGTGCCCCAGTCCGGGAGGATCCCACATGCCGCGGAGCGGCTGGGCCCGTGAGCCATGGCCGCTGAGCCTGCGCGTCCGGAGGCTGTGCTCCGCAACAGGAGAGGCCACAACAGTGAGAGGCCCGCGTACCGCAAAAAAAAAAAAAAAAACCTGAGGCATTTATCCTCAAACAGGGAATATCTGCAGGAGTACATGCCTTGAGTAGATATTAGGGGATCCATTTTTACCCTTGAACCTGTGCAGAGTCTTTCTTCTAAGTACCTTCCCTTCTGTACTCCTCCAAGTGCATTACTGGTCTCTCTTACCTTCCTCCCACTCCACACACGCATGTATGACCACGTAATTTTCTCTTTAGTGTATCCCCTTTATTAACAGCCTTCTCCAGTTGATGGCAGAATTTTGTCTTCTATCACCCAGATAACTCAGCCTCGACCTTTCCTGTCCTCTCTCCTCAGGCCTGGTGTCAGGACACCACAGTTGTTACCCTTCTAAATGACGCTGATCAGAGAGGTCTACTATCAAAAGCAATGAGACCCGTTGCTCTTTAACAATCCCGTGGTCACCACCCCCGCCGGATAGTCTCATCAGGCAGTGGACTCCACCGTGGGCATTCTGGGCCGAGTGCTCTGTACTGCCCGTGCAGCAGGCATCTGGAGGCCCCAGATGCTCCCAGCCTCCCTGCAGGCAAAGCCATGGGAAGCCCAGGCAGTGGGGCTGAACCAGTTCTCCTCGGCCAGCCACGGGCAGTGCATCCAAGCAGAGCCGTGGGGGGTCGGTGGTCAGGGGAAAGTCAGCCCTGGGAGCAGCTCATTGTGACTAGTCTGGCAGCGTTACTTCCTCCAGGGGAGGCAGGAGAGGGGAACTGCACGCGCTCAAGGGCAGTGCGAGCTTAGCTTAAATCCCCCTGTTACAGGCGAGCGCAGCAAATTCATCAGGAGACATGATGATCAAGTTTGATAAATAAGGAGATTTGGAGTTGCGATCTTCTTGAGTCAGAAGACGGTCCATGTAAAACCCCTGCGAAAATCACCCATAGACTGAGAAGTAGTTGCTTATTTAGCCTTAGAAGATATTTACCATGTAGTAAGTGAAGGGAATCTGCTTTCTTCCTTTCCTCCATCACACACTTGTTTATTTCCAGTGTTTGAAATGGGGGCACCAGGTGTTGCTCTTCTGTGGGGATTCTTCTATTACTCTTTGACATTCCTTGGACACCTGGAAGATGTGGAAGAGCTTTGATGTCCTTTTTTAGAATAGAGCCTTGGGAATCACTTTAGAAAGATTTCTGTTAAGTAGAGCATTAGCACCCCTAAGAAGCTCATTTTGGCTGTGCCTTCCTAACTAAATATTTAGGAGTTCAGGTTTAATCATAGGGGTCATTCAGTGCTGTAATTTCCTTAATCCCGTGCTTACTAGATCAATAACTGCTTAAGCAAGATTGAATCTGCAGTTGGTTGACCCCCGCCTCTCACATCCACTACTAAGAGCCCATCCCTTTCCCTGTCTACGTTTGTTCACCACCCTTCAACGTTGATCACGGACGTAGCGCCTCCCCTGGAAGCCACAGAAGTGCTAAATTAAGTCAAAGTGTTAGAGTTAGAACTTCCAGAGTGTCGGGAGCCAGAGGGAGGAGAGCCTTATGAAAGTTAAAATGGAGTATGTGGCCATGACGAACTACGAAGGACGCCATATGGTGTTGAAATAAGATCTGCATGCGGTGCTGCTGGTTGGGTGAGCCTTGGTCTGTCTTGAGGTGAAGGCAGTGGCTCCCATTTTCTGCCAGAGGGCTGGAGGGCTGGCTATAATGGGTGCAACAGGGGGAGAAAAGGGGACCAAGGGGTAAAAATGGCCTTGAGACTGAAGGGAGATAAGACACAAACTACTCATTGCCCCAACTTGGAACTTGGACACGGTAATGTCTTCAGTGGGCTGCACTGGGGTCCTTGAGATGGAGACCAAAAGCTAAAAAGAGATGTGTTTGGTTGTTCCTCATTCAGCCACTCCCCCCGGGCTTCACTTCTAAGGCTCCAATCCAGGCATTACTTGATCCGTATATCTATATTTGTGTGTCAACACCAGTGCCTGTATATCTATAGATCTAGGTGTATAGATGTACCAAGTCATTTTTTTAGACAAGAGGTAACAAATGCTTGGAAGCAGATGTCCATGAACTTCTCCCAGTCATATTTAGAGTTTGTTTTAACCTAAAGTTATGGACACAGACATGAAGGGAGACCTCCCCAACCTTGCTGCCATGTAAGTACAAAAAGGCACAAATGGGATGGATATTGATGATGTTATTTCTGCTGCGACATCATCCATAGACTCCTAGTGTCTTTGCTTTGCTTCCCTATAGTGATCACAACATAAATTACTTGTCTTGTTTGACTTCCTTGTTCACCAAAGTTGAGCAGATTGTGGCCGTTTTCAACGCTTCTACCAGACAAAAAGCTTGGGACCATTTCTCGAAAGCTCAGCGCAAGAACATAGACATTTGGCGAAAGCATTCTGAGGTTGGTGATTTTATTATTACTTTTCTAACCACCATCACACAGCTGGATTGGCAGGGAATAGTGTGGCTGCAGCCATGATGGTTTTTGTTACAGTGGGCGGGCATCCTGCCCCTCACTGTCAGCTCCAGATCCAGCTCAGATTTGTTCCTTATCCAGAAAAGCAGCTGACTTAATGCTTAGAGGACAGAGTGCTTGTCTCCCCTGCAAAGGGAGAAAAGCATCTCTCCCATTCGTGGTAAAGAGCTCAGAAATAAGCTAAGACACTTTGCCTAATCACTGTGCAAAACAAGGAAAAGAAAAAATGTAACGTAAACTAGAAAACTAGTTTTTAAATTACTGAGCTTCTTTTCAGTGTTCTACAGCATGATGGTGACGGTTTGCTCTTTGGCTAGAAATGGCGAGTATGCCTTTCATCCACATCTTCTCATCCTAAGCAATGTCTTCGTCCCCTGTGCTAGCCAGCAGGTCCTATCACACCTCCCCCCAGAGCAGATTTCCTCAGGGAGGTGAATGTCCAGGCTAGCCCTGTCCACCCTTCTGCATCAATGCATGTGTGAAGTGTGAGTATCTACCCCAAGGCAAGAGTTCAGAGCTTCACCTTCGCTGCCACCTAGAAGGACCAGATTGTGTCGTTAGTCATTGGTGGTCCAGCTGTTATTTTTAACTCCTCAGTGTAGTGTACGCTTTGAACCTGTAATTTAAAAGTAAGTATACTGTCTTTGTTTGCTTCTTCCTTTTTTTTTTTTTTAACGAGAGAATGTTTTTCATTTGGATGCCTCTCCGTCTCTAGCGTGTTAATATTAAAGTTCTCTAAATGATAATCCCCTCTTTCCAAATCCCAAACTTATAGAAGGTAAGGTTTATTAATTTATTGATTTCGGCTCACACTTGTAAAATAAGTGTTTTATGTAGAGTTTGAGGAACCACAGAGTACTGCAGTATCAATCATTTGGGGAGCATTTTAAGTGCCCATTAACTAATGCTAAATTACAGTTGAATACCAATGGCACTTGATGTAGCATCCATATGCATACCAAGTGAATTCTTTATTATCACTGTTATTATGGTGAGTACTGAATGACTGTGCAATAATGGGACACTTAAAAGGCTAGTGCAGTTTATTATTAAGAAGGACATTTTTTATTTTGTTCACAAATACCGAGGCGGGATTTCTCTTTTATTCTTCGGGGGGCCAGAAAACCAAAGGATGCTTACCCAGTGCTCTCCCAGACACTGACTTGAGCCCCATGTCAAGGTTGATTTTCATGAGGAAAGAGTCCCGAAAATCAGTGATGAAATACATGAATTGAGGGTTCTGAAACACTAATTGGAATCCATAAACTATGATTCAGATTTGGGAATGATCTGCCTGTGAATTGTTTATTTATTTTTTCTTTTGGCTTCACGTAAAACCAGACATGATTAAAAGAAACATTAAGAGAAGGGCAGGTGGCATGATGCTGAATAAACCTGGGCATAAAGAAGACTGTCGTTAACCTGGGAGTGGCGGCAACTGTCCGTTACTGATCTAAATCACGCTTCCTGCCACGTCGTATCCAGTTCCCCCAGCCCTGCCTCCCCCCTTGCAGGGCCATCCCCTCCCTTGCTGAACGGGACACGCGAAGGCTTCCAGCCTTGTCCCAAGGAAGCCTGCTTGCTTTGCTCCCTACTGGGAGGTAGAAGGGGACACAGCCCAGAAAGGTGCTTCTGTAAAGGGTCTTTGTGTCTCCCTGCCACTCCCACCACCACCTCTTCTGATATAGGAGGAAATAGAATTCTAAATTACCTTTGATTTTCTCTCCTACGTGTTGCCCGATTGATTAAATACCAGTTGGCAATTTAACGTTGTGGATGATTTCTCAGTTGCATATGAGCTTGATAATTGGCTTGATTTTTCCGCGTTCCTGTGAACAGCGTCTGTTAATTACCTGCAGCACCTTTACAGATTTATTAGCATGTCCACGTGATTTACTGCTGAACCAGAGGCACGCTGTGGAAACAGCCTCAGCTTTTTTTTTTTTCCTCCAATCTTTTCCTTTCTGCCACCCTTCCCCACGAGAACAGCTAATGTATGACAGTTTGTCATTAACTGTAGGAACTAAACAGGCCCTTTTAGCCTCGTTTACTCTTTCCACCTGAAGTTTCTTTGCTTCAAGTATTTTCAGGCCACCTCCTCGGGAATTGGCCTCTTTGTCGGTAGAAAGATTAGTTGTCCACAACCTAAAAACTTCCCCACTAATCACACGTGACATCCGCCTCCAAGACCCGATGGTGTTACTTAAGGCGGAATTGGCACCTCTTTCTACAGGGTGGCATGGTCAAGTGGGGGGACACTGCCTGTCATCCTGGTGCCTCTCAGGACTGCCCTGTGATGGGTGGCCCTGTCCCAGGGACCTTGCCTTCTGCCCTCCCCCCTTTCCCTGTCTTTGGTGACTTCCCTGTCTTTGTCTCTGCAATTGTGGTTCCCAGGGTTCAGAGCTGACCATGCAAATGTGGTCAGCAATACAGAATTCCCTTCCCATCGTGCTACAGTTAAAATCTGTGTGCTAAGGAGAGAAGAGAGTTGAGAGCACCTATAACAATAATATAGACGCATCCATCCATCGAATGAGCACGTTAAACTGTGTTTAAAGTCATGCCATTAATACATTAGGTGTTGTAATTTAGTTTTATTCTTATTCATAGATTTATTATAAAGTGAAATTATTTTAACTGTTTGACTTTTTTTTTAGACTCCAATTTAAATGGGGAGAAAAACAACAATGCAGCTCTTTCCACCCCACCCCGCTTTTTTCTGTTGTTTTGGGGACAGAACATATAAAAGAACAGAATGGATAAGGATTTGCAAATATATAATTTACAGCTTGATCCAAAATAATAATATAATTATTTAATGTAAGCAATTAGTTCCTGATTTTTAAGCACAGTAGTAAACAATTTATTGTGTAATTCTTTACTTTTTACAGTGAGTTTTCACATATACTCTTGCAGTCAAACAGTCTTGTATTACTACTACCCTATTTTTGTGTAAGTAGACAAAGGCTCAGGAAATTAAATGCCTTGATTGCAGTCACTTCTCTAGGAAGTGGAGAAAGAAGTGACCCTTGGATCTTAAAGGGATGCTAAAACAACCATTACAACATAAACAATAAACCCCACGTGATAATGTAAAACACCAACAAAGAAGGCATCTGTTTTCATTTTGTCCTCCGACATCATTTGAATTTCACCATTTGGATATCTGAAGTGTGTGTGTGTCTGTGTGTATGTATGTGTGTGTGTGTGATCACACATGGGCACATACACATGCAGGGACACTATTTTGCATGAATAATAATAGTGGTCAACATTTTCAACTTAATGAACCAAGTCTCTCACATGATGCTAAGTATCTCACATGCATTAACTATTTTATCCTCAAAACTCTCCTTGTCGCACTATCTCAGTGAGTGAATTGACACTAAGAAAGATGAAGAAACATCCCTGAAGTGACACAGTGGGTCAGTGGTAGACCGGCCTTTTAAAAAAAATTCTCTTGCTCACATTCCTAGCCGCCCCTACGTTCCAGTTCTGGTAATAGGCATTTCTATGGGAGCCTCACAACAGCCCTACCAGTTGGACGTTGTTGTCCCCCTTTTTACAAATGAGGAAATTCAGAGATTAAATAACTTGCTGAAGAGCCCTTGACTCACCATTGGTGATCAGGAATTTCTCCCAAGTCTGATACCGAATCCCTCGATTGGTCCACACCCCAGACCCCTCAGAACTTCACTCTAGATTAGGTGGAGCAGTGTTTGGGAGGTGAAGACATTCCTTTGTCAGTCATAACACACGGAGAGACCATTGGGAAAGGTGTGTCATGTGTCGCCGACTCTGACGCCCGTGGGTCCTCTGCTTCCAGGAGCTCCGGAACGCTCAGAGTGAGCAGCTTATGGGCATCCGCCGAGAAGAAGAGATGGAAATGTCGGATGATGAGAACTGTGACAGCCCTACTAAAAAAATGAGAGTTGATGAATCAGGTAACGTGGGTAACTGCCACATCCCTGTGAGATACCTTAATGATCTTCCTAATCTTAGATGGGGCATACAGATTGAGAAATGGCCACATAACTCACTTTTATTTGAGTTAAACTAAACTTTCATCTTCGACTGACCCTGCCTTGTATTAATAGAACTTGAAATTCCTTCTTGGGAACATAATGATTTAAATTGTTCCAGCTGTTTCTCTGTATGTGGGTCTGGGGCCACACTTACTTTCAGGGACATTTGCCTGTTCCCATAAAAATCCTTTTCCACAGTGTGGCAGCCACCTCTGATGCTGAAATACAGATAAAATTTGGTTTCAGTCAGTGTACTTCTTACATGGGAAACGTTTAATCCCTAAAGAAGCTTTCTAGCCTCTGAAGCAATGTGCTGGAGAATTAGACTGCTTTCCAATCAATTTTAGTTCCTAACCTGTAATCAGAGGGATGGTCCCGTTTGGTACCAAGAAAGGGGCATCAATCCTTGAGTTATAAAAAGGAGAGAAGCTTAAAGAGAACCTTGATTGATATTCTCTGCCTAATTTGAGATGCTGATTTAAAACTCTCTTCTCAAATTGTATGTTATTCCCTTGATGTTGTAAAAGCAAGCAGAAGTGCTCACTCAAACGTAGGAAGCACCAAGGGAGACTGCTTGTCCGAGGGGAAGGGTGTTTCCTAAAGGGCCTGGGAACAACCAGAGTCGCCACCTTTGGCAGAAAGGGAATAAAACACTCACCTCTCCCAGGCCTTTTCGGGTGACCAGGAACAGAGGATCTTTGCTGGTTTGGTTAGTAGAAGCCAAAATCAAGATTCCAAAATGGTCAAGTCATCGAGATTACAGAGCGGTCAGTTAGGTTGACCGGTCAGTTCCACATCTTGGCTGTTGTGAATAGTGCTGCTATGAACATAGGGGTGCATGTTTCTCTTTGAATTATAGCTTTGTCCGGATATATGCCCAAGAGTGGGATTGCCGGATCATATGGTAATTCCATTTTTAGTTTTCTGAGGAACCTCCGTACTGTTTTCCATAGTGGCTGCACCGACGTACGTTCCCACCAACAGTGTAGGAGGGTTCCCTTTTCTCCATATCCTCTCTAGCATTTGTTATTTGTAGATTTATTGGTGATGGGCATTCTGACCCGTGTGGGGTGGTACCTCATTATAGTTTTGATTTGCATCCTCTAATAATTAGTGATGTTGAGCATCTTTTCATGTGCCTACTGGCTGTCTCTATTACTTCTTTGGAGAAATATCTATTAAGGTCTTCTGCTCATTTTTCAATTGAGTTGTTTGTTTTTACTGTTGTTGAGTTGTATGAGCTATTTGTATATTTTGGAGATTAAGCTCTTGTCAGTCGCATCATTTGCAGATATTTTCTCCCATTCCATAGGTTGTCTTTTCATTTTTTTTTTTTATGGTTTCCTTTGCTGTGCAAAAGCTTGTAAGTTTGATTAGGTCCCACTTGTTTACCTTCGTTTTTATTTCTGTTGCTTTGGGAGACTGAGCTAAGAAAACATTGGTACGATGTATGTCAGAAAATGTTTTGCCTGTGTTCTCTCCTAGGAGTTTTATAGTGTCATGTCTTATATTTAAGTCTTTAAGCCATTTTGAGTTTATTTTTGTGTATGGTGTGAGGGTGTGTTCTAACTTCATTGATTTACATGCAGCTGTCCAACCTTCCTAGCACCACTTGCTG
Organism: Monodon monoceros; assembly: GCF_005190385.1. Lineage (NCBI taxonomy): Eukaryota > Metazoa > Chordata > Mammalia > Artiodactyla > Monodontidae > Monodon > Monodon monoceros. The sequence continues at coordinate 52,175,898 of NW_021703785.1, read as the reverse complement.
AAGAGACTGTCTTTTCCCATTTTATATTCTTGCGTCCTTTGTCGAAGATTAATTGACTGTAGGTGTGTGGGTTTGTTTCTGGGCTCTCCATACTGTTCCACTGATCTGTACGTTTGTTTTTGTACCAATACCACTCTGTTTTGATTACTGTAGCTTTGTAGTATTGTCTGAAGTCTGGGAGAGTTATGCCTCCTGGAAACAACCTAAATGTCCATTGACAGATGAATGGATAAAGAAGATGTGGTACATGTATACAATGGAATAGTACTCAGCCATAAAAAAAACAAAATAATACCATTTGCAGCAATATGGATGCAACTAGAGATTATCATACTAAGTGAAGTAAGTGACAAAGAGAAAGACAAATACCATATGATATCACTTATATGTGGAATCTAAAATATGGCACAATTGAACCTATCTACAAAACAGAAACAGACTCCCAGATGTAGAGATCAGACCTGTGGTTGCCAAGAGGGAGGAGAGTAGGGGGAGGGATGGACTGGGAGTTTGGGGTTTATAGATGCAAACTATTGCATTTAGAATGGATAAACAACAAGGTCCTAGTGTAGAACACAGGGAAGTATATCCGGTCTCTTGGGATAAACCATAATGGAAAAGGATATATATATATAAAAGAATGTCTGTATGTGTGTAACTGAGTCACTTTGCTGTACAGCAGAGATTGGCACAGCACTGTAAATCAACTCTACTTCAATAAATAAATAAATAGCGGTCAGAATGCTCTGTTTTTCCAGGGCTTAAGAAAAGAATGCTAGAAGCATAAGATGATCACAAAAAAAAGCTCCTGCACCCAGACGTATACAGAGGGGAGTTTCATTTCCCTAGAACAGTGGTTCTGAAAAGCATGGTCCCCAGTCCAGCAATGTTAGCATCACCTAGGAACTTATTCGTAATGTAAATCCTCGGGGGTGCTACTCGAGACCTACTAAATCAGACTGGAGAGGATGGGGGAGGGGGGGATGTGAGATTCAGAATCTGTGATTTAAAGCCTCTGGCGGAATCCTGATGCAGGCTAAAGTTTGAGAACCACTGCCTTAGAAAATTTCCCTTTCATCCTCAAATTCCGTTCATTTGAATCTTTTAGAAGCTTAGCATAAAAGCAGGCACCACACCACTATTTTCTGAAGCCATATATCCTTTGTCTGAAAAATGAACCGAGCATTTATGTGTCAATGTATGTCTCTTATTAAACTGATATCAGATTTCTCAGGACTGCTCGATTATTGGGTTTGGATTTGCTTATTTGAGGAAACCACCTTCCACGCAGCGTTTCTATTCTGCAGACCTTCATATATCAGAAGAAGAAAGTGAGTTTTGGGTGTGATTTTTCTTAAATTCAAGGAACTCTTCCAATAAATAAATAAATAACTTTTTTCCTCAAAAAAAGCTTTCATCATGTTTTTAATCAGAGTTTTTCAGGGCATCTCTGCTTTTCTGATTATCAAGAATACTTCCTTGTACTTCTGCTGTTTACCACGTATAGTAATTTACAGTGTGTCTTTGGCTAGATGAGGGGCAAGTTTACACAAAACCTGGACCCTTAACATCTTTATAAGGTAGGTGTAGAAGAAAAGAATGGAATCAATCAGGAATTCTGATTTGAACCTGTGGCTTTTTTTTCCCTTTGCGGGGAGTGGCATTTCTTTTTAAACAACCTGTCAATTTCTCAAGTAAGAATTATGTATAATTCCATAGCCTGCTTGGGATAAGACAAGAATAATAATGACTCAAGAATAGTCATAAGCCACAGAGGAGATCTTACAGACCATGGCAGCCAGCATATACCTGCAGGATTGGCCCCTGATCTGTGCTCCGGAAGAATCCGCAGGGATACCAAGGACCTCTCCTCTCAGTGAGGACCACAGGGGTCCTCCCTGGAAGTTCGACTGAAGAGCCTTCTTCCCAGACCTCTGTGGTTTTCCTCCCAGGCGTCTGATAAGAGCCTGAAGTAGGACTTGAACTTGCAGAACTTTCTCCAGGCTCGTTCCTTGGTCAGCAGAATTAATGAACACAATACAGTGCGTGTTCCACACCAGGCCGAGGGCAGAGATGAAAGAACCAGGGTTCGAATGCCAGGCCCTGAGGGGTTCAAAGTCTTTTGTGCTTTTTGAAATGAGACGGACCCGGAGAATGCGGTGTGTGGTTTATGAGGAAAGCGCAAGACTGATTGGAGGGAAGGGAAAGCAACTGACCTTCCTTATTCCGCTGGGCCCTCAAGATCCTGCCTAAAGGCAGGTAGGTGGTGGTGGTTCTTTCAGCCGTGCGTATTCGGGGTGGGGGCAGCCTAACAGCAAGAATCCCATCTTGTCTTTTGACCAAGCTTCAGACAAGATCGTGTGAACTGCTGAAAGGGGGGACTGAGGCCCTACAGCCTGAGGGAAACAGGCCTTCCAGCGGCATCTCCTTAGGTGACCCGCCACTCGTTGTTTTAGGTACAAATTTGCATGTGTTAATCTAGTCACCTCCAAGCAGGCCTCCGAAAACAGAGCGCTCTACTGAACGGACAGAGGAACTGCCAGACCTGAAATAGAAGTAAACTTCTCCATCCTTTAAGGAATCCCTGCCCCCTCCTTTTCTGCCAAAACAATGAGACCTTGCCTCACCGGCAGCAGCTGACCCAGGAATTCGTGGAAATCCCGGGGAGCCTCGGGCCTGCCCTGCCCTCCATCTTCCTCCTAAAACAAAAACCTGCGCAGGTTTTATTGCATTTCTGAGGGGGAGGTGGAGAGAATTGACTTTGGTTTTCAGAAAAAGCAAGGTTTATTATGTGAGGACTTGTATGATACCTTGCGTTCAATTTTTTTTTTTTTAATCGAAGTTTCTCAGGGCATCTCTGCTTTTCTGATTATGAAGAATACTTCCTTGTACTTTTGCTGTTTACCACGTATAGTAATTTACAGTGTGTCTTTGGCCAGAGTTCCGCCAGACCGGCTGTCACTTCCACATCCCTCTGGGCGGCGGGCCAGTCACTGCTGCTCAGCCGGTGACTCTTAAAGGGGAAAAAGGAGTTTGCTGGAGCCAAACTAAGATGCTGATAAAAATGAAAATGAGTTTTGCTAATACACTTGAAAATCAAGACAGATTTATCGAAGCATTCATTCAAGAAAATCGGCATCCTGTTCCAAAGTCTGTGAAGATAATTTTTGATAAAAATTCAAACGTATTCTTGCATATAGTCTGTCTCCTGCTGCAATCAAGCCAAACTTTAAAAGCCGGATCAATTCCTCCTTCTCCCTCTCTCTCTCCCCTCACCTCTATTCTCCCTCACTCCTTCCTCTCACCCTTTCTCCTTCCTCCCTCCCTCCAGGTTGGCAGTGGGGGAGGGCCAGGAGTTGCACAGGAAGCAAGGGAGAAGAGAAGTCTGTCCTAGAAGGTAAGGCTTCCCTGGCAGAACCTGATTAGTGTCCGTATTGTGAGTTCAGTGAGTCGTTGCGTATGAAGCCCTTCCAACAATACTTAGTGTGGAGCATGTAACAGGTAACTCAGTGACTGTAACTGTGCTTCTCATCTTAGTCATCCCCCAACACCTAGTCCTGGGCCCTTCACCAAGTAACTGCTCAATAAAAGGGGGTTGACTTCAGTTACATAATCCCCTTCTTCTGGTCCCTGTTTTTGATGGTTCCGTCGTGTAAGTTGATCAGAAGATGGTAGCCCTTGCTCTGGCTAAACTGAAATGGCAGGCATCAAGCAGCGTGTTCAGACAAGAATGGTTCATTTCTCCACAACGTTCAGAACTTTTGCACACCCAGAATTCAGTGCCACATGCTGAAGAGACTACAGACCAGAGAATTGAAACTCGGCATCATTCTAATGATTGACAAACACTTGTCGAGCATCTTCTCGTGTTCAAGACACTGTGGACCCAGGGGGCACGGAGAGAGCTAGACACAGCCTACCCTGCGCTCTGAGGTGTGAGATACTTTTAAAGAGATAAATAAGCATTTTAAGTTAATAGAAATACAGTGCCTGATGCCAAATATACTTTAAGCCGTTAATTTAAATTCAGGATAAAGCAGAATGAACATCACTCTCCAGTGTATGTACCTAACCCAATATTTGGTGAGTATACATTGCACATTGAACACAGATTTTAGAAGAGAGTAAATCTAAAACGGCCCTTGCTTAATAGATGACCCTTAGACCATTCCATATGCACAAATGCTCTTGGGTTTTAATTACACCTTATTTAAACTCTGAGCTCCTTATAGGAGCAAATACTCCTTTAATTATGAAGAATGTTTTCTGGGTTGTTAAGTTTCCATGGAAACTCACCACAAAATAGGTACGGACGTTTTTTTTTTTTGATTCCAGTAAGAAGTCAAAGATTTTCCAGCTCTTTCAGCCAATGGAGTCAAATTAGGGACTCATAATTAAGTTCACTTGGAATCAGCAGTATTCAGTCTGTCTAAACAGTTTCATATATAGCTGGAAGTCTTAGGTTAAAAAAGTTAATAGTAAGGCTCTCTCCGGCTATCCCCTGATCTCTTTGAACACCAGGACTGCCTTCATTTTTCTGATTCACTTTATTTCCAGTATGGGAGTGCTTTTGAAAGACATAAGAATGCCCAACAGACAGATTACAATTAGGCACGAGTCCAAGAAGAGGTTCACTGCAGCCCCCAGCACCAGCCTGGGCACAGAAGGGAAGGGCTACTGGATTCCAGTTCGGGGTCCTGCAGCCGACTGATGGGGCCCTGACGGGAGCCATGTCACTCGCAGCTGGTAGAAGCTTCCTTTTAGGAAACATTGAGTGTGATCCTAGCAGGCTTACTCTGGGGTCGCTCAGAACCGGGCAGAGGGACAAGGGCCTTCAGACGTGCAAAGTGAGATGGCTCAGTCTCACATGCCTGGGACTGTGCTCCCTGCCCAGCAGACTCCCAAAGGCAGGAGTACCAGTGGTGAGAAGGATAGGCTGTTCGTAGACCTTCTGTTTTCACACGTGATGAGCGTCTGAAGGAGAAGTAGAACAGTGATGTGTGCCCATCAGTCACCGCCAAGGTAAAGACGAGCGTTGTATTTCCAACCGTGACAGAATGTCTTCTGGGAACCCAAGGGCCGAACAAGGAGGTGTGATTAATTCAAACTTATATGGCTTAAAGATGATGAAATCAGTCTTCCGAGGCGGGCTGAGCAGCCTGCTTCATTCCTAATCTCTGGAAATAGAGCTTCATTTGCAAGGAGACAAGGCTTTTTTCTCTGTTTCTTCCCTTTATTTATTTATTTCTTTAAATCTTGCTAATCTTGCCACAGGAAATCAAACCATTGTTTATTTGGGGTAGATTATTCGGTTCCTTGATTTCATGTGCAGTTACAGTTCCCATTTCGTAACGGATATGTTTCTGAACAGTGTAGAAATCAGTTCTTTACCTTTTAAATGTAAGAGGCAGAGGCTGTTAAACCGACCCCACGCAGCAGGATTCCTCTGTCACGGCAGCACTCCTGTCCAACCAGACCGTGCTTATCTGTTCTGTAAATTCACATTTGGAGGCTAAACCGTCCTTACGCGGAGCCCCCTTATAATCGTAGTTTTCTGTAGCCCTCCACAGTGCCCTATTCCCAACATCGCTCTCATATATAAACAGATTTTCCATCATCGTGTGTTTCGTGTCAAATCGATTTGGGTTGCTGAAATGGTGTTGTGTCTCGGAGACCACAGATTTTTCCCTAATGCTCCAGCCATTCAGCTGAGCGGCGCCTCCAGAAAACCCAGGCGAGCCCTGGTTGAGGGCCTGCATCAGTTCACACCTGGTCAGTACTAGCTTGGAGCCGGCTGGGTTCTCTGAGTAGTTTTCTGTGTGCCAGCCCAGCACATTCTCCCAGCTCAGACACCTTGCAGAGAGGACTCCGGCTCTATCAAGCCCTGGCTTCTGGCCTGGTGACAGGAGCCCCTGGAGTGTGGTGAAGGGCTCCTGAGCTGATGGGTAGTTGGCAGGCAGGGGAGAAAAGTGAGGAACTTAGCAGCCAGTGTTCAGAAAGGGAGAAGTGCGGAGACCTTGACCCAGGAGGAATGGAGACAAATGGCCAGTGGGCCGCACGAGGTCACGGCACAGCCGCCCGTGCCCAGCCTGCGGCGCTGTGATGCCTTTCAACTGCCAGGAGCACCATGATCTAGATTGCAGTTTATTATGTTTTCGGGGCATTTCATTCTGATAAGTTTTGATGCAGGATCATTCCGTAGGGGAGTAGATTTAATCCTGTTTTCTTAGCAGGCTCTGAGGACACTGAGGGAATATTTATGTAATAAGGTGCAAAGTTGCTATGGAAAATACTATAGCAACCTAACATCTTCGCAGAGCCAGGCAGCCACTTATAACAGCAATGTAAATTTACATTTATTTTAGTGTCATTTTATCGACACTCTTAGTATCTCATTCTGACAGGATGTTAAAATATGTTTTCAGCTTGCATCTGAGCAAAATTAGCACAGTGTTGTTGGAATTTAAGTGGGGTTTGCACAACTTCTGGAAAAAAGCAGAATATTTTCGAGGGAGTTTAGATGACAGAATCTGGGTAAGTTTGTAACTCTTCTTTCTCTTTCCTAAATGTACGAAAGAATTCCTTAGTGGCATTTACTCCTAGTTTTTTCTCTTAGTTGGTAACTAATGAGTCGGAATTTCTGATTACCAAATGAGGATTATCCTTTTCGACACTGACGTAATTTTTTAAGTGCTCACCTATGATTCTAGCTGGCGCTTATAGAAAACACTTTTAGTAGATCAGCTCATTGCCCTCCAGCAGCATGTGACTTTTTGATAATGAAATCTATTTTTTATATAAAAAATACCTATTCATTTTGGAAAGTCTAATGATTAAGAATAATAAAAGATAAAAGTGTTAGTTATAACACTACAAAAGACTCTTTAGTTTCTGATTCGTTTTCTTCTTCACAGCCTAACTATATGAGCATTTTTGTATGTATTTTTTAATATATACATGATTACGTTTTTAGTCAGACCTTTTTGTATAACAAGTGGGGTTTTTTAAAGCTTTTTTAATATATTAATGAAATAGAAAATATAGAGCAAATGCGTGTGTATCCTTTCTGGATCACGGGCTCCTTCCCGTGAACCTTTAGGACTTCAAGCTGTAATCTTTGAGGTGGTCAGAGTAGATACCTGAGGTCATTAAAGCCTGAAAATTGGGCCAGCCCTCCCCAAAGCATCTTTTAGGTCCCTTAAATGTGAGTGTGGCAGGGAACTATAGATACGTAGCTGGTTAGTAGTGGAAAGATAGTGTCTATTGATTTTCTTCTCTACCTCTCCATCTGAAATCTTAAAGTGTGACTTTAACACTGTTAAAGTGGGACATTGGCCAAAAGAATCGATACCAGACTATATTAAAACCTATGCTGCTACCAGCGTCTTGGCCCTGATGTACTGTTTATGAACACCATTGTCCTAATTCTCCTGTGCTTTTATACCGCATTGTTCATCAAGACACAGTTGGCGACATAAAGTTATTGTACCTTGACTCCTAACCCTGTTGCCTATAAGCTTCATTAATCCAAGACCTGAAGATCTACTGAAGGAATACAGAAAGTGAGGACAGATATCTAATTGAATTCCAGTGAGCCACACTCAGTTAAATGCCCCATAACTGATGGAGAAAGTAATTGACAGAAGTAGCAGTAATTATTTCTCTCCTTTCTTAGAAATTCCACCTTCCAGTTGTGATACTTCGAAGCGCTGGACATTGAAGTTTATAGCAATTTTAAAAATTATTATTATAGCGAGCGCTCCCATGTCTAAGTGGCTTAGAGACTCCTCTCTTTTACTGGCATGCATGTCCTTGATCCCAAAGAATGCTCAGCAGACCTTCTCCCCAGCTCCAGGACACAGTGTGGGAAGCTTTCTGGGAAGGGGCTAGAGAAGGGACATTTTATTTGAGACTCCCCATTACCAGCAGAGAAGTAGGGAGACAGATTTCTGGAGCAGTCGATTCATCGTAGTGCTTCAGGGCGGGTGTTGCAGGTTCTTTAATGAGCCCATTGTACTGATAACTTCTAGAGCCGCTGTGTCCCAGAGACCTCTGCATTCCACGTCCTGCATGTGGGTCATTGCCGCCTGATGCAGTTACCCAAATTTTCAGTTATCAGAATTACCTTAGGAATATGTAAATATCTAACACTAGGGTATCGGTTAGTTAATCATATATCCATAAGCAGCCTTGAAAGCAACCATGTTTTAGAAGACTATATAATGGCATGAGAGAAGGTTCTCTGTATATTGCTAAGTGATTTAAAAAAAGCAATTACAAATCAATGTACAGATCATTCCAGTTGTGTGTTTGTGTTGTATTCACAATTTATATGTTAGGGGGAATCTGTAAGGAGATAGGTCAAATATTCAGAGTGACTGTTTCTAGATTGTGTGATTACCAGTGATCTTTTTTCTTACTTTTGCATCTCAAAAATTTCTACAGCACATACATGTATGATTTAAACAATTGGACTACAGCAAATATTAATATAAAAATTACCCAGGAGAATCTGTGGTGAAATTGGTATTGATTGAGGAATACTACCTGGCCATTTTCAGTCACAGGAAAGTTGAAAGTAGTCATGAATAATAACTGGTATCAGATGATAGAAGTTTATTGAATTGCCCTCTTTTGCTTCAAATTGGGGAATAATCACCTTTAATTTTCCATAATATTTTACCTTCCTAGACCACATCGTCCTGCAGTTTCCTCTTCCAAATATGATCATATTTGCGTGACTATTTAATTAAGGATCCAAGAAATAATTCAAGTTCTGATCCAGGCAGACATGTTGAATGAGGAGACTGGCAACCATGAGTCTCTTCAGATATGAAGAGACCCTTAGAAAGCACCTTAAATAACCTTCTCCTTTCTTCACAAACAGGAATGTGCAGTCCCATGTTGAGCAGTTAATGTTATCTGCCCAAGATAGTAAGTGGAAGGTACTAGAACTAGAGCTAGTACTAATACTAGGTATTAGCACTAGAACTCGGTACTAATTTCCTTCTTTCCACGTTAATGACCTTTCTATGGCACTCCTAAATGTTGTGGGAAAAAAAGCTCCAGAATAGAATATCCCTCAAATGCCGTTAAGTGGCATCGTAAGAGTCAGTAAAATCAACCAGGGATTTTGAATGCCTGCTATGTGCATGGCACCATATGCCGTCTGGAACAAAGGTAGGCCGGAGATGTTTATTACCTTAAAATGTTAATCCAGACCAGGCTGACTGGGGCTTTTGCTTAGTCTTCCCATTACTTTCTGGATTTTTCTACTGACTAGAAAGAGATTGGCTTCAACATAGGCAGTGCATCCAGCAAACTGTTTTCTAGCCCATTCCAACAGAAATGCCAGCTTTTAAAAATATTCAGGAAATTGGCACAGTCCCTTTTCTAGCTGAATGATATTTATTTCCTCATAAACAACCAGCTCTATGGCTTTGGGCAAGAAGAAGAACTGCTTTGAAGAGGCAAAGTACATCAGGAAGGAATCATGCCATATCATGTATTCCTTTGGTAAACCAGGCACACTGTCACAGCCCGAGTCTTCCATTCCCTGACTCTCCAAAAAGGTAAAGAGAAAAATAAAACTACTTCTCTAAACACAAGCACAGATGTGATGATGGATCTGCAATGATCTGAGCTACAATATTAGTTCTTTGATTTCCCATCTCATCCCATGTTTCCCCTGCATCCCCAGGGCCTGGGAGAGCCTACCTGAAAATCATTCATTGACTCTCCATCTAATTTCAAGACTTACTGAAGCGCTCTCCATCCTTCCTTGTTCCTGAGGCTTTTCTTTATGAGATCTACCCCTCCATCAATCTTAAAAATAAAAGTTTGAGGGAGAGCACCTACAATAATATCAATGTTATTGAGATGCACAGACTCAGGGAAGTTTTGATCGGGAAGAGATCTTAGAAGTAACGTGTCCTCTCCCTTCTTACCCCATGTTCAAAATTAATGAGAAAAATGTGGGTTTTACCCCCAAACAATAATCAGCTGGAATGCTGAATAATGTCTGCAAGTTTGTATTGGGGATATTTTTTTTTTGTAATTACAAGTTTTCACGTAAAACTTAAGTGATAACACACATTTGGCAAATCTCTTGGAAGTAGGATAAGAGATTTAATTCTTCTTTTAGTGACTTCCTGGTCGGTTGATTAAGAAATGTCTCCACCTGCCATACTAGACTTTTCTCATATAGTTTATATAATCCGAACGTCGTAAAGCCATCCATTTCTCTATCCTTAGCTCTTTGCTTCCATGAAATTGTCTTAAGCAACGCCATAATACAAAGCAATGATAAAATGAAAACAAATACTTAGTGAATTCTTACTTATGACGTGTATGGGACCGTGATATCATTTGTCTTGCAGTGCCATATTAAGGGGGGAAAAATGGCAAACAAAGTCTTGTAAGACTACTTGAGACTCAGTCTTTGATCTGAGAGTGGTGTTTATCTGCTCTGAAAAATCCCTGTAGCTCACCAGAGTTCTCCTTTTCCTGGAATAGCACTGGATCGTGGGTCCATAAAGCTCTCGCTCTCAGAAGTCAGAGCCAGAACTAGCAGATAAACTCTAACATGCAGAGCTGTGAGAGCTGAGAGTACCTGAGAAGAAGTTGTGTAAATCTGTTCATCTGAACTCGTACCGACCCTGTAGAAGGTTTTGTTTGGTTCTTTGTTTGTTTTAAGCAAATAAAGGTGAACACATGCTGAGATGGAGGACCTTCTACCCAATCTGCTCCTTCAAGACTAGCTTTCTCAGAGGAATTCTTCTCACCTTTCATCAACAAGATATTTCATGCTAATTCCTGCTTAACTGGAGGGAAGTCATTTCTTTAAAATCATTGACTATGAATTTGAAGTCTGTTTCATCCCGGTCCTCTTTAATTCAATCAAGGTAACCTCCTAAACTTGCCCAGACAGCACTATTTCTCAATTAGAAAAAGGGGTAGAGCTGTTTAAAAGCATTTAACACCTGATTAATAGCGCTGAACTGGGGCTTCAGCACTTGCAGAGGGATTCTAAGGAGTCGCCAGTAAGAATATTCATTGCTACCTGGAAAAGTGTCCTCTTCAGAAACCAAAAGCAAATCATTTTAATGAAGAAGGCAAAAACTGCTTTTTTTATGGGGATGTGAGAAAGATGATTGTACTCAATATATAGCGGCTTTTAATATCCGAACAACTCTCTCCCAGGGAAAACTTGCTATAATTTAGCCATCCAGACAGTTTATAAAATGCATGCACTTTTCCCTGCCCAAGGACTCTGAGTCTGTCGAAGCAGGATTTTGTCGCACTCAGGCTCTGGCGATGGGAAGAAGTGATGAGAAGAGGTGTCCAGTTGACAAATGTGAGCTGGAGCCATCCAAGTGGAGAAGAAATCAAGAGTTCCGAAAATAAGTTTTTGAGAGACTTCCTTCCAACTCTCCTCCCCATTTCCTGGGCCTGACTGAGGAACGCCGAGCTCACCTTGACGCTCTTTTGAAGAGGGGTGGTCAGACCACTAGAAAAGCTCTGAGAAAGTGGCCTGCATGAGTGAGAATTGGTGTCCCTGGAAGAGAGGTTTTAGAGTCACCAAACAGAGTGCAGAAATAACTTTGAACCAGATGAGGTCAGAGGCCCCTTGAGGGATCGTCGTTTTGTTTCCAGCGTGGCTTGGCAAATGATGTCCCTTCCCTAAGCCTCAGCCTTCTTAGCAGTAACATAAGGCTCATCCTAAGAGGGTTTCCTTGAGGTTGTAAGAAATAACCGATTAAGGGTTTCCATGGCATTTTGCAAATGGTACTGTGACAACGTGGGGAATGGATACTGCTAAGCAGTAACAAAGGTAAAATGAGCAGCTCCCAGCCCTGGCTGCACACAGGAAAGACCTGGGAAGCTTTATACAACAAACGCCAATGCCTGGGGGTTAATGCCCAGGCATCTGTGTTATTACAATGCTCCTCAGACGAGTCTGATGCACAAAGGATTGGAAACCACTGGCGTGTGACATGAAGATTGATGGCTGTCAATTATAGGTGGGAAAGAAGAAAAAAAAAACAAATAGAGGTAAGGTAACAGAATATGAAAACAAGAAGAAAATGAAAATGAAGTAGAAGATAAAAATGATTAGTGGAGAGGAAGTGACTGACATGGGCAATGTTAAAGGACCAAAGAAAGAAGAAACGAAAGGGAGGTAGTTTAGTCGTTTAAATACGGCATACGTGACACAGATGGAGAGCCCCCCTCATCATATCTGTGCGAGATGCATCCAAGTATCCTTTGGTTAATTGGAAAAAAGACTAGCTGGGAGGAAAGGAAAAATTAAAGTAGCCTGGATGCAGAAAGACAGAGTCCCTGCTTTTCTCTGATGCTAGGAGAATAGCCAAGGACTGTTTTCTCATCCGTCAGTGGTGAGAGAGAGAAGCAGGGGTGCCTGGGCATTTGCCAAAGAGAAAAGCCTCAGAGGACCTAGCGACTGGTCTGGGGAGAGTGTGCACGCCGGAAGGGCCTCCCCTCCTCCACTGAGAGGCTGGTCCAAGCGCCCTTGGTCAAGGGTGATTAGTTCCCACAGAGCACGGAGGTATAGCTCAGCCTCTCCTGGGTGCAGGCCACAAACTTGCTGTAGCCGAGCTTTCCCCAGAAATATGGCTGCAAAGAAAAGTAATACACAACCACGTGTAGTAGGTCAGAAAAATGTGCTCTGGAGACACTGCCTGGAGGATTTGTGAAAGCAGTCACAGTATCATCACGGGAAAGGCAGTAACCCGCATTCAGAGAGGAGCAGGGAGATAGATGAATGAAACGCGAGAAGGCAAGGCAGATGGCAGAGAACCCTGGAAGGCTGTGTTGGATGGTAAAGGCTGGAGAAGAGTAGGTCCTTTCAATAACAGAGAAGCCGTTAGAAAAGGCTGAGAGAAAGCAGGCGTCAAAAAATAATGAAAGAAACACAAGCCTGGAAAAAGGTTATGAAGAAGTGGGGATCTGGTCTCTAAAGGCTAGTGAAGAGGTTCCAAAACTTCGGTGTGCATTAGAGTTACTCCAGAAACTTGCTGAAATGTACAACCTCAGGCCCCCATTTCAGAAACTCAGATTCAGAGGGTCTGGGATGGGTCTAGGAATTCTCACATATGAGATACCGTGGTGGGACAGATGGAGGCTGTGTGTGGAACAAACTTCGAGGACAGCTGGCCTGGAGACACCAGCTACTTTTTCATACCAGTGCCATTCTACCTTGGTTACGTATCTAGAGAGGATGGGAATCTTTTTCCCTGATGCCAGGCACAAACATGTGGGCTTAAATAAACCAGTCTCAGCGTTGGTAAGGAGGCTGGTAGGGAGGGGAATTCACTGCCCACCACTTCCCACCAGCCTTGGTTCCCACTCCATGGACTGGATAGAGTCTGTGTGCAGCACCAAACCCAAGGGAAGAGAAAGCCTTTCTATTCAACTCATCTTTGTTATCCCAAGTATTTGGTGTCTTAAAAGAAAAGCTTTGTGAGAAATGTCACTCTTCCTTGCAAAGGGCGATGCCTAGGACTGAGAACACACTTCAGGTGTGGGCTGACCTCCGCTGTACATTTCAGAGGGATATGTTTTATGTAGTAGAAACCAGCTGTTAGAGAAAGAGACAGAGAGAGAGAGAGAGAGAGAGAGAGAGAGAGAGTGTAGGGGTTTAGAAGGAGTAGAAAAACATCACTCCTTGAGGGGAAGTTTCCTTGAAGAAAATTGGAAGTGACCATTTGTTAAAAGGGAAGGAAATCTGCCAGTTGGGAGGAGAGAAAGGTGTCGGCCCGGCCCTGGCATTGCAGCCAGAGGAGAAATAGAGGAGTAATGCCTTTGGGGGAAGGGTTGCTGTTTAAAGCTACTCTGTTTGGATGAGACCAACCACTAGTGAGGGTGGAGCACGGTCCCCCGGAGAGGTGTGCTGTCTGTGAGGGGGGTACATGGCCAGGGAGGGGGCACTGTTCCTGAAGACCCGTGTCATTCTGTGATGTATCCTGGTCTAAGTCGGATGGCCCTAAAAAAGACTCCCTAAAGCTTTCAGAGAGTTAGAAAAAACTGTACCTGTGTCTTGGAAATCGAAATAGGGATTGCAAGTGAAAAAGAAAACTGAAGGCTAAGCAAAAACAAAACAAAACAAAAAAGTGAGAGTTGAGGGGAAGTGCCCTTCTGGATGTGTCTACTGCCGGGACCCGAGTCGTCGGGCCCTTAGCAACCCAGCCTCCCCTCCTCCCTGCACCCATCTTGCCCTGTCTCCTGGGCACTGGCTCCTTCTGGAGTCGGCAGGGTCCTTTGGGAAAGTGGTCCTCACCGTGGGACGGCCCCACCCCACTCCTTGCAGCTTTTGACAGTGTAAGCCTGACTTCAAGGCCCAGCCCCGCCCCGCCCCGCCCCGCCTTCTTCAGAAAGGAGCCTCACCCACCCCCAGCTTTCCTTTCCTAGCCTCTTCCTCGGTCTGACCACCACGGCTCGTGGTGGGGAGAGGAGGGAAGCGGCCTCCGCACGTTCATACCTGTATCGTTTTCCCCATTGCTGGGCGTGGAGCCCCCGAAGTCAGGCGGGTGTGCTTGCCTAGAGCAGGCTCTGAGCCAAGGTTTGCGGGACTCACTGCAGCTGTGCTTCCCTGAGGACTCTCAGGGCATCCCTCACCCAGCAGAGCATCCTTCAACCTTGCAACACCCTGCTGTTGGAAGAAGCGAGCATGCCTCTTTCCTTCACTTACTTTCCTCCAAGGACAATGGGAGAGCTGAGAGAGGTATTAGATATAATAACATCAATGGAAAAGCGGTAAGGCGTGAATGAGGTGAATTCTCAGCAGCGTCAGTGGCCCAGAGGCACCGCACGGTCACGGCCACCGGTGCAGACCGCTTCCTTAGGAGGAGCTCTGTGGACAGAGCGACAGAGGATTTTCTTTTCCTGAGCCACCTGCTGCCGGTTGTGCCCGCAGACGCGCATTTAAGCCATTATAATAACAAGATCCAGCTTACCTGCACTCTCCAAATTACCCTTATTCCACTGGCCTCACACAAAGATGGAAATAGACCCTGCATTATGCTTCTGGTGAGCTCTCCCTAATCATAGCTAATGCGCAGACTATAATACACACTACAAATAGAAAATGTTATGTCAGTGCTAAGTTGTAATAATAATAATCCTGCAAAACCGTAGCTGAAGGAATTTCCGCCAGCAGTTGGAGGAAGATTGCTGCTTCAGTGGCGATACAGGTGTTACTGGAAAAAAGATTGATTATAGTTCATCCGGACCACGATAGGCTGTCTAGCAAGAGACTGTGCTCTCCAGCTCTGTGCCTGGACGCTGGGGAGCGCCGACATGACAGCATTCCAAGGACCCCGTGCTTTGTCTGGTCACCTGAGGGTCATCTGATGCTTGTCCTGGGCCTTCCTGAGCCTATTCAGACCCTGGGGAATCTGTGGAAGAGGGTTTTCACTGCCTTTACTCCAGCTGAAGGCACAGGACACCTAGAAAAGCAGAACATAGAGGAGTTGGGTGGGGTAGGCACTGGAACACTGGTCCTTTGGGACTACTGAGACCAGGCAGAGTCCTTGGACATGGCTCTCTTCATAGAGCCTTTTATAAAAAAATTTTATTGAAATATAATTGATTTACAGTGTTGTGTTAGTTTCAGTTGTACAGCAAAGTGAATCAGTTATAATATATATATCCATTCTTTTTTATAGACTCTTTTCACTATAGGTTATTATAAGATGTTGAATATAGTTCCCTGTGCTATACAGTAGATCTTTGTTGGTTATCTATTTTATATATAGTAGTGTGTATATTTTAATCCTAAACTCCTAATTTATTCCTTTCCCTTTACCCTTTGGTAACCGTAAGTTTTCTATGTCTGTGAGTCTATTTCTGTTTTGTCAGTAAGTTCATTTGTATCATTTTTTTAGATTCCACATATAAGTGCTATATGATATTTGTCTTTCTCTGTCTGACTGACTTCATGTAGTATGAGAATCTCTAGGTCCACCCATGTCGCCGCAAATGGGCAATATTTCATTCTTGTTTATGGCTGAGTAATATTCCATTGTATATATGTGCCATATCTTCTTTATCCATTCATCTGTTGATGGACACTTAAGTTGCTTCCATGTCTTAGCTGTTGTGAATAGTGTTGCTGTAAACATTGGGTACATGTATCTTTTCAAATTAGAGTTTTCTCCAGAAGAACAGAGCCGAAGGAATCAGGCTCCCTCACTTCAGACTATACTACAAAGCTGCAGTCATCAAAACAGTATGGACTGGCACAGCAACAGACATCTAGATCAATGGAATAGGATTTAAACAGGATAGAAAGCCCAGAAATAAACCCACGCACTTATGGTCAATTCATGGAGCCTTAATAACCGGCCGAGGCCCAGGAGCTCAGTGGTCGGTGGTTCAGTGCAGCCATTTCAGAGGAGGGGGACACAGCATAGAAGGTGGAATCCCTGAGCGGATCAAGTCAGGCCTCAAGGCTCCAGGAGCCTGAGTTTAACTTCTGTATGGCTCATTCCCAGACTCCTCCTGCAGAAGATCTATGTGTGTTCGTTTTAAAATGGGCTTATCCTCTCTGCCTCCGTAGTGGAGCCCTTCTCCTGCAGAACAGTCCCCAAAAGCACCCAGCAAGGGAATGTTTGCCTCTGTTAGGAGCTGATCAGGTCCCACAGCAGGGTCCCTGGTTTCCTTCGCGTTCGAGCTGCAGCGCTTACCTGTGAGGGGCCACCCCGGTGCCATCACGTCGGGGAATGTAGGTTCTGGAGTCCCCCTTGCGGAGGATAAACCCTGCACCTCCAGCCACAAACCTCCACACCTCTCAAACTCAGTCCCATCACTTGGAAAATAAAAATATTAGTTGTATTTACTATGTCATGTTTTTGTGAAGGCAAAAGGAGATTGTGCAAACGTTGCCTGGCACATAAAATTGTTAGCTATTACTACCACTGTTACTATTCCTATGACTACAGCTACTCCTGCTGCTACTGCTACTGTTATGGGGGGAAAACAGGGGAAGGAAAACAGTAGTGACTGTACTTTTTGCCCAGGTTTCCCCCTCCCTCCATAAGGAGGTGGCTGGGGCATGGAGACAGGGCTGGGACAGGACTGCCTCCACAGGTGCAGCACATGGGGCTGAGGCTCATTCAGAAGGTCGAGGAATGGAACCAGAATGCCAAGCTGAGCCTGTGGTGCCGTCAGATGTATTTGTTCAAACAAGCCAATTGTAGCTCCAGTTCAGAAGCCGGGGGATAGAAGCGGCCGTGGCCTGAGCTGCCGCTCACCAAGTGTGGTCTCGGCCCTGGCAGCATCAGCACCACTCGGAGCTGGAGGAATGCAGATTCTTAGGCTGCATCCCAGACATACCCCATTGGAAACTGGGGAAGGGGCCCAGAAATACGTGTTTAGCACACCCACCAGGAATTTCTGATTCAAGCCAGTATTTGGGAAGCTCTGGGTTAGAGTAATGCCAGCTGTTTTACAAATAAGTTCCAAATCTTCAAGTGTCTTTACCAAAGAACAAAAGTTCATTTCTTGGGCACACTAGAGTCCAAAGCAGATATTCTTGGTCTGTGGGCACCTTTCCTCCACATGATGACTCAGAGACCCAGGCCCACTCCGGCAGCAGGAAGATAACAAGGGATTGAGCAGAAGGCACACCTCACACCCCCCTCACGCTGCATCGGTGAGAACCAGTCAGTTGGCAGCCCCTGGGCCAGTCACCTCTGAGGAACAAGCTTCACTAAACAGAGAAAAGCGTGACACAGTGTGCCGTCTGTGCCGCAGCAGCGCCACTGGGCCCCCCACCCCAGGCACCCTGCCGGAGGAAGAGCAGAATGCAGGAAGGCAGATGGAGCCTGGGGACGGTCCCTAGGTGCCCAGGCCATGGGGGCTGGAAGGCGAGCTGATGTGGTGGCCATATCTTCCAGGTCTCAGACCCATCCAGTCGTCCTGGGTTCTGGACCTTTCAGCACAAGTGCCTTTCTGGGCAGCAGCCGATGGAAACCTTGAAAAAGACATTCTTTGCGCGTAGGGAGGAAATGCACAGCTGGGCAGCGTCCTCCCAGCATCTCAGGAGGACATCTGGCAAAGTGGAGGGGGGACCCCCCCCCCCAATGACACCAAGACAGTTTTCGAGAAATCCAGATATTGTTAGAAACAGTATGTTGAAGTGTTTGATTATTTAGTTGCATCTCGCCTGAGCATGGAAGAGATATTAACATACTGTCAGCTTACAGGGACATAACCCAAAATAGCTTACATATTTTCATATAGGGCTAATTATTTTTCTGAGGCTGGCTCAGGGTGCTAAGAGAGAGATTTCAAGGCTTTCAGCAGAGTATTTACTTAAAGAAGGTAAGCATGCCATTATCTGTTCCCAGGGAAACACAGTAAGTAATGGAAGAGACAGAGGAGGAGGTCACTCTGACCATAATTAATACAAAGACTAATGGTTTATATAGGATCTAGTCAAGGGTGCAGCAAGGTGCTGTAATGCCTTTAAGCCTCTTCTTCAGCAGTGCAATTTAATCTTTGGATCAATTTATATACACTTTGGTAATTTTAGTAGCCTAGTGCTAAGTTCTGAAATGGAATTTAATCTTGCTTAGCAGAGTTTTTTCCACGTTGTCATTTTGGTTTTGATCCAATCAGAAAATCCCTGTAACAGAATTTTCCTAAGGTCCTGAGCAAGCATAAACTGATACCTACACTGGCCTTGCCCTCGTGGAGGCCACAGCTCTCCTCACATGGCTTCACTATGAATAGCTGATTGGTGAATGAATGAATGATAATCCAGAGGCATCCCTGGATTCAGCAGTGCCTTTAAAATCACCAAAGGAAAATTCAGTTGTGTTCAGAATAGTTTACATTTAAAGTGTCTTCACTGTATTCTTTTTTAAAAAATTTTATTGAAAATTGGTAATCCACATGTTAGCTAAATATTCTATTTATTGGAACACAGTGCAGTCCACAGGGATTCCTACAAAAAGATGCATGCTGTTGTTTATTTTTAATCCTTCTTATTTGAATAGTGGATTGGTTATGCCGTCTCTCAGGGGTCAGTTTTATCACAGAAGCTTGATTATACATTGTTCAAAACTGTTTACTTTAATACAGTGTCCTAGAAAGAATGATAGAGAGAAATGAAAGGGTGGTCCTTTTAAGTTTCTGAATTTTGAATACACTGAGAAATGATGTTAAGTTAGAAATTATTAGGATTTTGTTTCCTTTAGAGCTCTGGTCCAAGAAACTAATCTAGCTTCTTCCAGGAAGCTTCATCTGAGGGGTGGATGACGCTGAATACTGTTTACAAACAGGTGACCACAAGCTAAGTGGAGTCAATATATAATTTCTCACCCTTTAGAAGAAAACCACTTTGCTGCCACATGAGTAACCAACATTTTCTTTGCAAATATCAAGCTTGAAATTATTTAATAAGGAATGTAAATCAGTTATATGCCCCAATTATAAAAACGTTGATGGGATTGGCTATGGTATAGATTTGGGGGGGGGGATGGGGGGGATGGAGTTACAGCTGCTGGGGTTTTTTTATATGATGATATCACATTCGTATTCCAGACATGCAAATGACACTGCATCCTACTCGGTAGGAACAGTGGTCAGGGCTTAAGCCAAGAATAAGAAATGTCAGCAGTGCCATTCCACAGGCTTATAAGAGAAGCCCTAAAATAACGGATGGTGCACTTCCCTATATGTATTTATGTTCAGAAAATTTATTGAAATGTTGCTGGCACATGCTTTATAGCTGCTTGCATTTTGCTACACAGATTTCAGCATATCTTGCAGACTATGCAATTCATTTGGAAAATGTGATTTCCATCCCTGCATACTAATCGATTTCTTCACAAACACCTGCTATCAGTTATGATAATAAAAATGCCACTCTGAATTGAGAAAGGGCCAGATAGAGCTTCCTAAGGAAATGACTTAAGTGTCTTTGAATGCTACTAAATGTAGTAATGTGCTTCTGTAGCGCCAACACTTTTTCCATCATTTGCATTTTCTGTAATTTTGCCCTATTACAACATCCCTCTCTTAAATGATGCCTCATAACCATTTCCTTAGGGGTTGGTAAACTGAATTGTCAGGAGTTGGTACCTCAGGGTGTGGACAAGATCTGAAGTTGGGCTGTGCAGTGTTGAAAAAGCACTAGCTCATACTCCTGGGTATACCATGGGTCGTTTACGATTTTTTTTTTTTTTTGCGGTACACGGGCCTCTCACTGTTGTGGCTCTCCCATTGCGGAGTACAGGCTCCGGACGTGCAGGCTCAGCAGCCATGGCTCACGGGCCCAGCCGCTTCACGGCATGTGGGATCTTCCCAGACCGGGGCACGAACCCGTGTGCCCTGCATCGGCAGGCGGACTCTCAACCACTGCGCCACCAGGGAAGCCCCATTTCCGATTTTATGTCCCTGAAAACTGTAAAATTGGCAGTTCCTCTGTTTTGCACACACATATACACCAAATAAAATTTCCTTTATTCAGCCTCCAGTTCATTCCATGCACCATTGCCAAACCAATCTTCCTAAATCACCAATTGCATCACGTCCTTCTGCCTCCTGGGCACCTTCAGTGGATCTCAGTTGGGCTCCCCATTTGACCCTACCTCTCCAGCCTGACTTCTGAACCTCCATCCTCTCTCATCACCCAGCATGGCTCAGCTTTCTCTCAACTGCTTCCAGACAGACTCTTGCCTTTTGGTCAAGCTTCTCTGCTTCCTGCCCCAAATATTCTATCTTCAGTTCTCATCTCTGGGCTTTGCTTCTGCTCTTGCCCCTGAGTGAGGTGCCCTTCCCCAGTTCTTGGGCTTTCACCCTTCAAAGCCCTCTTTTTTTTTTTTTAAGTGATTAATTTATTTATTTTTGCTGTTTTGCGTCTTCATTTCTGTGCAAGGGCTTTCTCTAGTTGTGGCAAGCGGGGGCCACTCTTCATCGCGGTGCGCGGGCCTCTCACTGTCAAGGCCTCTCTTGTTGCGGAGCACAGGCTCCAGACGCGCAGGCTCGGTAGTTGTGGCGCACGGGCCCAGTTGCTCCGTGGCATGTGGGATCCTCCCAGACCAGGGCTCGAACCCGTGTCCCCTGCATTAGCAGGCAGATTCTCAACCACTGCGCCACCAGGGAAGCCCCAAAGCCCTCTTTTATTAATCCAGTCTACCTTTTCCTTTCTCTTCTCTGAATTCCTGTAGGATGGATTCCCTTGCAATAAACCTTGACAGTAATTAGTCACTTGTTTATTTATCCAACCAACATTTATTGAGTGCCTACTATATGCCAGGCATCAGGCTCTTCTCTCTTGCTTTGAGTGTGTTCCTTTCAAACATGTTGGTTTCTATTATATTTCAAGCTCCTTGAGAGAAGAGACATACTCTGTCTCCTTGTCTTGTGATCCAAGATGCCCAGACAGGCTTGGGCATGGAGTACATATGCAGTAACTGCTTGTCGACTAATTGATCCCTGATGGTTTGAGGTAGGGAATTTTCTGGTTAATTGCATGTTCTATTTGATTAGTATTTCAGTGTGTACTATACATAATCATTTTGCAAAGTAGAATACCATAAAACACTCAACTATAAAACTACTATTAACGTAATTTGATGGTTGATATTTAAGGAGAGAACTCACTGGGGTTTCAGAGCACCTCCGTACAGATCTGTCACCATTGCGCGGTAATGTGTGGGTGGAACATCTGAGAGGCTGACCTCGATTTGGCTCTGGGATTGGGACTGGATATGGTGTGGGGTGCGGAAATGATCCTGGACCGAGAACCTGCTGGACAGGGACTCCGCGCCATGCCCTTACCAACCGGAAGTTACTGCTTTAAAGAAGCTTCTGATAAGAAGCTTTTAAAATATCTTCACCTTTCTCTTGCTTACAAAAGTAGAGAATGGATTTTCTGAAGGAGGCGGGAAGAAAGCATGGGAAACTGGTGAGAAAGTAGGGGGGGAGCATTTGGAGTTCTTTTCAAACAGTCTGGTATGAACTAAACTCATCTGGCTGGCAGAATATCCCAGTGACAGGGAGCAGAGACTCTGGAGCCCAATCTGGGTTTGAAGGCTGTTGATGCTACTCTCTTTGTGGGATCCGACAAGTTCTCTAACTTCCCTGAGCCTCATTTTTCTCATCTCTAAAGAGGGGGTGGTTAGGAGCAGCACCCACATCAGAGGCTTGATGGGGGGATGAAGTGAGTTAGTTCATGGTCCAGTGTCTGTTGTACAGAGAGTACTTCGGAACCTCTTGTGATTATTGCAGAGATCACCAAGCAGTAAGCTGGAAACTAGGGAAGGGAGTCGCCATCCTCAATTTTGTTTTGAACCATTCACTCTGTTCTATTCCATTTCAGTTGTTTTTGGAGCCTTGAGATGCGTAAGACCCTGAGTTAAGTGTCTCGGTTTCTCAGTCAGGTGGAGATGTGAGTGAGCTCTGAATCTGCACGTAGAGAATTTCTGGTTTCAGGAAGGAGTATTAGGGTAGGAATCTGTTGGTGAAACAGATGGAATCAGGTCAGCATTCTGATAGGAGTCAGAGGGAACTAACTAACTAACTGACTGACTCATGCAGTCAGTCTGACCCGGCAGTAGAGCAGGAAGGAACAGTGTGTGTGTGGATCAATCCCCAGCTCCCCTGGGCGGCTGCGGCTGCGTGCCTCCATTGGGGGGCCGCTGATAATTTGAAAGAAAGTGGCCCTCCAAGGAGCTAAGCCGTCCTGCCTTCCTGCTGAAAGGGAAAGGGCAGCCACGAGGTAGATAACGACGATTGCCTGGAGTTCTGAGCACTCGCATCACCTAGCAACACGGATCAGTTTCTGAGAGGGAGCCTAGGATCGGGGAAGAGATCAAGAGACAAGAATTTGGGAGGAGTCAATCCTGTGCCCACAATCGTACATAAGACAGGACAAATAGAATAGCGAAAAATTCCCAAAGAAGCAATGCTCACCAGCTGCAAAATAAAGCACCCCAGGGTAGCTCATTTGGGTTTGGTACAAACGTTAAGAATCCGGTTTAGAATCCCTTTCGCACTGAAGGCTGTCCATCTAAGCGAGAAGGTCACTCACTTGAACTCATTCTGTTTGCCCCGCAGCCCTGGCCGCCCAGGCCTACGCGCTTAAAGAAGAGAACGACAGCCTCCGGTGGCAGCTGGACGCCTACAGGAACGAAGTGGAGCTGCTGAAGCAGGAGAAAGAGCAGCTGTTTCGAACGGAAGAAAACCTGACCAAGGACCAGCAGGTGCAGTTCCTGCAGCAGACCATGCAAGGCATGCAACAGGTACCTGCGCCCACGTTGGTGTCTTTGTTCTCGAGAGAAAGGGACGTGCGTATGCAGTGGCGGCTGTTTGCTGGGAAAGGTGGAGGAGAAAAAAGAACAGCAGAAAAGCTGAGTGGCTAGGTCAGGAAAGTGATGATGACTGTGGAAGGGGAGGGTCAGGGGAGAAGCCACGCTAAAGAAATAGGTTGAAGCACTACACCCTCGAAGTGGGAAGCAAAGGAAGAGAATCTAGGAGTTTGAAAGCTCCGTACATAAAATTTAGCCTCATGGCAAAAGGTCAGAAAATCCTTGCCAGTTGTGACACCAGTGTTCTGTAATCTTAGAACTTCTCAACTTAAAAGCAGGCAGACTGATTTCTACAAAAGCGTGGCGAGTTTGTTTCTGAGATCGATGAATACGTAAACTGTATTATTTCCATTTCTCTTGGATGATACTTAGGATGTAGACCGGCTCTCTGAACACACTGTGTATTTCAGAAATGTTTGTTGATGGGATGGATGAAGCACTAAAATTTGGGGCGATAGGTAACTTCAGAAACAGGCCAGCATCTCTGCTTTTGTTAAAGATCGACAGGCTTCATCCTGGCACACTCACGTTAAAGCTGGGTCTTTCCAGCTCATGTAAGAAAGAGATAGAAGCTGTGGGCTTTGGAGGAAGCGGAAGGAATGTGGTCTGTGGGAAATGAGGGCTTGAGGGGGTGGGAAAAGACTGGGCACTGGCAGAGGGTAGAATCAAAGAGTCATAGCTGGGTTTATATCTGAAAACATTGACTGATATGTGATACTCTTAAGGTGTGTGAGTTATCTTAGAATAATATAGCCTAAATTATCATCACACATGGTTATTTGTATTACTCCTCTGAGTATATAAATCTAACCACTCTTTTCTGGAAAAAAAGATTGTTCTCTATAAACAAGGAAGATATAAGCAAGATGATGGGCAATTATATAGTGAGTAGGATAATTTTTTCGAATTCCCCCACCAATATTGACTGCTCTCTAAGAGCAGGAGCCTGAATTGCCTACAAAAGCGTCTCGATGATTAGAGGTAACTGCTGCTGCTAAAACCTCCGCCAAGCAGGGAAAAAATAATTGAGAGGAAGGGATGTAAGAAAGCGTGGATCGGGATACGAAGAAGCTAATGACCAAGTCACAGAAATTCTGCCTTAAACATCTCCTGCCATTTAAAAGCCATTTTGGCGTCTTGGCTTTGAGTCCTAACTCGCTGATGCTCACGGTGTGTGTTAGACAAATCAGCGAGATTCAGAGGTCAGACCCAGCCAGGAAAGTGTCATTACAGGCGGGGCTCGGGCCCCCTGCACTTGGAAATCGGTGTTAACAGCCGCCGCCGGGAGCTCCCGGGGCTTGTCCATCTGTCCGCACGTTGGGGGTGAGTGGTGCCTTGCCAGGAGGAGGAGCGTCCGCTGTCTCTCATACCTCATGCGTCGGGCCCTCTTTTCCTCCAGGAAAGATGACTCTGGTTGCCTGAAAAGTTGATATAAACCTTTAAGCTGTATATATAAGTCCACGCCACTCTCTCTCTTCGTCCCAGCTGACCCTCCCCCTCCCCGTGTCCTCAAGTCCATTCTCAACGTCTGCGTCTTTATACTACCAAATGTAAAATAGATAGCGAGTGGGAAGCAGCTGCATAGCCCAGGGAGATCAGCTCGGCGCTTTGTGACCACCTAGAGGGGTGGGATAGGGAGGGTGGGAGGGAGACCAAGAGGGAGGGGATATGGGGACATATGTATACGTATAGCTGATTCACTTTGTTATACAGCAGAAACTAACACAGCATTGTAAAGCAATTATACTCCAATAAAGATGTTATAAAAAAAAAAACCTTTAAGCTGGTTGAAGATTCAAATCTGAAAGAAGTCAGGAGGCGAGGGCGAGCTAGCCAATCAGGAAGAATCATGCGGGGTGTCAGCGCCCTGCCCCAGTCCGCACTGGAGCCCCGCTGTGCATCCCCACGGAGCTCCAGCCCCTTAAAGGAGCAGTTCCGTTCTCACGGCTTCTCATACATTTGCAGAATCTCCTTGTCCATAGGAAATGTACCTTACTGTGTTTGTTTTGTTTGAGTGGGAATTTTGTTTGGGGGTTTGTTTTGGTTTGTTCTGGTTTGGTTTAAACCACAGAAAGTTACTGTCTCACAGTTCTGGACCTAGAAGTGCAAGAGCAGGGTGCTGGTAGGGTTGGTCCCTCTGTGGGCGGCGAGGGAGAGCCTGCTCCGGACTTTCCTCTTTCCTCCTCAGGTTTGCTGGCGAGCTTTGTCCTTCCTTGGCTTGTAGACGCATCACCCTGCTTTCTGCCTTCGTCTTCAGATGGCCTTCTCCCCGCGTGTGTGCCTGTGTCCCAATTTCCCCTTTTTATAAGGTCACAATTTGTATAGGATTAAGGGGCCCACACTATTCCAGTATGACCTCATCTTAACTAATGACATCTGCCGTGACCCTGTTTCCAAATAAGCTTGCATTCTGAAGTACAGGCTTTAGAACATCACCATATAAATTTGGGGGGACACAATTCAATATTTGTTGAATGGAGGAACGAATGGACAAAGACAGAGGCAAGAACTCGCCTGGTGCCTCTGGGGAGCTCTGGGTTGTTTAGGATTCTTGGATCATAAAGGGCAGGGCAGGGTGTGGGGAGAGGTGATGCCCTAGGGGTCCGTGTAGCACCTCCTTAGCACATGGAAAGCACTAGCGCAAAGGCAGCAGTTATGATTTCCATTTTCACTAGTCGTTAGCTGGATGCACGGCGATCACTGTGGCAACACATCTTTAATATAGTTTTTAAATATATGTGCTCATTTAAGAGTCATTTTTCTACCTTACCCGCTTTGAGTGAATCCCCACAACTTGCCAGTTTGAGCCCCACTGCAAAGAATTCTCCTGACTTTAAAACCCACCGTCAATCTGCCCTCTGTCCACTTTATAAGTCAGTAAAGCATCGTCTCCCAGGCAAGTCAACAGATAGAGGAGAGGGCTGGTCTCTCATAGGTCATTGCTTTAGCAATCCATATAGGGGAAATTATTTCTGCAACAAACAAGAATATAAACAGTCTTAACAGCCTTAAGACTAGCATAAAATTTTTAGAATTGCCTTCATGTTTAGCCAAAAAGTTTCTAACCTTTCTTTTTTTCATCCCTGAAGGATATGTTCACTGACTTCACGTGGTTTCTCATGAGTTCATGGAGGAAACTTTAAGGGCAGGGTTCTGAAAAATGAAAAAGCCTCGGGTGACTTTGTCTGGTTGTTTCTTAGTCTCCCCTTGCCTTGCATGTGAGTCACAATTT
Source organism: Monodon monoceros (assembly GCF_005190385.1). NCBI lineage: Eukaryota > Metazoa > Chordata > Mammalia > Artiodactyla > Monodontidae > Monodon > Monodon monoceros. Next base: position 52,149,327 of record NW_021703785.1, on the reverse strand, counting down.
AATATTAGAGGTTTCACGCGAAAGGAAATAATAGCTTGTATCCATGGTAACATGGTAGCCTTAACCTGATCTGAAGCTGGCAACAGAGTTAACCTGTCTCTGCCACAGGGAGAGTCAGGTTGCAGGCTTTCGTTTATATCTTTAGGCATCCAAGACAAGCATACCCATATTTGAAATTCTTATTTACCTTCAGGTTACCACACTGAATTATTTTCTTAGGTCGATCGAGGTAAAATTTACACACAATAAAAATACTCTTGTGAGGGTTCTGTGAGTTTTGACAAATTCATACAGTCATGTAACCATCGCTACCACAATCAATATATAAAATAATTCCATCACCGCCCCCCAAAGTTCCCTTATGCCCCTTTTTAGTCCACCCCACTCCCAGCAACCACTGATTTGTTTTCTACCCTTATGGTTCTGCCTCTTCAGGAAAGTCATATAAGTGGAATCGTACTGTGTACAACCTCTTGAGCCTGGCTTCTGTCACTCAGCATAACGAATTTGGGATTCATCTGTGTTGCTGTATGTGTCTGTTGTTCATTCTTTTTATGCTGAATGGCATTCCATGGTAAGGAAGGGCCATGCTTTGTTTATCTAGTCACCAGTTAATGGACATTTGGGTGGTTTCCTGTTTGAGGCCAATATGAATCAATCTGCTATAAACAGTCACTTACAGGCTCTTTGTTTGGACATAATTTTTCATCTCACTTGGGTAAATACCTAGGGGTAGGATTGCTGGGTCATATGGTAAGTGTGTTTGACATTTTAAGAAAATGCTAAACTGTTTTCCAAAGCGTCTTCCCATTGTGCTCTCCCGAGGGTTTACACGAGAATTACAGTTGTTCTGTGTCCTTATCAGCCAGCACTTGGAATGGCCAGTTGGTTTCTGTTTTATTTTACTCGGTCTTTTTTAGCCACTGTAATACGCGTATATTAGTATCTCGTTATGGTTTTAACCACACCTGAATTTAAACAGGATCTGTATTTTTATTCACGAGGATAAGTCAGTATGTCATATTTCTAAATAACCAACTTAAAAGTCAGAATTCTTTTTGAAGCCATGCGTAAATCATATTGGTAGGACTGGTAAATATTTAGATGATAAGCGGATACCATTATAAGCTGCTGGTTATAAAACTGTGAGTGACTAATGATGATTATGTCAGAAGGGTCCCTCATACATACTCCCAGCGATGCTGTTTAATGCTGTTAGCAAATGTCATCTGAAGGCCAGCTGTCTTAGGCCAGTAAACCATTAGCCCACGTAGAACTCTCTAACACTCTTGGCTTGCCATTAGTAAAGACCAGGGCTAGTCAGCTGTCTTGACAATTTTCAGCAAGGGAGACCAGGAAAAAAAATTGGGGGAAAGAGGACTATTACGACCAACACCATTTTAGAAATTAAGTAATTGGTTTTTTTCCCTTATGCTCAAGGAGGAGTAGATGTGGGATTCTCTGTATATGTATTACAAAAGCTCATCTAGACTAATTTTATAGAAGAGGACAGAGAAATACAATAATGTTACTTTCTTAAAATACAAAGTAACCCCAGCTAGTTTTACCAGAAGTTGGTCAAGGATTGGCCTTTGGGATATATATTAAGAAATAAATGAAAGTGTGTTGAAATGAGAACATCAGTGAGTGCATCTATCTGACCACTTAAGGAAAGTTAAGCATCTCTTGTGAAATCTCCTTTAAACGATTCAGTTGCTTAGTAAGTACATTTTTAGAGATAGTGAAAAGTTTGTGTTCGATTCCCCTCCTGATTTCATGTGTAATGAAGTCTCACGTGTACATGTCAAAGTCAGGATCATTATTATGGCAGCAGGAGTCGTATCAAGGATTGCGGTGATGATGGCTATGCTGGGGATGGTGACTGTGGTAGGGGTGCTGGCTCTGCTGGGGGTGGGGGTGGTTTTGATCATCAGAAAACTTTAGGGGAAGACAGGTAAAATGAACCTACCCAAGACAACTTTAGATAATTTCTTCTTAATTTCTGAAAAAAAAGCATGTCCCTTAAAAATTTTGAAAATCCTAGAAAGGCCAGCAGCCCACTGCTCCCAGCGGCCTTCACAGGTGATGCTACAAAGAACTGGGGCGCGGGCTCCCCTGGTGGCGCAGTGGTTGAGAGTCCGCCTGCCGATGCAGGGGGCGCGGGTTTGTGGCCCGGTCCGGGAGGATCCCACCTGCCGCGGAGCGGCCGGGCCCATGAGCCACGGCCGCTGAGCCTGCGCGTCCGGAGCCTGTGCTCCACAACGGGAGAGGCCACAACAGTGAGAGGCCCACGTACCGCAAACAAAAAAACAAACAAAAAAAAGAACTTGGGCGAGGTTCTGCAGACAGATAACACGGATAAATGCAACAGGGGTCTCCATTCTCTTGATAACTGTTCACTTGTCATTTCTGTTTTCATTTTCTTTCTGAAATGCCCAGCAGTCATATAAGGGACCTACGAGGCTGATGCTCTGTGCCCATTGTCCTTTTTCTCATATTATCTGTTTAAAGTTTATCTTTTATCCTTTCCACTGAAGTTTCTATTTGATAATTGTGTTATTTTATATGCAAATGTTATTTCGTTCTTTGTCTACTATCTTTTCACACAGTCTTATTTTTTGGTTGCAGTATCTTCTCAAATCTTTTTGAGAATACTGATTAGAATTTTTTAATTCTTATTGTTCCTGAATCATTTCTATTTATTCCAGGACTGGTTGTTTGGTTTCTGTGTCTCCGTCAGTCTCTTTCATGCACCAGGTTCCTTCTCACGTGAGGTAATGCGTGGTAGCCTGTTTGTATCGGGGATGAAGGGCTGGGGTCACTTTTCTAGGACTCCGTGTGGCTTACTGATGGCTGAGTCCAGGTCACCTCCACAGCTGAGTCTTTCTCCTGCCCGGTGGCTCACTGACTGGCAGACTTCATTTTGAGGAGATTTGGGAATACCACAAAGGCCAGGGTCTGTCCTACACTAAGAACTCCATGGAATTCCCTTCCCATTCGCTCTGCTCTCTTAAGTTTAATCACTGACAGACATTTTAATTGCCTGTGGAGGAAGGAAAAAGCAAAAGCAAAGACACATGGACCGGGTCTGACATTTTGAACGAGGACCTGTTTCAGGGGCTTTTAGCTTAATCCAGTTGTTGAATGAATCCTTGGTTAGCATGGTGCCCGGGGAGGGGGTGGGGGAAGAATATTACATGTTTTTCCGGCTTTCCAGAAACAAGGGAAGGGAAGAACAGTGAGCACATTTTCTGAATGTCTAAGAGGCAGGAACATAGAGACTTCAGGCAGAATATTTCGGAATATAGGCGCTTCAGAGTAAAGAAGCAGATCCACAAATTAGAGGGGTTTAAGGGAGGAGAAAAGGAAGGTAAGTAGTCTGGAAAAGGTGACAGGAAGAGGCTGCAGTATGTAATAACAAGAGAGAAGTTGGATTTTTAAGTGGGTTTTTTTGTTTTTGTTTTGGTTTGGGTTTTTTTTGCGGTACGCGGGCCTCTCGCTGTTGTGGCCTCTCCCGTTGCAGGGCACAGGCTCCGGACGTGCAGGCTTAGCGGCCATGGCTCACGGGCCCAGCCGCTCCGCTGCATGTGGGGTCTTCCCGGATCGGGGCACGAACCCGTGTCCCCTGCATTGGCAGGCAGACTCTCAACCACTGCGCCACCAGGGAAGCCCTAAGTGGGTTCTTTAAAAATTTGACACAGGGGGGGCTTCCCTGGTGGCGCAGTGGTTAAGAATCCACCTGCCAGTTCAGGGGACACGGGTTTGAGCCCTGGTCTGGGAAGATCCCATATGCAGTGGAGCAACTAAGCCCGTGCGCCACAAATAGTGAGCCTGTGCTCTAGAGCCCGCAAGCCACAGCTACTGAGCCCACATGCCACAGCTACTGAAGCCTATGCGCCTAGAGCCCGTGCTCCACAACAAGAGAAGCCATGGCAATGAGAAGCCCACGCACCGCAATAAAGAGTAGCCCCCGCTCTCCGCAACTAGAGAAAGCCTGCACGCAGCAACAAAGACGCAACTCAGCCAAAAATAAATAAATAAATAAATGTATTTTAAAAAAAGTTCAAAAAATATATGTATGCATAAAGACATATTCACACACATATCTGGAATTTTTACGAGCTGTGGCTGCAGAGACATAATCCATGTTTACTTTATTTTATTTCAACTTACCCAGATGAAGTTTCTTTCTTTCTGAATAGAAAACAACTCACAAGGCATTTCCCACATTCCTGTTAAAAGTCTTTGATATTTTGCTAGAATCAGAACAATCATAAAAACGTGTACGTCTCTCAGATGTGGCTTTACATAGGTTCCAGGGCAGGATATCAGGGTTCACAACGCTGCTTAATTTGGGGTGTACCGTGGTTGTCCTTCCTTAACTACCCCAGAGTTTGTCATTTCCTTTTCTACCTGTTCTTCAACCAGTACCTTGGGATGATGCAGCCTGCAGTAATAGCAGCCTGCGTGATGGTGATGATAATATTTATAATTCAGTGCCCCTTCCCTCTGGCTGCTAAACGTCAGCTGTCTCGGTGGCAACATGTGCATTTTCTAACATTTGCAGATCACACTCCCTGGCACTTCTCAGAATGTCTGTACCCCCTGCAGTGTGAGACTCTTGAAGGGATGGTTGGGGACATTTGGAACGAGAAATAGTAACCGGTGCTCTGGTTCTTGGCTCAGGGCTTCACATTGCAAAGCCCAACCCGTTTGAAATGATCGCACCTGACATCTGCTTAGGGGCTTAGGAGTTACTAAGGCACATTCCCATTTGACTCCAGACAAGATACAAAGGACTAAAAGTGAAGCTCACGGAGAGGAAACCACCCTGAGTTTTTAGCAGTTTCAAACAAGGGAGGACCATGGGCATCTTGCCGTCTTCACTGGACAGAGAGAGACCTTCAGATAAGGAAGGAGATACTCTGCCTTCATGGACGTGAGCGGCACCGAGCTTCTGCCCAAGAAAATGAAAACACCAAAGCAGTAGGAGGGAGAGGGTTTCCAGCTTGGCTGTTTTCTGCACAACTGTGTACAAATCAGCCTATCTGAACCTCAGGTTCTGCATCTGGAGAATGGACCCTGCCAGCCTCGGTCAGCGTTTGTGGCCGTAAAATGAGGTCACCTATGTGAACGCATTTGGAAAAGCTGTTCTGCAAAGGCAAACTGCAATCGCCACATTCCTGGGGCCAACATGAAGACACGTAGAGGTTTAAGAGAAGGCTCAGGACTTGCAGAGTAAGTCTGGACAAATCCAGAGCTGAGCTTCCTGACCCTGGGGTGGCCAGTGCTGTTGCCTCTCCGCCCCTTACAGCTGGAGGACTTGCTCGCCCCAGTTTACTCTCAAAAACAACTTCTGTACTCCACTCTGTGCTCACGTCTCAGGAGTATGAGCTTATCCCGGCTTCTCAGGTAGAACTCGAGACCCGGAGATGAAGGGTGACTTGCCCAGGGTCCAGCATGGTCGCGGTAGAGTCAGATTTCCAACCCAGGCCTGCCTGACCACGGCCCCTGCATTCATCTCTGTCACCCCGTAACTCCCCACAGTGGACCAGGTGGAGAAGTGGGGCTTCAGGGCCACAGTGACCAGGGGAGCGGGACATGGGGAAGCTCTACCCTTCCGGCGCTCCTTGCTTGCGAGAAATATTTTTGGCAAAAACCCGTTGCCTCTTTTCTGACTCTGTCACAGCCCTTAATGTGGTTTTTACGTTAGCAGAGTAAGAGCTAGCAAGAAGAAAGTAACACACACGTGGCTTTTATTTATTAAATTTGAACTGTGAAAAGAAATCTCTTCACTTCTGGGACGAGAAAGAGAAGCCCTAATAAAGTTTAATTCTGGGAGGCTTCAGCTCACCATTAGAGCTCCTGCTCTGCCAGTAATTAACTTGATCATCAAATGCATCCTAATTAGTAATCGTCTCTTCTGAAAGCAATGAGGTTAGCAGATGAACGCATGTGGGAGCCAGGGGTAGAAATAATGGCATTGCCCTGCAGACCATTAAAATCGCTTGGCTTCTACCTTTTCTCGCTTTCCCTGGTGTCTGCAGTAGGAAATATGGACCCTTGGGGGATTTGCAGCCATTCCCAGGATAAAGGAACTTGGCTTTTCCCGCACACTGTCAGCCATAGTTGGTGGATGACCTTTGAATGACCCTCCCCTCCACCATCTCTTTTAGAAATTGCCTCCAGACCAAGAGTGCCAGCTTTATAGTGAAATGGATCTTTTCTTGAATGCAGCAAATCAAAATGGGCTTTGGCCGCAGACACGTACTGTTTGGCCATTGTAGTATCTCCCTCCAGCCACGGACACTAAAATGAATCCTTGTGTTCTGGCCTTGACTCCATTTCTCTATAGTCTAACCATGCAAAGAAGCGGCCTCATCCACGCTGAAACCCTGAACCCGGATGCACACATGGCCGCCTGTGTATAGCAGGTGTCACGCTCCCAGCCAGACTGATGTAATTATCCATCATCTCCAGTTGGGCTGCGGTTGCGAGGGAGTCGTGCTCCGGGGCTTTCTCCGTGCAGCTGGTTAGGAGAGGAAACATGAGGATTAGGAAAAGCAGCCCATTTCCTTCTCATCGGAAATGAAGGCTGTGAAGAGAAAACAGGGAGAAGTGTGGGGGGGGGGGGGGGGGGAAACAATACAACATGGAAACAAAGAGGAAGGAGAAGAATGACTCAGAGGGAGAAGAATCCTCTTTATCTGAGTAAGAGAATAAACAGAGAGGCAGAGAAGCGTAGGTGGGAGCTGCAGTTTTTCTGGGTCCAGGTTTGTCGTTATGATTTTTGTTTTATTTTTCTTCATACAAAAGAGTATATGCCAATGCAAAAAAACTTGGAAACCTAAAAGAAGCATATAAAAGGAAACACATCATTCGGAGTGTCACTGCCCAGATATAACTATGGTTAACATTTACATATATTCTTTCAGTCTCCTTCTCTCTTTGCACATAAACATGTAGTGTTATCAGTTTTAAAGATCAACCAATGGGCTAGGCAGACATAGTCAGTTAACGTTTCTGGACTTGTAACCAAAGAGTGGAATTGGGAATTCAGTACCAGGATGTTAGATGGTTAGTTAAAGACTAAGTTTTCTCCTCTGTTTAACAAAGCACCCTGAATAGTCATCAAGGGAAGCTTAAACAAATGTATTGCCCAATCTGGTGCTCACTTTATAGACCACCCACTTCACTCAGTTGATCACTGAAAAGACCCTGCCTCATGAAGTTCTTAACTTGATGCGACTCCCTCAGTTTGGTAATTACCTCTCCAGCTTTGGTGCTTTCTGTTTCATCTCTGTATCTCGCTCTCGCGCTCGCTCTTTCTCTGTCTCTCTCTCTCTCTGTCTCTCTCTCTCTCTCTCTCTCTCTCTCTCACACACACACACACACACACACACACACACACACACACTAAGTAAATGGCCACAACAGCTTTATTTTCTGGAAGTAATTGGGGAAGATAAAAAAGGAGAAAGTATATTTGAACTCTGGTTATAGGTTTCCAAGGAAGGGGCATTACAAATGGTGCTTATAAATGAAAGAGGAGCAAAATGACACTCCACACCTTTATTATCACCTTTTTCTTCTTTCGTTTGTTTTGTAGTTTATTGTAATTACATTTGTAATTTATTCTGCTGTCCCCCGTGCATACACACTCCATTTGTTATGTCCTCCACCACACCACCGCTCTAATTTATTTTAAGCCGGGTATCGCTCAGGTATTCCCGTCAGAAGGCTTTCATTGGCAAGCACCGGTACTCTCATTCACGGTATTAGAGAAATATGTTTTCGCCCATGATTTACATTTTATCCTGACTCATTTCCTGAACCAGTGCATTACACATTTTTCAATCATTTAAATACAGAGTGGCACTCGGCCATTTTGTCCTTCACTAATTCTCTGTGCATCTTGTTTTCTTTTCTCCTGGGTTTATATTTCTTCCCTAGTGGTTTGTATTTCTTCAGTGCTACTCACAATTTATTTCAGGAAGATCTTGGTAATGACCTAACTGTAAAGTCCATAAAAAAGCTGTTGTGCTGAGTTTCTTTTTACAATATAATTTTCCCAGGTACTCCTTCTATTTATCATTTAGGGAGAAGGAGAAAAGAGGTGTTTGTGATGTAGTTTCACCACTCGGCATCGGGTAACATGAGCTCATGTAGATTTCTGAGAGTTGCCAGGTCACTTAAGGAGCACTCCGAGGTCTGACCTTTCCCTCATGGGTCCTTGGGTCTTAGTTGATTGGTCTGGTCTTTTCAGTCTGCTTTTCTGCCCAGCTGGTGATTGATGTGCTCAATTTTAAGTCCACGATTTGCTGGACATTTCTCACGGTCCACCCACAGGATAAAAAGCAAGGTAGAATGTGATGATAATGGGAATTCTGCTTTACGTATAAAATTTGGACTGGAGATGGGCTCAATTTCACCACTATTTTTACCTCAAGAGAACTGCAGAATACAGACTGCTGAAGCTAGAAGGGGCATTGGTGAGCCCCTAGACCAGCCCACTTATTTCCTGATTTTAATCAAATAGAGTTTAAGTCACTGAGCTAAGCCGTATCCCCCCCCACCCCCGCAACCTCCCTTCTCACCTCCGCTGCTCATGGCTCCTGATTCGTGGTCCTTGGCTCCTTACTGGGCCTCCACATGCTTGCATTCTGAGACTCTTTTCCTTTTACATTCATTTATATCGATCTCCTAGCCCCCTGAAAACTGAGGTGAGACACAGGGGCTATGATTTCCCCCCAGCATGTTAAATAACTGTTAGTTTTTTTTTTTCTTCTGATATTGGAGTAGAGACTAATTCTGGCACCTAAGGCCAGTCTTTCGTGGCTAATTTAGTCATTTATAGCCAACAGCTCTCTGAATAAACAGATGAAGAAAAGAACAAATTGTTGAGTCGCCACACGTTTTATTCTCAGCTATTGAAAACTGTAAACCATCTTCCCTCATTCTTTTTTTTTTTTAAGAATTGACTGATTGATTGATTAATTGATTGGCTACGTTGGGTCTTCGTTGCTGCGCTCGGGCCTTCTCCAGTTGCTGTGAGCGGGGGCCACTCTTTGTTGCGGCGCACGGGCTTCTCATTGCCGTGGCTTCTCTTGTTGCGGAGCACGGGCTGTAGAGCCCAGGCTCAGTAGTTGTGACTCACGGGCTTAGTTGCTCCGCGGCATGTGGGATCTTCCCGGACCAGGGCTCGAACCCGTGTTCCCTGCATTGGCAGGCGGATTCTTAACCACTGCGCCACCAGGGAAGCCCCAACTTCCCTCATTCATAATCTCTGCTGCTCTTCCTACTCATGCCTGAATACATAATAATCTCATCTCATTGATTGAATAGAGCCAGATTTCTGACAAATCTTTGTTGGAGTGTAAGGATTGATGGAGCCCTTCTGTCTTTAGGGGTCGTGAATGCTCTCTGCTGGTATTAGATGCTAAGGAGCTTATTAGTCACTGATGTCATCTGGTGTGGCCCCAGGGCTATGAAAGAATGACTACAACCTTGGGAAATAAGCTGTTGTGTTTTTACTTACGCTGAGTGTGTGTACGTGCAGTCACAAATGTTTCTGTTCAGACAATGTTTTCTACTATCCAAATGCTTTAAGAGCCTTGCATCCTGGGAGTTGACATTTTTACCACGTTTATCAAGGAACCAAGGCTTAGAAAGAGTAGTAAGAAGACTCCAAACCAGGCAATAGAGTACTTAAAATTTCTTCCTGATTGTTTTTCCTAATCTTTTGAAAGTGAGATTACATCACACGTTGATACTTAAAGGACAGTGGCAACATGCCAAGCCTACTTTGAATGAAAGACCCTAGAAGATGTCAGGGGGTGAGGACATTTTTCTAAGCGGCTCTGCCATTCCCTTCTTCTTGCTGTTCCTGCCGATGTTTGCAGTTGATGAAGCATTTACATAGCACTCAGCTCCTGTACTCTTGATTGGCAGGACCTGTACAGAAAACTGTACTTTTCAAATATATGTGGGACATTTACAAAAATTAATCCCATACTAGACCTTAAGGCAAGTCTCAACAAATTTCAAAGGGGTGATAATATTTTCTGATCACAATAAAATTGTTAGAAATCAATGTCAGAAAAGATAACTAAAATAAATTCTATATACTTAGAAATTTTAAAACACACATCTAAATCCACAGGTCTAAAAAGAAATCAGAGTTTTAATTTTAAAATAGTTGGAAGTAGTTGATTATTAAAATACAGCATATTAAAACTTGTGGGATGCAGCTAAAACAGAACCTAGAGGAAAAATTTTAAACTTTTAAATGTCTGTTTAATGAAAAAAGAAAACTGGAAACAGGAATGAGCATCCAACTCTTATTACAAAAAAAATAAATAAACACAAAGAAGGAAAGATAAATAAAGATAAGGATAGACATTACTAAAATAACAAAGAGTCATACATTAGAGAAGATCAACAAAGCCAAATGTCGCTATTTGAAAACACTAATAGAATGGAAAAATTTGGCAACACTGATCATAAAGAGAATAACTTAATAAACAATGTTTTAAAAGAAAGTGAGTTATAACTATAGATGTAACAGAGATTGAAGAACTATGAAAAAATCAGGAATAGTTTTACTACAAATTTTTAAACTCAGGTGATATAAACAAATTCCTAAAGGAAGAAAAGAAAACCTTATCAAAATTAAATCAGGAAAAAATTGAAAGCCTGGATGATCTCATAAAAAAATTGGAGTTAGAAGCTTAAAATCTTACATCAAAGCAACAGATCCAAAATGGATTTACTGGAAGGTTCTACCAAACATTCAAGGAAGATTATGCCAGTCTTTTGCAAAATTGTTCAGAGAATAGAAAAGGAGGAAACGCCTCCCAACTAACTCATAAGGCTAGTGTACCTAGTACACTTGATATCAAAACAGGACAAAGGCAGTAAAAAAGAGGGGTGGAAATTACAGGTCAGTCTCACTTATGAACATAGATTTAAAATTCCTTTTTAAAAGCTAATTTAATCTGGTATTTTATAAACCACCAAACTGGATTTATTCCAGGAATGCAAGGTTGGTTCAACATTGCAGAAGTCTATTAATATGATACAATCCCATTAACAGGTTAAACCCGAATAATACAGTCTTTTTAATAGCCACTGAATATCCATTCATAATATGAAACTACAGAAAAAATGAAGATTGTAACAACTTGGAATAAAAGAAAACTTTCATATCTTGTTAAAGATTATCCACAGTGAACTCAGTGGCAAAACAGGTGGTTTTCTTTAAACTTCCCAAAGTAATTATCACATAATCCTTCTTAATCCTGATATAATCACTTGGACTAGAATATAACTGCTTTATGTCACTTACTTGTATCATGATTTACATTTTCAAATTATCATCAGGAAGTAAAAATCACTGCTATATAGAGTCTATTGGCAGTCCCTAAAAATGTGGTCTCCCTATTCTTTCTTTTGGAAAAAAATGAAAGTCATCAACACTAATCTTGGTGTTGATTTGCCTGTTTCTAGAATGCACATGTAACTAGCTGTGGATCACACAAGATCATCTTTTCTGTGCCATCATTGTTAGAAGCTGGCCTTTCAGCTGACTTCAGCAAAACCTATGATTGAAATTTTCATTAAAAGGACATGGGTAGACTTCCCACATGTAATGTTAAATTGCATGCAATTGCCGATCTCAAGTTGAAGGATTGCTAAGGCTGGAGGAACACATCATCACAGGGTAGATATTAAGTGTAGAGCTACAGCTTTAATTTCTCTTAATTTTTATACCTTGGGACCCTTTTTTGCTGTTATCATTCATGGCCATGCTGACACAATTTATTGTAAAGGGTCTGAGTGATTCAGCTCACTTCTTTAGTGCTTCCTGTGTTTAATGGTGCAGAAGCAGAGAAGATTGGTTTAAAATGGTAATTTTCTGTCTGCATCCTTGAGATCTATGCAAAATGGGTGGTGCTATATTTTATTTTACCCAATGGATCTCAGCCCCAGATATTAAGAATATGTGGCACATTTCACAATGGCAGTCAGTCTCTGTTGAGCTTTTCTCTTGCAGCTGCTGCTACTGTTGCTGCGGTTTTGTTTTTTCCTTAGATACAGTCTGCAGTTCAGGGACTGGGCAAACCTGAGATAGTCCAGAGGCTAAGTTACTGCCACGGAGACCACCTGCAGGTGGTTAAAGCCCCTCAGGGAGACTGTCCTTATCTGGTGAGGCCTTCACCTGTCTCCCCAGGGCTTGGCTCTGGAACAGGGAACAGGTGAAACTTGGAGACCTCCACGAGGTTCTGGTTACTCTGAGACTCCTAATGAGGGGTCCCAGACCAGCCCCAGTGTATTAAAATAACGTGGAGACTTCAGGGAACGAGCAGACATCCTCTGCCTCACACCTTCTCTGTGACAGAAGAATGTGCCCATTATTTGCAAACCTTGTTGCAGAGCCACTAAAGATTCAAAGCACTCAGTTCAGGGACAGTTCTCCTCTCCTCACCCTGCCCCTAGATGTCTGAGTCTCCTAGCCATAAAAACGTCAACTTGCACTAACAAAAGAAAATTGGGAAGATTGTTATCATTGAATTAGCTTCACTCAAGTTCTACCATTAATCAAGAGTTAGGCAACATAGGTGATGACCCATGTCCATCCTTAGTCAGACATCTGTGGCTGATGTAGAGATAGAACTTTCAGCTGTATTTTCTCTCTTCATTTACATGTTAGATCATTACAACTTTCTCACCAATTAGGATTCAACTAAAAGCTCTCAAAACCACGTTCTTACTCTGTAACCATTAAGTCAAAAGCTGCTTTCCTAAAACTGCAGTCAAGGTGGTCACTGATGATGGTAGCATCTGTTACTGATGCCAGAAAGAACATGGTTTGGCTCTCCACGGGCTGAACTGAATTAGCCCCAGATCACTTTGCATAAGCCAACTCCAAAGATGGCCACGGGATTTTGGTCACAAGTCACCCATAAAGGGTTTTCTAGTTATAAGCTCTGATTGTGACTGGGTTATAAACCCTGCAGAAAAAGAACAAATCTCTTTTGGCCTTTGGGGCACAATGCAAGACCCAGCTGTGCAATTAGGTTCTTGTTTGAAGTAAATGGGCCAACCTGGCTGGAAAGCATGTTAATATTTTAAATTTCTACATTAACAGCTGTACATGTGCCCAGAGGCTGGGGTGATGACCACCTTATATAACTGCCAAAAAAAAGTGACAAGAATAAATAAATCCCAGCAAATTGGATTATCGTTTGCAGTGGAATTGCCAGCAGAGGCAACGGAGGGAATATCACTGATTTATATTCCTACTTCAGCAACACATTTGACACCTTCTCTTGGGAATTGCATGAATGGTGTTAATTCAAGTTGGCTGGCCCTGTGTTTTGAAAATTGGCTGAAGGAGGACGACCAGCATGGCCAGGATGGGACTGAACAACAGACCTTCCGCTATGAATATTAATCCCCAGGAGTGCCCACTCATGTAAGGCCCGCTCACTTGACCTTAGTGTGTCCATTTTTGCAAAGAGGATAGTAACAGCCCTTTCATTTAACTTAGTACCCTTTGCCATTAAGGAGCCTCACATATTAATGGATGTTCTTTAGTCTCAAAATGTCCCACTCGTGAGTATTGTCATCTTTATTTAACATGTGAGGGAAGTGAAAAACAGGAAGTTGAAACGACACTGCAAATCACGCTATTAAAAAGAAAATCATCTGAAGAAGAGAAAATAGGTTTTTGAGTCTTCTAAGCCACTTTTGCATCTTTTCCTGCGTTCAGTAAGCAAGACATTAATTGATGTGTTGCTTTGCAAATGATAAATCATTCCTCATGAGAAAGTTGTGAGGGAAAGAGGAGACCAGAGCAGTAAAGTGGCTTGTTTGAGGTCACACAGCAAGTCAGCGATAGAGCTAACCATGTTAACCTTGAAACAATGACCTGGGGCTTATTTTTTTTGCCTTTTCTCCAATCCTTGGCTGTATTTCTTTTCATAATAATGTTGCCTTATTGGGGTATAGTGTATCGTGATAAGTAACTCCATTGGATTATACAAATGCCAAAGGGTATCTTGTCTTTTACACAAGGCCCTCCCAGGAGGATATCCAAGTAAAGGAAATGGTCTCTAAAACCAAGTCTGATGACACATTTCTCCCCTCCCAAGGTCATTATCTCCTCTCCTGCCCAGACACTGGGCTGCGTGCCAGGGGTGTGCCTAGTGTAACTTGACACTCCGAGGGGGTCCTTTTTTAAACATCCTCCTCTGGTACAGGACAAAATTATTTTCAGTAATAATCATGAAATGAAACAAGTAATAATAGTGGCCAAGAAAGAAATACAGTGAGATTTTTCTTATATTGAATTTCACATATAATTATGCCTGTAAAACATTTTTAAATAAAATAGTACAATGTAAGGAAAAAATCAACTCTCTATTAAATAATTTTTTTAACCCACCTAACAGTTTGAACTTTGATCTTTTGATTATGGTCAATATATTACAGTCTGTAAATAATTGTCCAGTAAATACGTGAATCTTAACAAACCCAAATGCAAAAGACACAATTTAGGCAACTACTAATAGTACCACTAATTTGGTAACATTTTCTTGATCTGTCCTTTAGTTTTAAGGCAAACAGTCAACAGTTTTGAAAGAACTCATTTCAACTTGTAAAATATTAAAATTCAGTAAAAATATGTAACATGAGAACTAAAATTTGCACTCAACAAAAATAATACAACTCATGGTTCTCACCATGTTTCCCTGTTTCAAATTTTAGACATAAAAATTCTTTAAGAGGTCCTGTGGAATGAAGTAGCTCAGTTCTAGCTCTCAGTCTTTGCGATAACTGTGCCAGCATTGTTTATTTCGAATCTACTGTAGAAATGTAAGAATACATGTAGTGCTACAGGGATTGGAGACACTGTGTCTGAGACAAGCTCAAAATCCAAAAACTGGGTGTAGCTGAGTCCCGTGTGAGCATATGGGGGTGGGGGAGGGGGAGGGTGGGAGCAGACTGTGATACTGACATTTTCCAAATTCGTTTCTACATCGAGTATGCTTATTAAAGGGTAAGAAGTGAAACTGCTCATTTGAAGCGTGCACGTGGATATTGACTCTTATCAGTAACAGCAATAATTGGTTAGGCTTTAGATCAACTAAGGATTTTATCACTGTTTATGTTAGAATTGCTGGTGCACGCTGATAATCAGTGGATGGACCTTCGTTTAGTTTGATTACCATTAAGTTTTGTGCAGTCGCACCTGCTTATTTCCTGCCCCGAGGGCGACAGCGCCCAGAGCCCCGCCCTTGGAGTCCTTCCACTGCCTGCAGACTTAGGCCTCCAAATCTGCACCTCAGTGGTTACCTGCGTTACCCAATTCTCGGTCACTCTTGAAGTCTTACATTTATCGCTCCTGCTTCCCTTCGGGAATTTTGCACAGCTCACGGAATTCAAGGATTCTTCCCTTACCCTTGTAGCAGGGGAAACACCAGTGTTAGGGGCCAGCCTCAGAGAACCTGGAAACATTCCAGCTCCAAACCCTTGCTCTCCGGGTTGTATGCTTCCCTTCCAGAGAACCCATGGCCCGTGGCCTCCCTTCGCCCACGTCCCGTGAGATCTTGCTCCAGTGTATGCACACTGTGTGTGTCCTCGGTCAGGCCCTTGCTCGTCTGTTCAGAGAAGGGAACCCCTGTCAGAGCACACCGCCCTGGGTGGGTGGCAGGGTGCCTCATGTCTCAGGGACCCTCTTGAGGATCCACACCCTTGAAAACACTTACTTCTGCCTTCTCCCCAGTCTCCCAGAGCTGTCCCAGGCTCCCAGGGTACCAGTAGGCATGACCCCAGGGTTCCTTGTCTTGACCTCTTGGAGGGCCAGCCCTGTCAGACCTGCGCCTGGGCTGTTTGTCTCTGACCGACATTAGGATCTTAACAGCAGGGTCAGGGAACAGGGCCAGGCTCCTCCAAGCATCTCTCAGTTGTAAATGAAACCTGATCCCATCACGAGTAAGAGATTGCCTTTCTACCTAGCAATGAGAATGGCATTTAAAATTCAATATCAGAAAAGATATTGACGAGATTAAGGGCCTGAAGGAATTGATTTATGAGGAAAGACCCAAGGAATTAAATATGCATAGCCTGGTGTAATAGGATATTAGGCCCTGAGCACAATTTCATTCCTATGATCTGGTGTTCCTGCTATCAGTCATCTAAATGGTGGGGTTCTCTCCAAAAGATGTTTCTCCCCCAGGGGTCACTGAGCTGTTGGCAGAGGGGGAGGCACTGGGATGGATAAACCAAGCCCTCGGACCTTGATATAAATTGAAGCGCAGTTTCATCCACAGGCAGAAGCAGATGACATTTTAAACAAGAATAAGTTTGGAGTAGTCTTACCACCTCGTGCGACAAAAAAATTCAAACTAGTTCAATTCCATCTTTTTTCTTTTTTTCCCAAGGAGAAAAGTGAACGTAGTGAGTACCAGGTAGTAAATGACTGTCCTTCCCCTGAGCCAGGTTTCTCTCCTTTCTCAGGAATACTGTTAGATGTGTTGGCCTTTAGGCAAAGCCTTGCTCTTAGGTTGTGATAATATGCACTTGATTTTTTACATCTCAGGCTTTTCCCAACAATCAGGGATTGGCTCGGGATTCAGTGTTAGACGTGAGGTGGGAACAGGCAGACTGCAGCAGTGGGACCTAGTGCGGCTGCCCTTCCTAAGTGGTTCTGAAGTCTGTGAGAAGCAAAGCAGGCCTGAGGGGTGGAAGGTCTGGAGAGCCTGGGGAGAAAAGCAGCAGAAGCAGGGAGCTGTGTTTGGGTAGCAGGATCTCACCAAGGAGGAAGGGACGAATGAGCGGATCCCCTCACCTCACTCCCCAGTGGCCAGTTCTGCCAGATGAAAAGGATCTGGCAGAACTGGCCACCGGGGGGATTCAGATAGCAGGCTGAAATACACGGAGTAATGGGGTTGGAGACAAGGTGTGCAGACATGGCGATGCTGGATGCCCGCAGGCGTCGCCCCACGGTCTGGACATTAAAACAACTGCTGATTGGTCTGTCCAGACATAGTCACACCCACCCTGGCCTTTGGTGGAAAACTGTCTTTGGAAGCCAGCAGACCTCATTTCCTTAGGCGATATCCTACTGGCCTTTAAAGGCTTATCCCACTAAGTAGGGCATCGAATTTATAGCAAAGTTACCGAGATGGAATAACATTTATTAAAACGGAATCAAAAGAGCAAAAACACATTAAAAATTGATGACACTGTATGGGCTCAAATATTTCCAGACCTCAAGCATTAGTATTTGGTGGCTCATTTCTAATGAGTAGAGAACAAGTTCTGATTCAAAATGGATCCCCTGAGCTCATGTTCTCCTAACACCTGAACTGATCCCCAAGAATCTCCTAGGGAAACCACATTGGTTGTAGCCACTTTTAGAGTATTTTGTGCCACCCTAAATTCATTTTAGTGGATAGACTAGCATCCTCGTGACCCAGCATCTTGAGGACAGGCTACTTTGTTTCCTCCGTGTCCTGCATACTGTCTAGCCCAGCACTGTGTACTTAGGAGATAAGTGAGGATTGAAAGAATGGATAAATGAATGATTGCTTGCTTGATTGATAGTTGAATATTACTGGATTGTTTTAAAAGAACTGAATATAGAGCCAGTCGCTGGGGAAATCTTGAAATGAGGGGAAGAGGGAAAGAGAGAAAATGTGTGTGTGTGTGTGTGTGTGTGTGTGTTTGTGTATAGGTGTCAGTCACTATCGGTATATATTATATCTACCTAGTGGCACGAGTTCACGTGACCTGCCACCACCGTGAATTTAGAAAGAGTACTCCTCCACCGCCATGGAAGACACAAAGTCAGATGCTCTCAGTTTCATGCCACCCAGCAGCTCCATCCCCAAGCAGCTCACCAGTCCTGCAAGAGATTCCTGAGGCGGCACTATTCAGTGAGTGTCAGCTTGTCATGAGACGTCGCCGGTGTTCTTTCATACAGAGAATCTGCTCCGTAGTCCGGGGCTTTCATGGAATCTAAGCTCATCTCATATGTTAGCTATATAAAGACTTGACCTTAGTGACAAAATTATAGAATTTAAGGGAAAAAGACAAGGAAAGGGTTACAGTTTTTAACGGAAAGTGAAATCCACCACAGCACTCACAGAAGGATACACAAAGGCACGTCTCCAGCAGCCTCGGTCTTAAGTGGAAATGGTGAATGCATAGGTAGAAGTCATTGCTAGGAAGGTTTTAAGTCTGGCATGTCCTGATTTCCATTTCAAATTGACGGATCAGTGTGGTTGTCAGGGTAGAAACCACAGTTTGAAGTAGGAAAATCGAGTTGTGCAAGTGGTAGGTCTTTCCCCGATACCGTGGCCTCGGATACATGATTTAACCTCTGGGTGCCTATGAATCGCCCATCTGTAAAAATGGAAACGTGACCTCACTTATTCTGGGGCTCCAGATAACACTGGTAATGCTCTTCGGATTTGTCAGAGAGAAAGACCCATTACACACGGAAGTCTACATCCCCAAAGAGCATTACAAATGATCCTATTAAATCAGTGGCCTGGAAATATGAAGATGTGTCAGGTTCGGCGTTTATTTACCTGTTTTTGTCCGCCAGAGTGTTTGCACTTGATTGGCATATGGATAATTGCCTAATTGGCACACACTCAATTGTAACCACCAAAAATGTAATAGTGCATCTGTTTAATGCCACACTTCCCAGTGTTAAATTAAAATTATGCTGCAGTCAGCCGGTCCAACCGAGAGGCTCTTCTGATTAAGTTCTAGCTGCCTGTGAACTTCTGTAATTGAGGCACTCTGGAACTTAAAAATTCAAACTGGAAAGAATATTATACAGTCTCACAGATTTCAAGTGAAAAAAGACCAGAAAGGCTGACTTAAATTATCTAGTTGCAGACTATCTCATTGTTTTTATAAGACATCTAGTCATATGAACAATCACAGTTTTGAATCACCACGGTTTTGAATCCATAAATGTTAGATGCGTGAGTTTACCTTTTGTAAACAAAGGAAACAATTCATTTGAAAGAATGCAGAAAATAGTCCAGGGGTGTTTATTTTGTTTTTCCTCTAGTGGTGGTTTTGGTTTATTTGTTTGCTTTTTGGTGGAACATGGGGAAGAAATTACATAATAATAAATTCACTGATTGGATTTTCTTAGACTTTTAAGAAATATTCCCGGGCTGAGAGTCCGCCTGCCGATGCAGGGGACACGGGTTCGTGCCCCGGTCCGGGAAGATCCCACATGCCGCGGAGCGGCTGGGCCCGTGAGCCATGGCCGCTGAGCCTGCGCGTCCGGAGCCTGTGCTCCGCAACGGGAGAGGCCGCAACAGTGAGGGGCCCACGTACCGCAAAAAAAAAAAAAAAAAGAAAAAAGAAATACTCCCCTATAGATTAAGGATGGTATCTAGAACTTCCAGAGTAAAGAATCAAAATGTCTTAAGTGCTATTTTCCTCTGAAGATTTCATATACCCATATGTCTAGAACAATAAATTACCCAGTGATAGATCCTCAGGTAGTTGTTCTCGTTTTTGGCTTTTGTGTGTGTGTGTGTGTGTGTGTGTGTGTGTGTGTGTGTGTGGTTTTTTTGTTTTTCTTTTGTTTTTTTGCTAGATCGTGGCTTAATCTCATAGAATTGGGGAAACCAGAGCAAGCATTCATTCACCTCTTTACTCATTCGTTCATTCAGCACCTGCCGTGTGTTAGAGGTAACCCAGTTATTGACCCTACCACTGGTGGATGTAGGCTAGTTGGGGAGATATCTATGAAATGTAATATATCGTATAAAAGTGCTTTTGGAGCATGGAGGTTAGAACCACTCACTTTGCTTGGGTGATCAGAGGGGGTCTTTACTGAGGAAGAAACCAAGACCACTGCTTACAGTTCTGCAGGTTTTGCCCTGGACAAGGGCACCAGGCCAGATGGGTGAAAGGGGTTGAAATCAAGCCCCTACTCTACTGCCCAACCATGTGCCTTACTGAAGGGTCCTATCTGCCTAGAGGATGGGGCTCTTTTCTATCGTATAAAGTCATCATATGGATTGACGTCAGCCCGAAAACATTCTTTAAGTTGGCTTAAAAAATGAATAGGAATCTGCCAGGCAGAATTCTGGGTAGTGAGCTTTTCATAGAGTCATGAAAGGACCTAGCATGTCTGGGGAAGGACGACACAGCCAGTGGTTTGGATTTTATCCAGTAGAGATCGGGGAATCGATG
This sequence comes from Monodon monoceros, assembly GCF_005190385.1. Classification (NCBI taxonomy): domain Eukaryota; kingdom Metazoa; phylum Chordata; class Mammalia; order Artiodactyla; family Monodontidae; genus Monodon; species Monodon monoceros. The sequence continues at coordinate 52,129,089 of NW_021703785.1, read as the reverse complement.
GTATTTTTTAAGCACAGGAGCACTTTGATTCAATTTTCTCAGGAGTGTAGGGTGAATGACAGGAGGAAAAAGCAGATCCAGAAGAGAGATGCTCATCCTAAACATGACAGTGAAGATGGTTGGAGAGAAGGCAGAGGAACGGGCAGAGAGGTTGTGGGCGTGATGAAAGGGCGGGCATGGACCTCAAGGTTTTAACTCTGGTTACCAGGGGAATAGAATTAGCCTTGTGGGGGAGGGGTCATAGTAAGCACAGTTTGGAACACTGTAGGGAAAGGGTCTGGTGGGCAGTAGGAGGGGCGGAGGCTGTGAGGTCAGCTTTGAAAAGCAGGAGCGCAGGAGCCGAGCCCGTGCAGTTGAAGCCATGGGTGTGAACAGGATCGCCTGGAGAGAGAGGACATGCCAAGGCAAGCAGAACCTGGCATCCTAGTTGGCCGTTAGAAAAGCGTTAGTGACTTTAGTAAGAGCAGAGTCTGAGTAGGGTACTCTGGACAGAAGCAACGTTGTAGCAGGATTAAATAAGCATTTAAAGAGACAGTGGTTTTCCTTCCCAGCTGCATATTAAAATTATCTGTGGAGGTTGTTTTTTTTTTTTTTTTTTTTTTGCGGTACACGGGCCTCTCTCGCTGCGGAGCGCAGGCTCCGGACTCGCAGGCTCAGCAGCCACGGCTCACGGGCCCAGCCGCTCTGCGGCATGTGGGATCTTCCCGGACCGGGGCACAAACCCGTGTCCCCTGCATCGGCAGGCGGACTCTCAACCACTGCGCCACCAGGGAAGCCCTGTGGAGGTTTTTTTAAAAAATATTATTGCCTGGGTCCGTCCCCTAGATATTCTGAGTTAATTGGTCTTCTGTGGGACCCAGGAATAAGTGTGTTTGAAAAGTTCTCCAGATTTAAGAACCACTACCCTTGACTCTCCCTTTAAGAAGTGTCAGTAAACCTCAAAAGCTGGCAGACATGTGAGATGCATAAAACCCCAGGGGGTCAGAGAAGTATGAGATTTTTCAATGATGAAGAATCTTTTTTTAAAAAATATATAAATTAATTTATTTATTTGGCTGCATCGGGTCTTACAGCACGCGGGGTCTTCGTTGAGGCACGCTGGATCTTCCGTTGCGGCTCACGGGCTTCTCTCTAGTTGTGACATGCGGGTTTTCTCTCTCTCGTTGTGGCTCACGGGCTCTGTAGTTTGCGGCACGCAGGGCTCTCTCGCTGAGGCGCACGAGCTCAGTAGCCGTGGCAGGTGGGCTTAGTTGCCCCATGGTATGTGGGATCTTAGTTCCCCACCCAGGGATCAAACCTACATCCCCTGCATTGGAAGACAGATTCTTTACCGCTCGACCACCAGGCAAGTCCCAAGGTGAAGAATCTTGATATTATTAGCCTGACAGAGGTTAGAAAGTTGGATAATGCAAAGTGTTAGTGTGGGTGTGGGGTACAGTAACTCTTATAGCACTGGTGGGCGGGTAGGCTGGTACAGCCATTCCGTGATGCAGCTTTGGCAGTGAACTCCTCAGGCATGCCCCATGACCGACAGCTCCACTGCTGGATGTGCGCCAGGGCAAGTCTCCCACAGGGCCATAGGGACAAGCATCTCCCACTACAGCCTTATACAGGGGGAGGAGAATTGGAGATAATCTGAGTGGCTTTCACTGGGAGAGTGGAATAGGTATAACTGGGTGGACGTGTCCCGTAAAATAGTATGCAGCCACCAGAAGCAATAGTTAGATATATATACATATCAACATGGATCTTAAAAACATAGTAAACAAGACATATGAACACTATCACTTAACATACAAATGCATACTCTCAAAACAACAGTATATATTTTGGAAAAACACATTCAAATAAAAAAGAAACCGTTGAAAGCAGTTGCCTACATACGAGAAGAAAAGGAACTGGGGATGATTCCTTGGAATCACACTTTTAAATTTAAAAAAAAGTGTGATTCCAAGGAACAGTGAGAACGGATGGAAGCTTACATGGGAAGTGAGGTCAGGGGAAGGGTGTGTGTGTGTGTGTGTGTGTGTGTGTGTGTGTGTGTGTACGTGTGTACACGAGCGCACGCACGTTTTAATAGCATGAAGCAGTGTTGTAAATGTGTGGATGAAATGGCAGACTCAGTGGAGTTCTCACTTCCCCTCTGACCTATTCACAGTGTTGGTAATAACAGCTGAGAGTTGTGTCCAAGTGGTTTTCCTTTCTTTGTCCTTTCCCCAACCTTAATTAAGTTGATTTGTTTGCTCTTGTTGCTGTTCTTACTAAAGCAGTGTCTGCTCCTTTACAGACATACCAGAAAATTACAAGCAAAACTAACAGAAAGAAAGATCCATAAGCCCACTCACCCAGAGACAGTATCCAGATTCATTTCTATGAATAGTTTGCAAAATTCAGTGAAACCCTCTCATAGCCTGAACTTTTCATGTGGAGAACAGTATATTATGAGTTAATTCTATGTCCGGAGACACTTGTGCAACTTCATTTTAATGGCTGCATGGTGTTCCATTGTACAGATGCACCATCGTTACTGTAGCCAGTCCCCCTCTGCTGGACATCAGTCGTTTCTAAATTTTGCTACTTTGAGTGCTGCAGTTGAGTGAACATAAGCTACCTATGTTTGAAGACAATTTCCTGTCCTTCATTTGGCTCATTTTTAAAGGAGGTTTAAGGAGTGGATTCGAAATTGTCTAATGACATAAGAATCCACTCGGCATCGTGGAAGTCAGAGCACCAGATCCTCTCGGAACTGTTCTGGGGCTGGTCATGAATGAGAATAGAGAAACAGGGTCATTCCCCACTGTTTGGAAATGGTCATTTTCATTACTTATCATGGTGCCAGAGTACAATATGGCCCCCGGGTTTCTGCACTTTTATCAGTTGGTGCACAATGGAATCACGTAACGTGTGAAGGGAGCCCGTGTGGGTTGCGTGTATTGCATCATATGTGAGTATGATACAGGCAGGTGGTAAAATAAGGGGCGCTGAGTGTTTTGAAAACTGCAAGGAAATCACTGTTTGTGCTGGGGGACCAAAGCAGGTTCTTAAACCTACAGCCAGCACCGGACGAGGGAGCAGGACACGCAAGCCCAGGGGTTAAGGCACAGGGTGTTTTTCTGAGTACTTCCTCCCCGAGGACGTACCGCAAAACTAGCAGTTTTGAAGATTTAATTTAATCCTTCCACTTGGCAACTTTAAGCGTCAGGAATCCAGTGCCAGTGTTTATTCCGGCCTTGATAGTTCAGAACTGGCCAGGCAGCTCTGCAGCCAGCTTGTCCAGCCCCAGAAGTCGCAGCCTTGGTGTGGAGACAGCTACCCTCGTGGCAGGAACGCACTGACATTCTCGTATCGTTAGTGCAGCACTTGTAGCGTGCAGGAGCAGAAGAAACAGACTTCCGTCTTTGCAGACTAGCCCTTTGTTGTCAAGAAGCTCTGAATACGACATAGCTGCTTCCAGGGCCTGTTCTGAAGCTCTTGAATGTGCTCTCCAGCCTGTGTATATATTAGCACATAACCATGTTCCAAAGAATTAGTTCTGGGCAGCCCCGTCCTCCTGGCAGGCCAGGTAAGCCTCCCATGCATTACAGTTGATAGGGCAAATAGCGCTCAAGGCTCCACAGCAATCCGTTCAGTGGCCCTGCTTCAAAACAACGGTGCAGGCCATAGCTGAGTGTTTTGACAGCTTGTATCAGCAGTTTTCTCGACTGATACATTGATGGCAGTTTGGACTTCAGTCCTGCTGATCTAATAAAACATCATCATCATAACAGAGAAGGTAAAAGGCTCTTTTGTGCTCCCAGCCACCTGGTGAAGCAGCTTTACAGAGCTACTGTAAAGCTAGCTTTAGGGTCATATGTAAAATGATGTAACCTCGGACAAGTTGACTCATTATTTTAAGTGTCTTTATGATTTAATTTCTTCAGCTGTCAATGTCTTAGTTTCTTACCACTATTCTACATATTTTTACAGATACGCATCTGTTTAAAGGAATATAAAGGTGCCTTCACAAACACTGAAACAAGCGTGCATCAGTGTCACAAACAGCCTGATACTGTGGCATTAACTGCACACTCGTTACACTACGGGGGGTGTGTGTGTGAAACAGACATTTCAAAAAGGTCAACTGAAGTCTGGATTAAGCTTTAAGACACGTACAAACCTTTCCCTCGTGTTTTGGAATGGTTGTTTTCAATATCTTACCGTATTCCATTGGCCTTCAATCCTACTTATCCTAAATATCCTTTTCACAGCAATTGCTGACCATCCAGGAGGAGTTAAACAACAAAAAGTCAGAATTGGAACAAGCAAAGGAAGAGCAGTCACACACACAGGCATTACTCAAAGTCCTCCAGGAACAAGTAAGTGAATGCAACAGCTCTGCCTCGTGAATTAGTTCAGACACGGACACACGCCTCCCCCGTGTTCGACACACATGCAAACAGTGCTGCAGTTAATCTTGGAAGTGACCAGCCTGGACCCTCCCCACCTCTTAGCAGCTTTGCTGGGTAGAATTTATAATCTCATGTGCAGCATCTCTGTTTTCACTCTGGTACCTCTTTAGACCACCCAAGCCCCCCAGCGATGTGTGAACGTTTCTTCCAGAAGACAAATGAATTTCGATAAAGTTTTAAAACATTGGCAATGCAGATAAATTTCACAGCAAGCAGCTAGTTTCCTTTTAAGTCTAATCGCAAGGAAAATGAGTTTAGCACAGCCCACAATCCTCCTGCAGACACCTGGATCAGAAGGACTGATTCATAGCGACATTTAAAAAAATCTCTCCCCTGTGCGTCAGGGCGCTTATCTAACCAGGGTGAGCAACAGACCTTTCATATGAAGTTTGTAAATCTGAACGTTTCATCCTGGCTTTCTTTGATACTAAAGTGTGGCCTGACATTGATAAGTAGATTTGAAACTATCGTCTTACAGCAGGGTGAGATGGATCGCTCGGCAGCTGAGTGAAATCTAAGCCCAGTATCTACACGCGAGAAGCTGAGAAAGCTCTTGAAATGCTTTCCTATTTCTGGCCTTCACATGCTGCCCATGATGTAATGAATGGCAAATGGAAGGGGAAAAAAAAATCACGTATAGTACCCGTAGCCCTTTGGGGGTAGTCAAATTTAGGTTGCTTTAAAATTTTCACTCACAGTGGTATATGAGGAGGTCCTCTGTACAACATATATAACTTCAAAAGTGATATTTTTTTTAAAAAAACTATGAAGTTGGAAGAGTATGAGCCTAGTCAGCTGTGACTCAGTCACTTTCCAAGTGATTTTTAACTTTTTAATGGTTTGGACTCAAAATATATTGTCAGTCACTTTCCCCTAAAAGTATAAGTGAATTGTGAGGGAAAAGTGAAGATGTTAGATAGTTTATAAGCTTTTATAGCTTTGGAGGAAAATGCTTTCTAAAGCTAATCGTTACCTTTATACGATTAAGATAGATTCAGTAACTTAGACTGAGGCTTACATTATATGATTTTGGATAAGTTAGATTGAACTGAAAAAATATTGATGACTAAATTCACAATGACCTACTGTCTAAGAGACCTGCAGTCACTGTTCTTTCTTCTTTTACATTATTCAAAGGCTTTCAACAAAGTAGAGCTGATTTGGTCCAGATTTGCTCCTGATCGGACAGACATAGCTCTGAGCTTTGTTGTTTTACATTTTCTCTCTCTGCCTCCTTGATTTACTGGGATGAGGAGGGGTGAATTCCTTTCTCTAAATGACTCAAATCCTTTATTTTGATTCAAAATCCAAACTCCAGTCATAAAAATAGATGCTAAGTTTTGCAGAATCCATTGCTATATCCTTGTCGTCATGGCATGCGTTTTTAAAGAGCAATGTGCGTACACAGGCTTTGGTAAAGCATCACACTTCATTCTCCATTACTTAAAAAAAAAAAAAGATAAATGGGGAACATGAACAAGATTCAGAACAACTAAAACCATTAAAAACCTAGGAAATATGACTGGAAAGGAAGCATTTTTAAATCTGCTGTAGTAATGGGATGGCTCCTTTTCAAGCAAAGGCACCGAGAATACATAAGCTTAAGAGAGCCCACAGCAGCCAAATGCATTTGGGTGCTGTTCGCCACCAGACTATTTTCCCGAGAGCCCCTTGCCCGGTGCCCCTGTCATCCTTGTAGATGAGAGCAGGCAGTGGACACGTTCCTTCCATCTCCCTGTAGCTTCCCGCCACACACAGACATACATTTAAAAACACACCTCTGCCTCTCTGAACAATGCCTTAGAAAGCTTTCTTTGGACTTGTGTAGAGTAGCTATACGTGCAAACACCTTTTCAGTGCCTGCATAGACAGGGCCTAAACAGATGGCCTCACCCCCAGAGATTTGATTGGGCCTAGACTCTTACTACAGTAAGTTCCCTGCATACGAACCTTCGAGTTGAGAACTTTCGAAGATGTAAATGTGCGTTCGCCTGTCCAATCACATAAGTCAGTTCACATGTCTGGCGTACATTGTCACGTGCGTGCGTCCTCTACAAGTGGTCGTGCTTTTGCATACTTTACTCTACAGCACTGTATAGAGTGCAGTAGTGCAGTATCTTTATTTCAAGCCCAGGATGTCCGGAAGCAAGCGTAAAAGCAGCCGTGACGTAGCTGGTACTACTGTACCTTTCAAGGTACTGTCCTGTAAGATTAAAAATGTTTTCTTTATTTTTTGTTTGTTTTTTATGTATTATTTGTGTGAAAAGTATTATAAACCTATTACAGTTCGGTACAGTACTATATAGCCAATTGTGTTAGTTGGGTACCTAGGCTAACTTTGTTGGACTTACAAGCAAATTGGACTTAGAGACGCGCTCTTGGAACGGAACTCGTTCATATGTAGGGGACTTACTGTATTATACAGATGCGCACACACACAGGAAAAGACACATCCTGCTCTGAAGACGTGGAATTTTGCTCTTTAACGTGACTGCCACTTGATGGAAATCCTGAAAAGAAGGAACAGGTTGTGAGGGCAGACCCTTACCGTGCGTAGCCCTCAGCCCAGGGAAGGCAGGCTCATTCCCTAAGCTCTCTGTTTGCTAAGATGCAGCTTCACCAGGTCCCACCAGGCCCCACTGGCTCCTGCCTTTCATGTCCTTCACAGAGGTGGTAGCTTCCAACACCTGGAGCCTGTTCCCAAGCCCAGGTATCCTCAGACAAGATGTTAGCCCCTCCGTCTGGAGGAGACCAGCAGCTCCGGAGAGAGCAGGGAGCCAGGCCATTGAGGGCAGAAGTAACAAAACCTTCTTCTGAGCCAACCCCGCTCTTCACTCCCAGAAGCACAAGTTACAAGGTGGGACAAGCAGAGAGGGTTGACGAAAAGGAGAAGATGAGGGACACCTATGAAAAGAAAACCTTAAGACAGGAAAACAGAGAGGGATTTTTAAGTCCCTTTGTGCCCTCTGATAACAGATGGCACTGCTGTCACTGAGGCGCACTTTTTCTTCTCGTGTGTATCACACATTGCCTGTGCTCCCTTGTCTTTGTTATGTGTAGAAGCATCAGTGGTGTAGCCCCAGAGAACACAGGGCAGCATGCCTCTTTCTCAAGCAGGAGCATGATGTGGAGGTTAGTCTTAACCTGCCCCACTGGCCCACAGCCAGCTGCCCCATACTCAGCTCCTCCATGGCGCCGTTGCTTTGGCAGAGCCTCTCTCTTGGCATGGAGAGCGTGTGGTTTTCTTGCTGGGAGTCTGAGATCGCCTGACAAAAATCAAAGAAGCTTTCATGTTAACGTGTACCAAAAGCCCGAAAGAACCAACATTTGAATCAAACACATTGGTGGTGCATTTATTCTCTTTCAAACTTGACGCATTTATATCCCACCATGAATATTTTAGGCATAAAAAAGAGGATGTAGAAGATGCTGCTTCCTAAGCATAACAGGCCAGGAAGAAATACCAGCAAACAGCTGCAAGGCCCGCTCCCCTTTGCCCTTATTCTCTGTCTTCATGTGTCTGCTTCAAGTCAGGCTAGGATAACATGCCAATTAAAGGTTTCCAGAAATCTCCCGATAACTGATGACTCCTAAGCCTTCTGAGGGAGAGGCATTTTCAGATGTTCACTGTTAAAAATCTCGTTTGAGAGAAAGCTTTTCTTCTGATGCCTCAGTGACCAAGGAGATGTGTTCCCAATTCTTCCTTTCCAAAAAGAAGCAAATCGTCTTGTTTTAGACCCCCAGAAACCATGTCAGTCATTCAAATAGGTTCTCAAGGAGGACACATACAGTAGCACTGCGGCATGTTAAAACAAGGGGAAATAACATAATTCTCGAATAATTGTTATATAACATCATTTAGCTGGTGGCAACTTGCAAACACTGCCGGGTTGAAGTTAATAGCAATACAACGAGGAAGTGGAATCATTTATTATTCTTAAGAATGAATTTTATGCATTTTATGCCTGTGGAACTGCTTTCTAATTTTATTATTTAAAAATAATGACCAAGGCCCATTTATTTCTTGCCAGCCATCAGGTTTCGTAAAATATTGGTCTCAAACTGGCTTCAGGAAGACTCGTTAGAATTATGTGCTCCATCTGTTTTTCTTGTTGGAAGTTTCATAAAGGGCAGCCTCAGATAAATCAGGGTTAACAGGATGACATACACTTAGTAGATAATGCTTACTTATTCATTTGGGTTTTTTTGTTTTGTTTTTTCTTAAAATCTGCAGTTGAAGGGTACCAAGGAGTTGGTCGAGACCAATGGCCACAGCCATGAGGACACAAATGTAGGTACCACAAACCTGGTGTTTGCTCTTCTTGCTTGGCGTTGGTTGAAAGCCCACGAGAACGTGGCACTTTTTAACACAAAGGAAGTCAGAAGCTCTGCGTCTCAGCGGCTTATTAAGATGACTAATGTGTGGTTTGGCAATAAAATATGGTAGGTACTGTTAGCTTAGGTTACCAGATGTGGACATAGGAGTACTTGAGCTAAGCTCTATCATAAAAATTCTCATCTCAGTGAATTTATTCGAGCCCTTTATATTTTCAAAGCTATAGACCAATGAGGTGTTGGGAGGGCAAATGGAATGAGACCCAACAGGGTAATAAATCGTATACTGCATGTGTTTTTATTAAGTTTGCCTGGCAATGAAGAGGGTAGTGAAATGGCGGCTATGCTGAAGAGGTTTCAAAGCAAACCCCTTCTCCCAGAAAAGCCCTTGAAAGCGTACCTTTCTCTGTTTCTGACCCCGATCAGTTGCATAGAGCATCCGTCCTCTTGAGACAGAGTCTAATGGTACAGGATCCCACTTGGCACTCTGCTTCCTCCTTGGTGTACCTTGAATTTCCCAGTATTAGTCAAGTACTCTCTTTGCCTTGGAAGTTCTTTAGTCTCAGGTGAAACAGTACGCCATGTAGATCATTGTCTCTCCATATGTTGGATGGTTTTGTTTTCGCCTTTTTTAAAAATCTCTTTGATATCTGTATGTATTTGACTATCCTCTTCATAGAAAATGCTTACTAAGCCGTTCTTTCCACATAACACAGAATCAGACATGGTAATGAATGCCTGATTAAGCTAGAGCGAGGAGAAATTATACATTCCATGTTCACTCTTGTTTTAATTATATACAGCAGAGACCCTGACATTCAGAGTACCAAAAAATCCCTCTTAATAACTACTGTTCCTACCAAATAGATATTTAACATACGATGCTTATTGAGAACCTACTGTGTACATGGGGCTCTGCTAACTGTGGGAGGGGGTGGTTAGAAAGAAATATAAGGCTTGGTGCCTGCCCTCAAAGAACTTAAAACCAAAGGCTGATGAACTAAGGGAGACGTGGGCAGGCAATATACAAGATGGGATACATGTACAGGAAGGTGAGGCCGCTGTGATTTGATGCAGTTTGAAATCCAGACTTGGCTGCTTATTAGCCGTGTCAGCTTGACAAGTTACTGAACCCCGCTGGGCTTCATTTTCTCCATTTGTAAAACTGACTCTGCAGCCTACCTCAAAAGCTTATCATGATGTAATGAGCTAAGGCACATGGAAATCTTAAGGTGCTGTTATTATGGTCTCTCTGTGCTAGATACTCAAGAACGGCTCCTGGATCTGTGGGATTTGGGTTTGGCTTTGAAGAATAGATAGGACTGAGAAAGCAGAAAGTTAGGGAAGGAAGCCACTCACCCAGAGCTCTCCACAGGCAACAGTGTGACCTAAGTAGAGTTTGTCTTCCCGCTCCAGTATTTCATTACCCCATCCTTACCCGAAAACCCCTTTTCAGGATCCTGTTTTCCAGAGACACGTTACTGCCACGCTTTGAAGCTTTCATATGCACCCCCCCCCTCAGAGTCAGCCCCTCTGTGCCTCCCAAGGAAGCTGCTGTCTAATCCAATAAGCCAGACCAAGTGGCAGTATGTCTCAATTTCCTGATCTGTAAAATGGGGGTGACATTACCTCCCTTTCCTTCCTTCAGGTTTACTGTGAGAAGCAAATGACATCACTGATGTGGAAGCCCTTTGTAATTGTGAGGTTCTAACTACATGGGATGTTGTTAGGATTACAAACTCATCTGCTGATTGAATTCAGTTAGGTGCTATGTGGAAAGATAGGCCTGACACAATATCTAGTCTGTAGGCTCTTTCTTGAGAAATGTCAAAAGGTATATATTGTGAAGTGGAAAGAGTGAAAAGAGATAATCTTTAAGGTCTGTCGTCCTCTCTTAGAGGAAAGTTTTTAACGTTTAAGAATACCTCTCTAGGGCTTCCCTGGTGGCGCAGTGGTTGAGAGTCCGCCTGCCGATGCAGGGAACACGGGTTCGTGCCCCGGTCCAGGAAGATCCCACATGCCGCGGAGCGGCTGGGCCCGTGAGCCGTGGCCGCTGAGCCTGCGCGTCCGGAGCCTGTGCTCCGCAACGGGAGAGGCCACAACAGGGAGAGGCCCGCGTACCGCAAAAAAAAAAAAAAAAACCTCTCTAGAATCCATGACGTGTGCTTTGTAATCAACCCCCAAAAATGATGGTTGAGAAATGGGGTTCAGTCAGGCCAAGCAGGAGAGAGGAGCAGCACCTTGCCCGCTGGGGCGGGTTCGGGGAGAGATTTGTGGACTGATGGAGTCTGGTAGCACTTGCCCGACATCTCAGCTGGCCGCCTCCTCCCTCACCGAGCAGAGGGCTAGGCTAGTTTGTGCAACTCTAAAAAACTGCCTTTTCTTTCAGGCGTTTCCCAGTAGGTGGATTATTCACCTGTCCTTCTCTTTTCTGTCTGTCATGTTGTCTCCTTTGGGTAGTTTCCCCAGCACCTCCACTAGGTTGTGTGAAAGAAAAGAAACAAAGGTCAGTTATTTTGGCCACACGGTCGGAGCGCTAGCAAAATATTTTAAGATATTTTTAAATGTCTGAAATGAAGTCTACGTGTCATCTGAAGTTTTCACCAGCCCTGTGGTGGTGAAAGGAGAGGGGGCTTTCAAGCCAGACTGAGAGGGTTTGAATCCATTTTGATCACTGAGGAGTCATGTGGCCAGAGTCAGTGATTTGACCTTTTTGAACTTCAGTTTCCTCATCCAGAAGCGTACCAAGCGAAACCCCATGTATGAACACCTGGCCCAGAGTACGTCCTTGACAAGTATCAATCCCCTTTTCATGCATCAATACCAGAATATTCAGTATAGTAGGTAGTGCTCTGACAGGATGAATTTTAATGCAGATCATGAGCTTTAAAGCTTCTGGCCCAGAGGTTACTGACTGAGACATATTGATTATTTTCACCATGATTGTTCACATGCAGGGATAGGAGCTGTGTATATTATCATTTATTAATAATAATTATATAGTGGACTGGTGCTGGCTTAGCTAGGTGTTCTTGTGAGAATTAACAATTGCTTTCTTAAAGCAATATATTTTATTGGAAAAGGAAAAGGTTTGTATGAAACTGGAAAATGACAGAAAAGTATATACAAAGGTAGAGAAAAATAAGCTAATATCTCATTACTCAGAGATAGTCACCATCAGTATTTTATTTTAGTTCTTCCCAGTCACATGCATGCATACGACCAGAGGGGAAAAAACCATAAATAAATGAACCGATAAATATGATCACAGTGTCTTCCATTTTGTACCTTATTGATTTCTCATTATACCATGAGTGTTCTTCTTGTCAGTAAATGTTCCTCAGAGACATGGCTCTTAATGGCTGTGTAATGTAGATATGAACTAACTGAACCACGTGCCTATGTGTTAGGCATTTAACTTCCTATTTTTTTTTAATTTTATAAATAATGCCGTAATTAACACGTCCATAAATCCTGGTCTGCATTGCTCAGATTTGTTTCTGGTTGATTCTGTATATTAATAGCTGTGTCATGAAGTCTGGCAGGGAGATTCAGACTTAACAGAATTGTTGGGCATTCAGAATGTTAGCGTGACAGATGCACACCTGCCGCTCAAAGATGTATCAGAAAAAAAAAAAAAAAGATGTGTCCGGTTTTGCAACTTAGTAACTCTTTTGCCTATTTAGTCTCAAGAGCTAAGCTTATGAGACGTAGCCGCACCTAGAGTCAGTCAGTTACTAATTCTTTTCTACTGTTTTTATATTTTATTGGGCAAGGACAGTATCTGACCAACACCTTGTTCAGTATTCTTGAGGTCCCCAAACAGAGGCACCCTTACAAAGCCCACCCTTGTCCCCATGCACAAGACCTTCTGTGAGCTCACGCCCATGAGAAGAGGTTTCTGAAAGACTAATCTAAAAGCATTGGAGCCAGAAGCTGAGATCAATTGCAAAGGCCTTTTCTCCAAGAGGACTGCACTTAAGATCTGAAGCGGGTTTTTCCTTGTATTTGGAACGGGATATATTTTAGTATACCCAAGTTTAAAACTAGCCTTTAGTACAGATCCTTCAGAGATTTCAGTTATTCCAAAACCAATTTTCTTTCCTCAAAAGCAAAGCTATGATTTTTCTTTTGGTCTCTGTCTCCGAGCTCTCTCTTAACCCCTAGGATTGCTGAATAACTAACCTGGTCCCTGGTCATTACGTATAACAGATATCAAAATCTTCAATTAAAAACTTTTAAAATTTAATTTAAAATTAAATTTACTATTAATTACTTTATTGAATGTAATTAATTTGATATCTGTCCTCACCTTGCATCTCTTTTGATGACCTTCCTCCCAGGTACCTCCCTCCCAGAGGTATCACCACCCATGATCCTTAACCTGCATATGCTCAGCGAGAAAGTGGAAGGGAAAGGAGAGGATGCAAGAAATGCAGGAACAGCTAGGAGGGATCAAATAAAGTGGCTACTTAAGCCGGCAACGTATAGAACAATTTGGTCTAGAAGCTTTCCATGAATTTTTTCTCCCCCCTCTTTGTTTCTGCTACAGGAAAGCTTTTACCGCCCCCTCCTCTACTTGCATAATTCAAGCTCACACACTGGAGTTACAGAAATCATTTGCAGTCTGGAAAGAGGTTGTATCTGTGGCACTGAAGGTTACCCTGTCTAGCGGGACACCTTTCCCACCCAACAATAAAACAAAAACACAAAAGAGAAAAGATTTTTCAGTTTTTCACGTTGCCTCTGTAAGTAAGTAAATCCTCAGATTGTCTTTAAATTTGTCAGAGTAAAGATGTTAAGAGCATATGGAAGAGATACCGTGTGCAGAACAGTCTTCAAGTTTAGCACACGCTGCGGCAGAAAGCCACCATGAACCGTGTATTCTAATGGTGCCTATGGCGGAACCTCTGCTAGCGTCAAGCCCTTGGCCCAGTTGCAGAACATGCATACCATCCTTTGGGTACGTTAAGCACAAGAGAGTATATACATACTGATGTATCAAACAAGGCTGAAGAAAAACCCCACAGGAAACTGGGACCATAGTCTCAGGCTCTATCCTTCCCTCCTGTAGCTTCTGGCCTGTTGTTGGAGGCCCCGACCTTGAACTGGAGGAGACAGTAAGGAACACCTCAGCACAAAGGTCTGTCCCTCCCTCGCCCCATTCCACAGCCTGCATGGCATGGAACTGGAGCACCAGCCCAGGGAGCGTGCGCCTGCAGATACTGGGGGTGAGACTGCAGACGCCATGGTCCTTCCGGCCCCTGGGGGTCTTTCCTCTCACCATCTCACTGCCTGAGGCTGTACGAAGGCCCCCAGCCTGTGTTCCAACACAGTCTTCCATCCCCCTTTTTTTTTTAAATTCATTTTTTATTTTATTTATTTTTTTTTTTTTGCGGTACGTGGGCCTCTCACTGTTGCGGCCTCTCCCGTTGTGGAGCACAGGCCCCAGACACACAGGCCCAGTGGCCATGGCTCACGGGCCCAGCCGCTCCACGGCATGTGGGATCTTCCCGGACCGGGGCACGAACCCACGTCCCCTGCATGGGCAGGCGGACTCTCAACCACTGCGCCACCAGGGAAGCCCTTTTTTTTTTTTTTTTTAATTTTATTGGAGTATGGTTGATTGACATTGTTGTGTTAGTTTTAGGTGTACAGCAAAGTGATTCAGTTCTACATATACGTATATTCATTCCTGTAGATTCTTTTCACATAGAGGTTATCAGAAAATATTGAGTAGAGTTCCCTGTACTATAAGTAGGTCCTTGTTGGTTATCTGTCTTGTACATAGTAGTGTGTATGTATGTTCATCCCAAGCTCCTGCTTTATCCTTCCCCACCACGTTTCCCCTTTGGTAACCGTAAGTTTGTTTTCGCTATCTGTAAGTCTGTTTCTGTTTTGTAAATAAATTCATTTGTATCATTTTTTTAAAAATTAGATTCCACATATCGGTGATATCATATTATATTTGTCTTTCTCTGTCTGACTTACTTCGCCTTCCATCCCTTTTGGACTCAGTAAATCAACAAGTCTTCAGTGAAGGAGGCAGCAGAATGTAGAGATTAAGAACAGATCTGGGCACCAAGTAGCCTGGCTTTAGTCCTGGTTCCACCATTTACTGTCCGGGGGACCCTGGGCCATTCATTGCACCCTGCGCCACCATTCTGTTCACTTCTAAAACAAAGGTAGTGACTGCAGCTACCTCGTAGGGATATCGTGAGCATTGCTAAGCAGTGCTGACGTGGCCGGGAAGCGTTGGGTATTATTATTGCTCCATCCTTCCACGTGCCAGGTGCTGTGCTGGGTTCTGGAAATCCATCGGTGACTAATATAGACGTGGTTCCTGCCCCACATGGAGCTGACTCTGTCATTGTGCCCCGATCTCACCAAAACTTGCTTGTCCTCTGTCTCATTCCATCAGGACTCATTCTCCACCTTTGGGTCAGTATCACAGTGCGAATAAAGAATGGGCTTGAGGTAGCTGGTTTGCACGTTTCCCTAAACTCTCTGGAGACAAGACCTTTATTGGAAGGATTGGGTCCATGGGGAGGAGAAGTCTGAGGGGAGTGGTATATACATGTAGGTATGTAGGGAGCTTTGAGACCCCTGAAAATCGCAACTGGAAAATCAGTAGCCACTTTGTCTTCCTTCAGGGAGAGATGGACCCATGTCTGTAGCTGCCTGGGGTCACCCTTGCTCTGTAGATGTCTAAAATCAAGAAGGGGGACTTTTCATGGACTGATACTTCCTTTAGCCTGTAATGTATGGCCCCATTCACATATTAAATGCTCACACCCAGCCTCTGGCCTTTTGTTCCAGTTACAGCCTCTGTAACGTTGCTTTTCTTCTGCTGGTGCTTCCGTTCCCACCTCTACCCCGACCCCACCCTCCTGTGCCCACCCAGCTGCCTTCTTCCAGCTAGTTTACCATGTTTTCTGCTGTGAATTAGCCGTATCCCCGCCATTTGCTGTGAAATCCAGAATTGCACGTGAAAAAAACCACACACATCCCAACCCAGCCCCCTCGGAAAGGACTGATGGTTGGAGGAAACCCTGTTCATAAACTCTCTTCTCAGCATGTGCCCCAAGGAAGGATTAGAGAAGGAACTGCTGTCAAAGTTGGACAAAGCTGGCTTCAGGGTTAGTGTCTTTGGTTCCAGTAAACACTCGAGAAGTTTCCTTACCAGGAGCCTCACTGCCAACCCGCCATGTGTTTCCACAGCTGGAGCTGGGCCTACAGTTAGGCCTTTTTGTCAGGACGGGAGCTGATAGGACCTGCTTGGCCATTAGAGGATTTGGAGCGTGTAATAGGATTAGTGCATGTTTAATAAAGCTGACAGGTTGGGTTTGGAGACATGAAAACAGCCAAAGCAGACATAAATTTCAGTGCTGACTGAAATGGTCTGACACAGACATGGATACCTATATAGCTAAAATCAAGATCTGAAACCAAAATTTTCCACTCTGGAGACAAATATACTTCCCCCAAAAGGTTAATGATAATCCTACGTGATGCAGAAGCAAAAGCAATTGTTTAGAATGGAAGATTGGTAACTTTTATAAATCCAATACCCACACACACACACAAATGCTCTTATCTTAAAAGAGCCATTTTCTTTTTGTGGAAAATATAAAGAAAACAATCACCTGCAATCTTACCACTCAGAAATTAGTGTTTACACTTTCTTGTGTTTCCTTCAGCCTCGCCTATGTGCACATATATACATTTTTACCAAACGTACAGCATATTATATGGGCAGTTTTACAGCCATACATTTTTTTTCATTGTAAATCATGAGCATTTCCCCATGTTATTAAATGTTTTCTTAATACAACTTTTAATGACTGCCTAATACTTCATGCCACAGATGTGCTGTAGTGTATTGAATCAGTCCCTGCTGTGGGACTTTAAAATAGTATTTGTTTTTGCTGTCATGGATAGTGTGCAATGAGTATTCTTTAACAATGTATTAGTTAATCCATCCACCATTTAAGCACTTTTGAAATGGGGATGCTTTTCCATTTGAATGGGATTTAGGGATAGAGGGAGATCCGCTAACTCTTTACAAAGATTAAAGCTCAGCCCCTACATGGTAAGTGATGAGCTAGACAACCAGTAATATTGTCTGAATGTGACCACATAGAGAGGATACTGAGTTCTTCAACAGGAGATGAAAATGGCTCCCAAGAATGTCTGCATTCTGCAGAGAAAGGCAAATGGTATAGCCTTCGTGAATGATTTAGAAGAATGATACTGAGACATGTTATTGGGGGTTTTGTGCTGTGAACTAGAGCGTCTTCCTGGTGGTCTAGGGATGGCAGAACCTGTTCTCTGTGTGGATCCCAAACCCAGGCCACCCCTACCCACCCTCTCCAGAGAATACATGAGATTGAGAAGAATGTCCAAGTACAAGGACAACATGAGTTCTAAGCCCAAACAGAACCTTAACTTTTTATTTCTAATATGGCCAGGAAGATACATGGAAACTCAAAACCGTCAACAAGAGATGCACACAGGAATATACAGACATGACTTGAGTGCAGGCAATATCATTTTAAAGTGTAATAAACCTAGAGAGCTCACTCACGGGAACCGGGCCTCCCAGGAGATACAGCTTAGCACTGCCTGATGTGCTGCTCAAAACGGAACAGGAAGAAGGTTGAGGAGCATTTGTGGAAAAAGCCAGGAGCCCAAAATGTGGACAGAAGCACTTTGCTCTAGTGCCTCTGGAAGATGGTAGGGGAAAGTGGGGCGCCTCCTTCTCTCACACAGCTTCGGTTCCTGCTGACATATCACCAGGATTAGTGACCTGAAAACAGCAGGGAACAGGGGTTCACCAGGAGATGAGCGTCCACTGGTGTTAGTTCTCTATGTTTCTCAGGAGCTATAGGGCTTCCTAGACACTTATTGTTGTTTTTCGAACATTAAATGTTCTACAGTGATTTCTACACTCCTAGTTTCTGCTAACCACAGAGACCAGGAAAGGAAGAGGTGTGAAATGTGCCGGCCAGGGCTGGGGCGAGCATTGCTCGGCTCACCGTCTTGACGCTGGTCTTGCA
The DNA here is from genome assembly GCF_005190385.1 of Monodon monoceros. Lineage (NCBI taxonomy): Eukaryota > Metazoa > Chordata > Mammalia > Artiodactyla > Monodontidae > Monodon > Monodon monoceros. The sequence goes on along the minus strand of NW_021703785.1, from coordinate 52,111,247 downwards.
AGGATTCTCTGCTCAGCACTCCCTGGGTCTCAGGAGGGTTGTGTAACGCTGCACGGGGCAGTCATTCTCTCACCACACACACTGCTCATCTCCAGACCTCATCCATCACAGTGCCACAGAACTCACTAGACTGTGGTATTTCTTTGAGGAAATGTGTAAGGACGAGGACAAAGAAGGGGAAAGTAGGTGGAAAGGTGGAAAGAAGAAAAAAAGGGGGAGAGGGGCGGAGAAGGCTGTGCCGGGAAGAGTCTTCCTAAGTTTCATCCCTTGCTCCTGCCACCATCCCACCCATCCCCGCCAACTCGAGAAGCGAAACGGCCTTCACCAGAGGTGTGTTTGTAGTTGCACGACTATGCCCACGTAATGAAAACTCTACCCCAGAAGAAGTTTATCCCGGAATTCGAAGCAAACAACTCAGATATTAATCTGCATATGCAATATTGATGGGCTTCCTGGGGGTAACTACAAAGGTCAGACTTGGAAATACTACTTGGACATTTCAGAGGACCCATGAGCAAGTGAAGTGCGTTCTACTCGTTCAGCCTTGCTCTGACGGAGGCGCCCCTCTCCGTTCCCCCAACCCTGTCTAGGACCTGAGAGGTGGGAAGCGGCCCCAGCTGTGAGTTCGCGCCAAATGCAGCCTCCCCTCCCTCCGTCCTGGCCTGCCCACCCCGCCCTGAGGGGCACCCGGCCACACTGCTCTCCCAGGCACCAGGCACCCTGTTTGTAGCCAGCTGGAACTTCCTCAGGCCACACCTCAGCCTGAACTCCCTCCATGTCTTTCTTCCTAATTCAGGCAGAGCAAACGTTGAGCTGGGGAGGAAAGCTACTGCCCCTGCCCAGTGGAAGAGGCCTTCACATCTTACGTTCTTTCTAGAAAGACTCATCAACCTTGGAACACTTAATAGGTTTTGTTGTTGTTGCTGTTTTAAGATTTCTCTTCTTTTTTTTTCCTTCCCCCAAGAAACTCCTCTAAGCCTCAGCCTCCCCAGCCCTGAAATTGCCCTTGTAGGGCAGATTTGTGGCCATGATGCTGCATCGCCGTCACTTTTATTGTTATGTCAGCTTCCTTGTGAGATTTCAGAGTGCCTTTCATGCCTGGACAGTTTCCAGACTGTTCGGTGTATGCTGATGAGCTACTTACGTTTATGAGACTTTCAGAATCTAATTTGCACAGTTTCTTGCCATTGCCAGCTTTGAGAAAGATGACTTGAGACTAGGAGAAAGGTCTGCAAGTGCGACCTATGTAAAGCCCCCAAACCTATGTGGGTCTAATCCCCCACTCCCCTCACCACACGTACACACACACTGACACACATGCACACAAGTATAACATGTCTTACCGCTGTAAGCTTAGGTATCGTTCCTGGACATTTTTTTTTAAATAAATGAATTTATTTATTTATTTGTTTATTTATTTTTGGCTGCGTTGGGTCTTCGTTGCTGCACACAGGCTTTCTCTAGTTGCGGAGAGCGGAGGCTACTCTTTGTTACGGTACGCAGGCTTCTCATTGCAGTGGCTTCTCTTGTTGTGGAGCACAGGTCTAGGTGCACGAGCTTCAGTAGTTGTAGCTTGCAGGCTCAGTAGTTGTGGCTCACAGGCTTCAGTAGTTGTGGCACACAGCCTCTAGAGCACAGGCTCAGTAGTTATGGCACACGGGCTTAGTTGCTCTGCGTCATGTGGGATCTTCCCGGATCAGGGCTCGAACACGTGTCCCCTGCATTGGCAGGCGGATTTTTAACCACTGCTCCACCAGGGAAGCCTGTTCCTGGACATTTTACACAGCAGTATTCAAGTTGGTCCCCTTGGTAAGACCAGAATAACTCTTGGCCTGCTATTGGGAATAACTGTTGACCTGGGATCCTGAAGAAATGACTTTAGTCAACAGGTCGAATTCGGCTAGGTGCACCATACATGAAAAACTCTAAATAATTAGATTTTTTTATTGGTAATTCAGCTTTCCTCCATCTATCACGTCATGCTTTTTGCCGGCAATGCAAATTCTGCTGTGTTGAAGCCCAGCTCAATTCCTACTTCTTGGGGTCTTATCCTAAGGTCAGCCCAAATCAATTACCATCTTCTAAATATTCCCACAGTAGTTATCATTATCCCAAACATTCTGAACAACCCAGTTATGATACGCCTAGCTTCTCAACTCAGGTGTAAGTGCCTTAAGGGCAGGTAATGTGTAGGTATGTGTTACAGAACCTAACAGAGTGATGAGCCTGTGTAGGTGGGCACATCTGTAATACATTTATAACACTTGTTGACTGATAATTGAGTGGAGGTAGAAACTCCAGCCACCTCAGACAGCTCTGTGAATCTGTTTGGCCTGATTACGTGAGAAATGCAAACACTTCCTTATCTATATTATCTGCAGGTGATCTTGAGGATTAAGCACATCTCGTTGCAGTTCAGTTTCAGATGTGTACAGAAGTCTTGCCCACTGTGAAAGTTAGAATTGAGGTGGTAGGGGTCACTCATCCAGCTTTCTTATGTTACAGCTTTAATTTGGTGTAAGTTTTCTTTGCCTATGGCTATGCGTCTGTGAGTCTTAACATTCTCTAAGGTAATACTTCCCAAACTTTAGTAAGCAACAGAATCAAAAGGAGAGCTTCTTAAAGCACAGATTGCTGGGCTCACCCCTTAGAGTTTGAGATTGGGAAGGTTTGGGCTGAGGCCTGAGAATTTGCTAATAAGCTCCCAGGGCCATCAGTCTGCAGACCACATTTTGGGTAACTACTGCCTGCTGTCCACTCCAGTTCAGATCAGGTGCTGCTAGGGGCTTCCACAGCCCCCAAGGCCAACCCTTGTCATAGTTACATCACACTGTCTTTCAATATATTTTACATGCCTGTTACATACTCTAGACTCTTAGGTTCTTTGAGAGCAGGAACCACTATTACTCATCTTTGAATCTTATCTAGCACAAAACCAACCATATAGTAGGTGCTCAATACATATTTGATGGATGAGAGAGTGGTGGAGGTTCGATAAATTCTAATCGAACTATACTGAACTGAGGTGTCCAGAGACTTTAGTCTAAACGTTGAACTTTGCTGTGATTCGATCCCCAAAGGAAAATATACAGTTACTAATTGCCAGGCTCCGGTTTATAAGAAATCACAGCCATTTGGAGAATACACAAAAGATAGGTGGACTCACAGCTAGCTGCTTCTGTGTCCACCCAAGTCCACACAGTGGGCAGTGCAGTACTAGCTCCGAAGTCTGGCTACCTGGGGCCCGGTCTTACAGCCACTACTCTCTAGGTATGTGAGCTGAGGAAAGTACTTAGCTTATTTGTGCCTCGATTTTATCATCTGTAAAATGGGGATAATAGCAGGACCAACACCTGGCATCTACCAGGCACTCAGCAAGAGCTAACTATTATAATCATTGCCCTTATTCATACTGTTTTTTAATTCAGAGGACCCCAAATTCTACGTCCACCATGAACCATGCATCAGCAATCCAGACCACTTTGTTCTTGGAGTATTTCTCATAGGTGGCATATGCAAGAATGCAGTGAGAAGAGAGAATTGGATTTTGGTGTGTTAGGGAGGGGAGACTATCTAATGTCTACTAAGATCTCACAGTATGGCTGGCAAACCTTGTAAAATTTGATTTTACTTTAATAATAATTAAATGTCTCTCTTTCCCATTTATCCGATTGCATCCCATCTATTCTCATGACCTGATTTACCTCTGTATAGGTCAAAAAGACTCTGAATTTTAATATTATTGTTAGTAACGTAAACTCAGCAGGTGAAAATTATGATAGTGACTGCTTCGTAGCAGAGAAAAATACGAAATGTCATACTGAGAAACGGACTGGGAAAATAACATGCCAAGAGCACCGCAATACAATTAATCTTCACCAACAATAGAGTCAGTATCATACAAGATGAATCAAACTGACTAATTCTGGATGCACGTACATACATTTTAAAGTATTTCGCGTTAGTTTCTTGTTTGCTGCTCCATTTTTATTGGTTAAGGAGATTTTTCACGTCAGTACTTTTTCAGGCTCTGAAGGGTAGCCTCACTTGTGTGGATATAGTAGTATGGGTCCCATTTTTTACGTATTGAAGAGAAACACACAAGATCAAGTGTATCTTTTTTCACTTGGCAACATTTATGGCAGCATATAGCAAAACTAAAATAAAACACTACAACCTGCCCTTTAAATAATGAATGGAGCTAAAGGAATACAGAAGATTTTTTTCTCATTTTTACATAGGTTTTATTTAATATGATTGTCACAAAACTATGCCAAAAGAAAGGCATCTCATCACCAGCTTGAGACCATAGTTTAAGCTTGGTGTGAACTGTGATAGCCATAGTTAAGTTATGATCCAGGCAGGAGTATGCTCTTAGTTTTTAATGGAAAACATTACAAAATTGAAATTACTCTTCCCTATCAGGGTTCTCTTGTTAAAAGTATATGTGGGATAATCCTGTTTTTTCAAATAAGAATTAAACGACTATATATATACACACACACAACTATATATATATACATTCGTGTGTGTGTATATAACGTAATACTATATATATGAGTATGTGGGAGGAGGGTTATATATAAAATATGAAAGGTAAATATCTGAATGTTAATAGTGCTTATATCTGAGCAGTAGAATTCCAGTTAATTTTTAAAATCTATATTCTGTACGTTTTCTGCCAGTATATATATTTGTAAAGAGAAAACCAAGAAACGTTATTATTAAGAATTAACGTGGCATGGACATATACACACTACCAAACGTAAAATAGCTAGCTAGTGGGAAGCAGCTGCATAGCACAGGGAGATCAGCTCGGTGCTTTGTGACCACCTAGAGGCGTGGGATAGGGAGGGTGGGAGGGAGACGCAAGAGGGAGGGGATATGGGGATATATGTATATGTATAGCTGATTCACTTTGGTATAAAGCAGAAACTAACACACCATTGTAAAGCAGTTATACTCCAATAAAGATGTTAAGAAAAAAAGAACGTGAACTAGAGAATTATCTTAAATTTTAAACAGGAGAAGAAAGGGAAAAGTTTATAAGCTTATATTATGGTCTCCCAAAAAAAAGTTAATATTTAATTTAAAAACATATTGAAGGGCTTCCCTGGTGGCACAGTGGTTGAGAGTCCGCCTGCCGATGCAGGGGACACAGGTTCGTGCCCCGGTCCGGGAGGATCCCACATGCCGCGGAGCGGCTGGGCCTGTGAGCCATGGCCGCTGAGCCTGCGCGTCCGGAGCCTGTGCTCCGCAACGGGAGAGGCCACAGCAGTGAGAGGCCCGTGTACCGCAAAAAAAAAAAAAAAAAAATATTGAAAGCACTAATAATAGATACAAACTCAAAGTTAACTTTTTACTGTCTAAATCTAAAGTAGTAAAGAAATTATTTTACTTTAAAATGATGCTACATCAAATACATTTAGGGACCAGAAGAATGTAAAATACCCAAAGCGACTGCATTGTTTTTTCCCCTCTCCATTATATGTAGTCCTCCTAGACTTCTGGGAAATCACTCCCAGCCAAGGGTACTGACCAGATCCTGTGACTGCCAGTCGGTCTCACCTATGAGGTTTATCCTCTCTGGGTGATAACAGATTCATTCAACAAATATTACCAAGAGTCTACCATTTATTCTTTCAAACAATATTGGTTGAAGATTTACCACGTGCAGGGGACTGTGCTAGCAACTGAGAACACTGTCGCTTTGTAGAGAAATGACTGCAGGTAGAGCAGGCACATGAAGACCAGGCAGAGACACTCTGAGGGTGGCAAGGACAACTCCCCCGTTACCTGCGGGACGGGGGAGAGACGGCAGATGGGCTGGAGAGCCCCTGCCAGCCCAGATGCTATCCTGAGCCTATGACCCATATTTCCCGCTACCTTTCCAAGACCTCACATCCAGTATTTCTGAAATACTGGAGCCAGTACTTCTCATTCTTTGTGACCTCTGATTCTAGCATCATTATTCTGCTAGTGGTCCAGACTTTGCTGAAAAGTTTTTAATTCTTTTCTTTCCTCTGTCCATTCTTCCTTTAGAATGGCTTCTGTATCCCCCGCTTTTCTCTTTTTATCCCATCACCTCAGTGGTTCTGCTTTATTATCACATACTTGGGGTATAGCTGGGGCTCCCCCAGTCCCCGTGCCCGAGTCTCTTCATCTGCTTGGCCGGTCCTGCCCGTGGCCCTCATTTGGTCTTTGGAGCGCTGCCTCGACCTCGGCTTTCCCCTGCACACATCTTCCAAACTGCGTGCCTGTTGTAACCATGGTTACAAGTCACACTTGGCCAAAGGACAAGGTGTCACCACCTAACAGCAGCAGAGAGCCAGGCCCATCCCAGCTAACACTGCTCCTGGGCCAGGCCCCTGCTGCCTTTCTGCTCTGCTCCCCTTTGCGTTCACGATTGCACCCGAGCCACCGCTCATCAGCCAGCATGGAGCCCCTGCTGGCCCCCCAAGAGGCCCGGACTGCTGGCAGCCCTCAGAAGGGGATGGCGTCCCAGTGGTCAACAGGCATTTTTCAGTTGACAAGGACTGTAATAGGCTGACATTACAGTCCATTCAAGAGAGGCAGCCCAGCTTGGTGGTTAAGAGTCTGGAGTGAGACAGCATCGGTTCACATCCTGAGTCTGCTTCTTACTAGTTGTGTGACCTTAGACAAGTCCTTGGCCTCTCCATTCCTCATTTTCCTCATCTGTAAAATGTACTGACCTCCTAGAGCTGTTAGGGGGATTGGGTGAGTTCATATTTGTAAAGTTCTTATAATACTACCTGCACAAATTAAGCACTGTATGTGTTTATTAAATAAATATAACCAAGAGTGATCTAAAAAGAAAGCCACCAGGAGAAATGCTTTACGTGGATATCTCTGGTAACTAAACCACAGTGAGTTTTCTCTTTTTTAAAGGGTCCTTTTTATTTTTTTAAAGGTTTTTTTAAATTAAATTGATTTCTTCATTTATGTTTGGCTGCGTTGGGTCTTTGTTGCTGCGAGCGGGCTTTCTTTAGTTGTGGACAGCAGGGGCTACTCTTTACTGCAGTGTGCGGGCTTCTCGTTGCGGTGGCTTCTCTTGTTGTGGAGCACAGGCTCTAGGCACGCGGGCTTCAGTAGTTGTGGCACACGGGCTCAGTAGTTGTGGCTCACGGGCTCTAGAGCGCAGGCTTAATAGCTGTGGCGCACGGGCTTAGTTGCTCCGCAGCATGTGGGATCTTCCTGGACCAGGGCTCGAACCTGTGTCCGCTGCATTGGCAGGCGGATTCTTAAACACTGCGCCACCAGGGAAGCCCTTAAAGGGTCCTTTTTATGATGCATAACCAGTTCTCACTGATTTTAATCTTTGCAAGTGGAAGTCTTAGAAAATCCTGGAGTTGTCTTAGGACATAATGCATGCACTCTGGGTCTGAGTCCAGCAACTGAAGCCCAATGCGGTGGCTCATATCCCAGTGTGTAAAATGTGCTAGTGTTGTGATGAATCACTAACTCTTGGCTGAGGGCCGGCGCTCCACACATCTGCTCTCAAATGGTCTCTCTGAGGCTGAAGCCTGTTGGGCCTCTGAGGCTCCCCTCTGCAGACCCTGGACATCAAAGGCTTCTGAGAAAAGGGACAGGTGGGTGGGGACCCATGACCCTCAGGACTGGCAGTACCAACCTTCAGCAACCGGTAGATTAGTGAGGCCTTGGGACTTCTAAGCCACAGAAAATTCCCGAGATCCTGCATTCCCTTGAACCGTAAGAAATTTTGAAGCTTACTCAGTTACTCATTCTCATCAATCCTTTTCTCATCCATTTGCTTTTTAAATGATTTTTTCGTCCCTCTTCTTTTTCTCTTCCTTCTAATTTTATTGGCACTGAAATCCAGGATAAGTGAACCTTGTCAGTACCAAGTTGGCTGCCTTACTCTGAAGGGAAACTCCAAGTCAGGGAAAAGGGCACACAGCAGAGATGAAATACTGGAGCAAGAAGACACTGTAGAGCTCATCTGCTTCAAATCCCTCTCTTTACAAACAGGAATCATGAAACAAGGGTACACAGCGAGTGGCAATTAGAACCAGTCTTCTGTGTCCAGATCCATCATTTTTCTTTCACTATCCCAGGCCATTGTCTGTGGGCCGTTCCTTCATTTATCAGCCACTGGGCACCTGCAACGTGACAGTCACTGGCTCATAAAGGAAAGTGTGAGACGTATCCCCATCCCCCTTCCTCCTCCAGCCATGGTTCTAATCTTATGAGGAATCCCTGAAGGTTAGTGGAGACTGGCCTGTCACTTGATGGATTACTTTGGGTACTCTGAAAAAATTCTGAGTAAAGGATACTGAAGTAGCTAACTGGCATCTTGACCATAGTCTACGGGGCCCTTGATTCCATGGAGTGTGATGTCTAAGAGTAAGGCCTTATGGTGTGGTGGTGACGGTGTGGGAAGGGACATGAGGAATCTTTACCATGCGGATCTTGACAGCTGCCCCACTCACCTTGCATTAGGAGCTATAGGGCCCGTCAGCCCTTGGAGGGCCACAGGGTAGATTTCATATGTGTGTGGTGTGGGGAGGATGTCGTTTGGTATGTCACTCAGTCAAGTAGTCAGCTAGTGGCTGTGCTTACATATAGCTCTTCAAAATGGCATCTGCCTGTCATAGGCTTCTTTTTATTTCTTTTTAAAGTATAAGGATAGCAGTAGAAGAACAGTGCCACAGAACATTTAGAAAACAGAAAATATGTACAGTTTGAATCCCATGACAATTTATCACTTGCGCATACATGTTTTTATATAATTGTAGTCAGGGTCTTATACAGAATTCTCACCTAGATTTAGTACCCCAAGTATTTATTATGTACCTGTGCTGTATCCACTCAGTCCTGAGGATAATAAAAGTGAGTAACAATCCTAATAATAGTGATGCCTTCCTGGAAGGGTATAGTTTTCAAAAGCACCATGTCACATATGACATTTGGTCTTCACAGCACCCCGGGGGATAGGTATAGGTTATTATCCATGATTTATGTAAAAGAAAGTTCAGAGATACCCTGCCTAAAGTTATCTAGTACATAAATAACGGTGACAGAATTAGAACACGGATCCCTTTCGGCCATGCTGTCTCACTTGCTTGGATACGGTGAGTGCCCTAAAGGAGTTGGCGGTTTTGTTGAGGAAACAAACACAGGTGACTCGGTTTATTCCAAATGTATAAGTGGCCAGCTGCCACAGAAGTGACAGGGGAAATATGCTGAGATAAGGAAAATGTACAAATAGCCTGGAATAAATGCCCTTAAGAGATACGGGACTTGTGCTATGTATAAAAATATATGTAGGAGGTGGTGAAGAAAAGGAGAGAGCTTTCTATGAACGTATCTGGACAGAACATCTAAAGGAGATAGGCTGTATCGGTAGGATAGAACCTGAATGCCAGGCTCAATCTGATTTTCCCATGGATTATTGGAAAGCATCAGAGTTTTTCCTGTGGGTTATCAGAAAGCATCTGAGTTTTAAATTGGAGATTGACAAGATGAAAGTGGCATTTTAGAAACTGATCTGGTAATATCATGTAAGGTGGACTGGAAGAGGAAGAAACCAAAGGCATAGACAAGGTAGCAGGTTCTTGGGGTGGTCCAAGTAAGAAACGAGGAGAAGTGACAGTAGAGCACTGGTAGTGGAAATGGGGAAGGGGAATGAGAGACATTTCACAGATACTTGATAGAATTCAGGTCTAGGGAGGCCTTAGGGGATAGAAGAGAATGAATCAAAGGCCTGCAAGTGGAAGAATGACGGTGCTACTAGTTGAAACAGAAAAGTTAGAGGAAAATGCAGTCTGACATGTGAGGTGAATTGGACTTTAGCCATAAAATTATAGAATTTTAGAAGAACCACCACATCAGGAAGGACTTGGATTCACACATTTTTCAAAATAAGGACATTCCTTTCAAGGAAGCCTTAAATAGAAGTCCTGTATTATAAAACAGAAGCAAGTTGTAATGGAGTGGGAATTCTAGCGATCCGCTCCTTGGACTTTCCATGTCACCTCTGTAGAGCTGACGGGGTTCCATAAAGCATTATTCAGAGATGGTGGACCCTACCCAGCACGCTCATTTTTAGACAACTGATCTGAGGCTTAAAGATGTTGCATAACTTGCCCCAGGTCAACTAACTGTTAGTGGAAGAGCCAAGGCTAAAACTTAAGCATGTAGTATGTCCCCTACCACCTCATGACCACCTCTCATTCTGAATTTGAAACGGGCAGTGATCATTTCAAGCAAACAAACCCAGTGGTCAGTTGGTGATAAGGAACAGAAGTTAAAGAGTTAAGTGTGACGATAGTTGAACCTGTGAGAATGAAAGAACTCTGATCAAAGGAAACAGAGAAGAAAAAGTGGTGACTGAGCTTTGGCAAAAGTATCAAAGTTAGAGGATAAAAGGAGAAAGTAACCTTCTTATCCATGTGTACTGGGCCCGCAGAGGGAAGAAAAAAACCAATGAAGATGAAATAAAAAATTAGGAGGAAAAAGACCAGGACTTCTTATGTAACAGAAGCAAATGAGGCAGATGGTTTAAGGGGACAGAGTCAGTGATGTCAAATATCACATGGTACGAAGACTGAGAAAATAGTCACTGCAAATCTTTCAAAGGATAGTTTCATCGGGTGATTAATGAGAAAGCTGAGGTTTCAGGTGGTGAGACAGTAGATACAGTGGGTATGCACCATGTATTCGAGAGGCTTTGCAGCAGAAAGCAAATAGCACTAAAGTTGAGCAGGTCACAGGAATAACGAAGTGAAAGGAAGAACGAAAGGCTTTTATCAGGCTGAAGAAACCGTATTCTTGGTTCTTAGGGGCTTGGGTAGGTGTAGGGGAACAAAAACAAAACAAAAGCAAAGCACAGTTCTAGCTCAGTAAGTTAATTAAAAAGAGCTTTTCTAAATGGATGAACTACTTTGACCGTTTCTTAAAGTAATTGACAAGGACTCTTCGAGGGGAAATTTCTGCCTTTGAGTAGCTTAACCTTTAAGAAGTCTAAAAAATACCTCCATGATATCTAGTTTCAGATATTGAAAAACCTCTTCTTGCAGCCCTTTAATGATTCCTTCTAAGTATCACAGAAATTAGAGTTAAAAGGTAGACTGAGAAAAGATTTATTAGATAACCTTGTTCATTCTCCTGCCAAGTGCAGAATTGTTACTTATTGTGCATTTTCTAGTCTGCGGTGCTTTTTACTGTGTCAAGTGAATGGTGTCCTCACCACTTCCTTTGGAATACTATTTCATAATCCTACTGATCTCACTGTGCGGAAACTCTTGATCCCCATCCTGATGTTTCCTCCCTACCGTATACTTTGTACACCATTAACAATTTGTCCTTAATAACCTCCATCTGCACTGATCCACGTCCAGTTTGCAATCTCTAAGCACCTGGAACACCTTCACCAGTAGACACTTAATTCTTCAGGGCATATTACAACTGTCAGGGTAAAGGATGTGTATGTGATAAAAGATAAAGAGTCTACTAATTTTACGTTTCTAATGATGAAAGTGTCTTTCTATATTCCAGAGATTTGGGGTAGGAATGAGTCAAAAGAACAGTGAAGTTTTTAAGAAAGGGGCAAAGTCTTTCTAACTTACGATCCAACATCCCAGTAAAAGGTATTCCCCAATTACTGAAGAGATAAGTTGGAACATTCTGGGTAGAGAATGTGCAACTCTTAAGGTAGGACCAGGACTTAGACTTGAAGCATGGATTTATAGAGTTAGAGATGAAGCACAAACTAGATATCCTCTGATATCCTTGAAAATGTGCTCCCATATGGTCAATTTGTCCCTTTTGTGATGGGTTGTTCTCAGAGAAGGTTTTGGCAGATGTCCATTTGAGGTTCTATCCTGTGCTCCCAAGACAGTGGTCCTGGCTTCACCAGCTTTATCCTCACGGATCTTACAGGCTGATCATGCCCCGATAGAGGGGCCCAGATGGAAGCTTGAACATACAGTGGATTATGTTACAGGAGAGGAACAGTGAGCTTGGGGGAGCCATCTCTTTTATGTCAAGCAATAAGCAAGCCTTTTCTTTGTCCCAGAAGGAGACATCAGGGTTGTGTGCTACAAACACTAACTTGAGAAATGGGCCATAAAAGAGCTGTCAGGGCCTTGCTTCGAAGTTCAAAACCCTGTGGATCCTACTTTCTCTCAGATATCTTGACAATATGTCATAGAAACCTTAAGTTCAAATTTGGACAAATTATCTTCACCCATACTTGCTTCTTTCTCTATTTTCCTTTTCACGGAGGCACTGAGTCATTCTCAACATTTTCCTCATCCACCAGGTCATCGGATTTTTTTTAGTTCTACCTCTTAAATATCTCTTAAGTTTCGCCCTCTGCACATCACTGACTTGGGTTCTACCCTCGTTATAAAAAGGTCAGAATTAAATAGACAATTGCAATAGGCTCTAACCTGGCATCCCTGCCCCCACTTCCACCTCCTGCAAACCAGTATCCTAAAATGCAGAATTGTTCATGTAACTCCTGTGTTGAACACTCTTCACTCATTAAGCCTTCCAGGTAAAATCCAAGCTCCTTATCCTGGTCCACCTACTTCTCCAGCTCCATCTACTGACATTTCCTGTAAGCTTTCTTACAGACCTTTTATAAGAGGGAAGACATGTGGGAACATAGGTATATGTATAACTGATTCACTTTGTTATAAAGCAGAAACTAACACACCATTGTAAAGCAATTATACCCCAATAAAGATGTTAAAAAAAATTAATTTCTTTGGATAATTTTTTCTCTCTTGATTTTTAGAATATTAAAATATAACTACCTGGGTATGGGGGGGTGGAGCATGGGGAGTAGTTATCTTCCATGCCAAAAAAAAAAAAAAAAAAAAAGAATTGCTTGCTGGTAAGCATGCACCTCTTGCCACTTTTAGACTCAGTATCATTTAAAACGTAGCATTCCTTGGTATGTGGTAGGCATGTAATATACGTATGCAGCATAAATATTTATTGAGTGGCTGAAAGTAAAAATAGGCTTAGCTTAAATGCAAGAAGGGTTTGACTTGGGGAATTATTTAGTTCTACCTTCTCTCTGTGTACTCCCTTCAACCAGTTATAATGATGGAGCTCTTTTGACAGACATTGGATGATAATTTAGCTAAATGAAAACACAAAAAGAGGGTACGGATATTGCTTATATCTACTTTGAAGACAACCCCAAACTCGCCACCTACTAATAACTGTAATTCTCTTGTTAAATTAAACAACTCTACTACAAATACAGACAAATCAAATTAATTTTACTTTTCTAAGGAACCAGTGAGTCATGAGTCATTGCAATACTCCTCGCCTTTTTTGTTATAGTGGAAAAAGATAAAAGCACGGCACATCAAGTGGCTATCTAAAACTACTGTCCTGTCTTCTAACCCTTAAAACACACCCATATTAACTTTAAATTATGTCTCTGGCAAAATGTATAACAAAAGCATTCACCCATCTCATTAATTCTGTGACTCTGTCAGCAATAGTCTGAACTTTTTAAAAAAATTTATTTTATTAAAGTATAGTTGACTTACAATGTTAATTTTTGCTGTACAGCAAAGTGCTTCCGTTATACATATATATGTGTGTGTGTGTGTGTATATATATATATACACACACACACACACACACACACACACACACACATTCTTTTTCATATTCTTTTCCATTATGGTTTATCACAGGATATTGAATATAGTTCCCTGTGCTATACAGTAGGATATCGTTGTTTATCCATCCTATAAATAACAGTTTGCATCTGCTAATCCCAAACTCCCACTCCACCCCTCCCCCAGTTCCTCCCTTCCCCCTTGGCAACAACAAGTCTGATCTCTATGTCTGTGAGTCTGTTTCGTAGATAAGTTCATTTGTGTCATATTTTAGATTCCACAGATAAGTGATATCATATGGTATTTGTCTGTCTCTTTCTGAAGGATCTGAGCTTTTATATCATGCCTGAGGCAGGCTTAGGCTCTAGGACGCTTAGTCAGTAGTAACGCTTTTGAATGGTCACAAGTTGGTCCACTTCACTAAATGGTGTTAACGACCCAAGTCTCTTGTTTACATGCTTGGACACACCTTTGACTATAATGGAAATGAGAGTTCCCCTTCTGTAGGCTCTTGAAGCCACCTTATTACAATATGCAATTGTAACTGGAACCTGCCTGATGAGCTTAAGTCTTGCACCGCTTCCTGGCAGAGCTCTTCTTCTCCCTCCGGGGGAGTCAGAAAAGCAGCAACATCTCCACCCTGGACAGAACTCACAGTGGTACCCAAAGGCTGAACCATCTGCCAAGCCTTGGTTCTGTGCTGGGCCAGGCCTGCTGCACTGCTTGCTGTTGGGAGCCTGGCAGAGAGGTGTGTCTACTCCATGGTCACAGACGAGGACCATGCAGGAACGCACCATTTGTGGTCGGCAGAGCATATTCAGCCTCAAGAAATATTTCCACAGACTCTTAGTTTTCCATCCTCATGTAGCCAGCCCTAAGACATCGTCAAAGTAGCAGTCACTGGTAAGGCCTGTCTGGCTCCTTGTAGACTTGTTGATCCAGTAGCACCTGCTGGAGCCTGCTCAAAGTGCCCTTTCTTTATGACTCCAGCTTTGGACATGGGGACAGGAGCCTTACAGCACCTTGACTAGGCTTAGTCTGGCCTGCCCTTGCCATCTCTTGCTGGTTCCTGATGCGCTGCCTGCCCTCTGTGGTTCATTTTCCTTAAAAAACCTGGATCCTTAACTGTGTGATGGCCTCAGGACACCACTCAGTGTTGGCAATTAATGTGGGCCTGTTCTCTGCTAAACTCTCCTCAGTAATTTCATTTGAACCCAGTTATCATCCAGGCTGTTAACAGATCACCCCTTCCTGGAGAGACCGTTTCCGCTCAGCCATGAGCTTCATTATTTATATTTTTCTTAAATAATACAATCATCATCCTAGTTAATATTTTTTTTTGGACACACCTTTGACTATAATGGAAATGAGAGTTCCCCTTCTGCTCTGTTTCCTCCTATACCTCTTCAAGCCGTTAAAACACATCCATATGTCATTTCATCACAGAAGGAATTCCCTGTGACTTCTCTTTATAAAATATTCTGATCCCGTCTACATACACCTTTGGGTTTGTTGTTTTCAAGTTCTGGATTGTGTTTCTACTGGGACTGCTTCCCAAGATCCCTTTTTAGAAGTATAAGAGCATCTTTCTAGTGACCTTTTAAGTCTAACTGGCTCGACTTGCCTTGGACCAGTCTTAATTTGAATGCCTTCAGGTAGAATCTTTACATGCTCAAAATGCTCCCAATAATTTCCTATATTCTTTTATCTGGCCAACTTTGTTAATTTATATAAACTAGCTAAATATCTATCCTGTAACCAGTTCCAGTCCTGGGAACACCTGCCAAACCATCTAAGTTGTCCTTTGTCCCTCCCTACCTACCCTTTGTCCTTCTGACAGAGTCCTTATCATCTAATGGAAACAGTATCCTTAACTCTTTGTCCAATGTGCTAGTCCTTCTTTAAGGCCTATCTTAAGTGAGAAATTTCCCTCCAATGAGATTCCACTACCCTAATGATTCTACCATCCCATATATGCAGGTCTCTGATCATTAAATTTGATCTCCTATTAAATCATTCTCCATTTTGAGTCCTAATATCAAGTCTGGGAGAATATGAGTTAAATCTTTTTCTCTGTTTTTAAATTAAAAATACTAAAAGAGGGCTTCCCTGGTGGCGCAGTGGTTGAGAGTCCGCCTGGCGATGCAGGGGACACGGGTTCGTGCCCCGGTCCGGAAGGATCCCACATGCCGCGGAGCGGCTGGGCCCGTGAGCCGTGGCCGCTGAGCCTGCGCGTCCGGAGCCTGTGCTCCGCAACGGGAGAGGCCACAACAGTGAGAGGCCCGCGTACCGCAAAAGAATAATAATAATAATACTGAAAGAACTAAAAATAGTCGAGCCTCAATGTTTCACATACTGGCTTGCTGTACAATTCTTCATTTCTAGTTTCCAGAGAAAAGGATTCACCAACCTTTGCTTTATCTACCTTTTGCAGTTATGTATAAGGACATAGACTTACTCACCTTAAACACTGCTAACAACAGTTCTATCTCACCTTCCCAATAGGCCCTGTTTCCCCACACACTCACACAAATTACTTGCATAGTATTATAAATGAGTCTGTATATGCTTTTCAGGAAATTTTTTCATATTTGAAATAAAAACTTTGTTAAAGTAGCTAAAGTCAAATAGTTGTTGCTAACAGTTTTATCAAAACATGGATTAAAAACGTAAGATAATTGCACAAAATGTGCCACTTTTGCAAAGAGTTACTTAGTTTGCTGGGAGCAGTAGCTAGGAGGCTAAGTTTTAGAATTACTCTTCTACTCTTGGGCAAATAGATCAATCACTTATAAAAGTTGATCTTCAGTTATAAATGGACGTGATTACCTCTTTTATAGAGTTTAAAAGACCTGGTGGCTTTTGTTGGAATGCACAGAATCTACATAAATGCCTATATGTTTTTGTTTTTTAACTTTATAGGAAATTAATGTGTTGACAGTCGCATTGGTCAACCAAGACCGAGAGAACAATATTGAGAAAAGAAGCCAAGGCTTAAAATCAGAGAAAGAAGCTCTGCTGATCGGTAAGGAAATTCTGTTTTCCTCATCTGTTCTCTCGTAGGTAATAATTCACTTACCCAGTATTTAAGTAATTCACCTCCGACTTGTTAATTTAAAAGCTTTGTCAGAGGTAGGATTAACTTCATCAAGATTGTATTACACACATTTCAAATTAGGGGCATGCAAGCCAGTGGGGACTTTGCTCTTCTGTAACTATGTATATTAGTTGGTTATCCAACATAAAACTGAGTACAAGGAAAACCGATTAACTTGCATTTCACATGTTATAAATCTGAATTTCAAAATGTGGACACAACTGGACGCCAGGTTGGGTTCAGTGCAAAAGTTTCACACCAAGCCAGATCCCCAGGCTCAGGAGCGGCCACGTCCTGAGGTCGGTCCCAAGGCCAGACCTGGAATGCTGATGACACAGGGACGTCTAGACTACAGTGCTAGGCCAATCTAGGACAGTCTAGCCAGGCTTCCCTGCCCAAGTCTGGACTCATTTATCCAAGATAAATAAGACGAGCTGGCCACTAAGGAAGGGGAAAGAAGCAGCAAGGAAGTTGCTGCTCACCTAAACATATTCAGTTGCCCCACGAAATATATCTAAGTTGGCTTTTTCTTTGTCAGGACCAGAGAAAGCTCTAAATGTTCCCACGAAATATATCTAAGTTGGCTTTTTCTTTGTCAGGACCAGAGAAAGCTCTAAATATTCCCACGAAATATATCTAAGTTGGCTTTTTCTTTGTCAGGACCAGAGAAAGCTCTAAATATTCTCTCTTTTCTTATTTATTTATTTTTTATTGAAGTATAGTTGAATTACAATGTTGTGTTAATTACTGCTGTACAGAAAAGTGACTCAGTTATACATATATGTATACATTCTTCTTCATATTCTTTTCCATTATGGTTTATCACAGGATATTGAATATAGTCCCCTGTGCTGTACAGTAGAACCTTGTTGTTTATCCATCCTGTATATACCGGTTTGCATCTACTAACCCCAGACTCCCAATCCAACCCTGTCCCCGCTTGATAGTGATCAGCGTATACAAAAGCAGTACTTAGTCTCATAAGGAAGTCTTCTCAGTGGGGCTGTGGTGGTACCGTGCCTGGGACCCCACCTTCGAAGCCTGTATATTTAAGGCCGTCTCCAGAGTTCTCAAATCCAGAGAAGGAGAAGCCACCAGCTTCACTCCCTGATGCACAGCATTGATTCAAGCTGCACCTTGGCACTGACCCCAGTGTTAGCGTCCAAGTTTAGCCTGGCTCCTCTATGGCATGATTAAGAGTGAGGAACGAGGCTGTTGTACACATGAGACAAACTGTTCTTCTGTGGTTCGTTATCTGGCAGGAGTACCGCCTGGTTGCAGTTTCTAAATATTGCATGCACCCACCTCAAAATGACAGGTGCATCAGGTCCTGTAGAAGCTGGCACAGGAGGAATTAAATTCAAAAGAGAGTCCCAACTTCATCCATCATCTATAGATTTTCTCAACTACAGGGTTATTGAATATGACATCAACTTAGAGCTACTCCAAGGAAAACCAATTATTTTTTTTCCTCTGTGATGATATACAGCTGTGATAACATGCCGTGCACAAATTTCCTAAGACATGCTGATGTGCTGTCGGTTCCAGGAACCCAAAATGAACCCGTATGTAGTTAGCAACTGGATTTTTCTCCTCTTGGAAAATGTGTCAAACTCTGACAACTGTTTCTCTTTCGCTCAGTGTGACAAAGTTGTGATTTCCCCCATGATACTTTCAGGGTATGAACAGAGCACGTAGTTAATGATCAGCAGTAAACTCTCCCTCTTTAAGTCTGAGTAATATAGACCGCTTGACGGTAAGAAAATGGAAATGGGTATCCATTTTCTTTATTTCCTTCCTCTCACAATAGACTGCTGCTTCTCCTTTTATGTTCTACTTGGAGAACATAGTTCATTTACAATGTCTGGTAAATAGTTACTGTATATATAGATAGATGGATAGATTATATATATACGCACACTATTTATGTTATTTTACATATATAAATTTATTTACAGTATATTATATATAAATTACTCTAGGTGTAGACACGGACACACATACACATACACACACACACACACAGGTCTTCCTCAATTTATGATGGGGTTACATGCCGATAAACTCATCATAGGTTTAAAATATGTAAGTCAAAAATGCATTTAATACACCTAACCTACCAGACATCGTGGCTTAGCTCAGCCTACCTTAAACATGCTCAGAATACTTCTTAGCTAACAGTTGGGCAACATCTAACACAAAGCCTGTTTTATACTAAAGTGCTGAATAGCTCATGTAATTTATTAACTACCCTCCCGAAAGTTAAAAACAGAATTGGTTGTGTGGGTCCAGAATGGTGTGTCGGTTGTTCACCCTCATGATCGTGTTGCTAACTGGGAACTTCGTCTCAATACCGCCGTCCAGCATCAGAATATGATACTGCATATCACTAGGTGGGGAGAAGATCAAAATTCAAAATTTGAACTATGGTTTCTACTAAATGTGTACTGCTCTCGCACCATCATGAAGTCAAAAAAATCGTTAAGTTGAACCATTGTAAGTTGGGGACCATGTGTACACACACACACACACACACACACACACACACACAACACAAACATTTTTTTTTCAATCAGCCACCTCACAAGTTTAAAAACAATATGCTTTACACACTGTAGGTTAATGGGAGTAAATACGAGGGTTACGTTTATAACATGTCAACTCTGCTGAGGTCTCTAATATTAGAAAAAACTTAAAAATTGGTAAATTCAACTGTGTTTGGAATTAAAAATTTAGTAAGTCGGGATCTTCAATAAAAATTAGGTACAGCCAACTCCAAATTTTCCAGGCCTCTTCTCTCACTTTTGGTCTCTTAAACTGGTCCCTCAGATTAGCATTTGAAAGTTCAGCATTGAACAAAAGCAAAACAGCATGTGACACTCAATTTGAATGAATATATGAGACTGTTTAGGTAGAAGGGAGGCTGGAGACTTAAGGTTTGGTTAAATTTAGGAATTTAATTTTCCCTCCATTTCTCCATTACCTCTCCACCACAATATTTTATTTTACTCTGTTTAATGTAAGTTTTATTACAGATGTGACTTCCTGCCCAAACCCTACCCCCAAATTCCTAGGTACTTACACTGTTTTGTAGTCAAAGAGAGAGTAAACATTCAAAAGAATGCCAGGGTAGAGAAGAGTTTCCAAGACTGGCTAAACAGATCTTGCCGAAGGGTGCAGTTGTCCCCGCCATTAAACGTGCCTCTTTGCTAATTGAGTTTGGCCGTTCATGTTTTGTAGAAATCTAAATGTTGGGACCATAAAGACCTCTCCTGCAGCTTCTGGAATCCAGATAAGGACTGTGATAGAGACGGAATGACAGAATATGGGTCCAAAACTGCTCTGGACCAGGCTAGAGAGAGAAGGGAGTTTCTGGTGCTGGGGCTACTCTTTTCTGAAGAATACTTGTGGGGAGAATGATTCTGAGAGCCCCCTGGACTTCTGATACATCTGGAGGGGTCAGGAATACTCTGCAATTTCTCTGGAATCTTCCCTTGGAATAACTAAACTCGTATGTAGGATACAGTAGGCCTGCTCTAAGTCACTCTAAAAGGCTAGGAGCACAGCAGAAAATCTCCCTTGTATTGGAAATGCTTATCGGCAAAATCTTCAGCACATGTAGATGCGCTATACGCAAATATATTCAGGTAACCCCCTGTTGGGACACACAGATGTTATATAAAAAATGCACAGTGGCACAAATCTTGATTGCCTGGAAGAGAAAAGGGGAGTGAAAGATAAGCTATTCAGATGGATTTCATCTACAGAAAACATAAAACTGAGGCTAGAGCTTCCTAAACAATGAGCAATCCTAGTTACTTGTGACATTAATTTATCTGGGCAAAAGAGTATATTCTTTCCAGAGATTCTCACGACCGTTTTATAAAATTGGTGTCTTTAAGACATATAAATTTTATATACATTACAGAAGATCAATGGAATTTCATCAGTAACACTACTTGGAGCTTTGCAGATTTCGATCCTGAGTCCCTTGGGAGACCCACCATGCTACCAAACTTTCTGCTTGACAGTGAACATAGCATCAAGTGCTATGTTCCAACTCAACTAAAGTAGCTAGGCCCTTAGGAAGCACTTCATTATTGATTGCTAGATTATTTATTATGCAATCAATCCTTGTGAAGACAGGTTGGCATATAATTGAACCTAAAAGAATTACATTTTTATGGGAGTTTTGGAGGGTAGCATTTTATATCTCAAAACTGTATGGTAACCACACATTAGGTCAGCTTGACATTGCCTAGTGTCTATGCCAGAGCTCCTGGTTCCTTCCACATGTGCCCTACGTGTTGGATTTGGCATGCGTTGAACTTGTGTGGGAGAGGATGAGTCAGTACTTCTGGTTTAGGACCAAAGCTTTGGAGCTGTGTTTGGTTGGAAACCCCTGGCTATTGTTATGAAGGAGAATGGATCAAAATTTTTTATTGACAGGCAAATAGCTCTGAGGAGATGTTGACAGTGTAACCCTGGGTCTGTATCACTCCGTCTTCTCTTGCTGTTTAATTAATTCCAACACAACACATTTCCAATCCCAGCAGCCCTGACAGGCACCCTGTCAATGCTGGTCATCATTGTAAATCCCATCCAAATATAGTCAAAACCTTCTCAACAACTCTGTTTATAAAGTTGCTGTTCCAGACTCCCCCAGGCCCCGGAGAACCATCCTCACATTCTTAACGATCAGGCAAGCTTCTTCACATACCATCGTGACTCCTCTGCGGATCAGGACATACATATTATGGGGAACCAAGATGACTGTTCACATCAAGCCCCTCCCCTCCTACCACCACCGCCACCATTTCCATCACTCTCACCATTTAACCCATCTCCTCACAGCCAGCCTATATCTGAATTGGAAATGTCCCCCCTTATACGTGGGTGTTAGGAAACAGATGAAGGAGATGTAGAGAAAAACAAAGAAGGCTGAGTGGCGCCTTTTTGGTGTTTTCAGTGAATAGAGTTGAGGCTATGCTTAGTCCACCTGAGAAAAGTAATCCGGGGAGTGTGTTCTTGTCTGAAAGCTACTGACCATAAAGAATGAGTCATTGACCTAAATCTTGTTTCCAAGACACAAATGTCCATATCAGTAAATCAACAAACATTTGTCAAGAGCCTACTCTAAAAATCACCAGCCTTCATTGTGGAAAAGAATCATCTGGGCAGCCTGTTCAAAAGACAGAAGCTTTGTCCTCACACACAGAGATTCTGTTTATCGTAAAACTAACATCCAAGGTGATACTGAAGCAGTCACCTCTGGGACTGTGTTTTGGGAGCTAGTGGCCTGCCATATACCAGGATGTATCTTAGCGGACGGTGGTGATAAGGTGATCTCTTCCCTCAAGAATTTTATAGACTAGTGAGAAAGAAAGTAGTTAGTGACCATGAAACTAAAATCAGAAATACAGAGAAGGAGCTATTTCTGCTGCAGATGCCTTGTGGGAAGAAAGGACAGTTGAGGGAGCCCTAAAGGATGAATAGAGTTTCCTCTGGTTAGATGGGGAGTTGTCAAGGCCATTTCAGATACAAGGAACAATTTACTGAAAGGCCCAAATACAGTCTCAGGAGTTTAGTTAAAATAAGACAGAAAGACAGATATTTTTTAAAAAACTAAAAACCTAACTGTACAAGATCAGGTATTATAATCACCGAATAAGTAGGAAAAACTGCTTTTTGGAAAATTAAAGGTTTTTAGAATCCCAAGGCACTTAGAAACATCAGACCAAACCACAGGTGTTTGATCCCTCTTCTGCTACCCACTCCCAGTCTTGTCTCTCTCCACGTCTCATAAATGCTTTGTCACTCTGCAGCCACCCACAGACAACTGTCCCCTAGTGGCTTAGTGGGAGACCCAGATTTCACATAACCCCTCCCTGATGGCTCTCAACTTCTGGTCAGTCCTCTGTAGGTTTCCAGCTAATATGACTGTGTCTAGAGACATCTATTCCTCTGCAGAGCTGAGATTCCTGGAAACAGATCCAAAAGAGTCTTGCTGTGATTTATGTCAGAGTGTTCTGCCTGTGTTTTCCTCTAGGAGTTTTATGGTATCCAGTCTTACGGTTAGTCTTTAACCCATTTTAAGTTTATTTTTGTGTATGGTGTTGGAGAATGTTCTAATTTCATTCTTTTACATGTCGATGTCCAGCTTTCCCAGCACCACTTGTAAAAGAGACTGTCTTTTCTCCACTGTATATTCTTACCTCCTTTGTCATAGATTAATTGGCCATAAGTGTGTGGGTTTACTTCTGGGCTATTCTGTCCTGTTCCATTGATCTATATATCTGTTTCTGTGCCAGTATCAGTACAATTTTAAGAATAAGAGTCCATAAGAGAAAAAGAAATCTGTATATTATGTTGAGATATGTTCCCTCTGTGCCCACTTTCAGGAGAGTTTTTATCCTAAATGGGTGTTGAATTTTATCAAAAGCTTTCTCTGCATCTATTGAGATGACCACATGGTTTGTAGTTTTCAGTTTGTTAACGTGGTGCATCACATTGACTGATTTGTGGATCCTGGAGAATCCTTGCGTCCTGCGATAAATCCCACTTGATCCTGGTGTATGATGATTTTAATGTGCTGTTAAGAGTTGATTTAGTAGTATTTTGTTGAGGACTTCTATATCTATGTTCATCAGTGATACTGGCCTGTAGTTTTCTTTTTTTGGTAAAATATCTTTGTCTGGTTTTGGTATCAGGGTGATAGTGATGGTGGCCTCACAGAATGAGTTCAGAAGTGTTCCTTCCTCTGCAATTTTTTGGAATAGTTTCAGAAGGACAGCTGTTAACTCTTCTCTAAATGTTTGGTAGAATTCGCCTGTGAAGCCATCTGGTCCTGGACTTTGGTTTGTTGGAAGTTTTTAAATTATTGATTCAATTTCAGTGCTGGTGATGGGTCTGTTCATATTTTCTGTTTCTTCCTGGTTCAGTCTTGGGAAATTGTACCTTTCTAAGAACTTGTCCATTTCTTCTAGGTTGTCCATTTTATTGGTGTATAGTTGCTCATACCAGTCTCCTATGATCCTCTGTATCTCTGTGGTGTTAGTTGTAACTTCTCCTTTTTCATTTCTGATTTTATTGACTTGGCGCCCTCTCTCTTTTTTTCTTGATGAGTCTGGCTAAAGGTTTATCAATTTTGTTTATCTTTACAAAGAACCAGCTTTTTGTTTCATTGATCTTTTCTATTTTTTTCTAAGTCTCTATTTCATTTATTTCTACTCTGATCTTTATGGTTTCTTTCCTTCTACTAATGCTGGGTTTTGTTTGTTCTTGCTCTAATTGCTTTAGGTGTAAGGTTAGGTTGTTTGTTTGAGATTTTTCTTGTTTCCTGATGTAAGCTTATCTCACTATAAACTTCCCTCTTAGAACTGCTTTTGCTGTGTCCCGTAGGTTTTGGATCGTGGTGTTTTCGTTGTCATTTGTCTCTAGGTATATTTTTATTTCCTCTTTGATTTCTTCAGTGATCCATTGGTTGTTGCAGACACTTCTGATTGGTTTCCCAGTTTCCCTTTTGTCTATTCACCATACAGCAGCTTGAATGAAAATTTGAAAACATAATTCAGCTCATATCATGCCCCTGCTTAGAACCCTTCCATTGGTTTCCTGCTATGTTTAGAGCTTAATCCAGCCCCCTTACACTGGGGCCCTACGTGATCTGGCTCCCCACCTACCTCTAAATGCATGCTGCACCACTCTGAAGCCAAGTTTGTTCCTGCCACCCCATTTCCACCTCAGGTCCTTTGCACTCGCTGGTGCCTATACCTGAGTCACCTTCCCCCAGGCTCTCTGTGGCTGACCCCTCTTCAACTGACACATGGACAAATTCACCTTCCTTGACCTCCTATAAAGCAGCCCTCCACCAAGCTTGAGGATACTCCCCACTCCTGTCTTATTACCTGTTTTGTTTTCTGCAATATGCCCACCACTCTCTGAAAATATCTCCTTTTTTCATCTTTGCATTTATCGTCTGTGTTGCTTACCTAGAATATAAGTTCTCCAAGAGCAGGAACTTTGTCAATCTGGGCAATGCTGTGTCCCTAGAACCTTGGCATCTAATTGCTGCTAAGGAAATGAATCAGTAAAAATCTAGCACTACTTGGTTAATTGAAATGTCACTCCCTTGGTCTCGGTGACATCTAAACATGCGAATAAACTAGATGATGTTGGTGGGAAAAGCTCAGAATGCCTTTATGTGCTTGTTTAAATGGGCCTCTTCCTAATGAGGGATTTGCCACATGCTGTCTGGAGCTGGTTTGTGTATCTTTCTCAAGTAGTGTTTCAGGCCCTGAACTGTACAGGAAACTCAAGAGTACTGACAGCCTCCTCTATTCCTTCTTTATTTTCTTAAATTAGCTACTTACAGTTGTATTTTCCACTGTTGGGAAGCCCATTCTTCAATGTGGAGACCTCGCTTCTCCATGGAACCAGCCAAGACCAATTCTCGAGTCATCCCTTTGGAGACCCACCAGTTCAGTAATGGCTGAGCTCTCCACCCTCAGTTCCTAGTGCTCCTTTTACCCAGCCTCTACAGTGTTTATGGTCTTCCAGAGAACCATAAATAGTTTCCAATTCTGGGTTGGTATCATTTTTCATTGGATTTTGAGTTACAACTATCCTTTTTTTTTTTTTCCCCCCCATTCTCAGGAAATACCCCAGTTCCTTTAAAGGAGCTTTAAGAGACTTTAGTTTGATTGTTTAGGAAGCTTCCCCGAAGTGAATCTGATCCAGAGCCAGGGCCTAGAAACTACATTTTCTCAGACGCCGTGACTGATGCTTCTGTGATGCCACTGGCATGGGCAGGATCAAGGGGGGGAGGAGGGGTGCAGTACTTGGGGGAGGATGACTAAGGGTGTTCCCATTTCCACTGCATCTCTAGCGATACTGAAGAACTTGGTTGCCATCCAGAGGAAAAGCTTGGAAAACCTTTATTTAACTACCTGCTTTGACCCCCACATGTCTTTAGTGGCAACTGCTCAACTTTTATAAGGAAAAGCTAATGGCTTGTTAATATCAGCTACCACCGAGATGGTTCTAAATACTCTCCTAGGGAAGAAAACTCATGTCCAGATTAGGGTTTCTAATCTGATTTTAGAAAGATATATAGAAATCACATGTGCATTTTCCCCTTAGCTTTATGAGCAAAATAGTTTCAATAAAAAGTTTCCATGCCCAAAATATCCAAGTTACTCTGTCCTGACTTCATAACAGGATGAGTTAAGGGCAGGAATCACTGATGAATAATTCCTCAAAGTTACCTGGTGTTTGAAAGAGTACCACATCCTTGGTTAGCACTGGTAGCAATTTTTAAGGGTCTTATTTCTCCTGATTTGTCAATAATAGAAGAGTAGAAATGTTAAAGAAGTACACTGGCCATTCTCAGTTCTAGAGGATAAATTCATTCAACATACATTTATTGTAACTGTATACTATATTCCTGCTACTGAACCAGAACACACAAATACTGTCTAAGGGCAGAGTTCCTTGGGGTTACAGACCCAAGATTAGGGCGGTGGGACAGTAAACAGTGAGGGAGGCCATCATCACGGAGGCAAGAAAAGCGGCCACCCCAGGTCCTCCCACTTCTGGTATCCCTGAATTTCCTCCTTCATCTTCTTAGGTCAAGAGTTGTCTGGGCTTCCCTGGTGGCGCAGTGGTTGAGAGTCCGCCTGCCGATGCAGGGGACACGGGTGCGTGCCCCGGTCCGGGAAGATCCCACATGCCGCGGAGCGGCTGGGCCCGTGAGCCATGGCCGCTGAGCCTGCGCGTCCGGAGCCTGTGCTCTGCAACGGGAGAGGCCACGACAGTGAGAGGCCCACCTACAGCAAAAAAAAAAAAGAGTTGTCAGCCACTCCCCCATAGCCCCCACCCCCATCCTCTTCTGAACCATCCTATTCATTCTATTGGAGGCATTTAACTGACTTCATGTCACACTCCCAGGGGCATTTATAGGAGAGGCTGCAGGTTATCCAGGAGATGTTGATGATTCTTTGTCCTGTAGGGATATTAACATAAAAAATGTTTTTCTCTATTTGCTGGGGCCCTGGGATACTTGAAAGGCTGCTCAAGCCCGTCTACCTTCTGAGATACCCCCTTGTCCCATGGGAAACTCACACATTCTTGTCACCCAAGGCTACAGCACCCCACCGCCTCCCCTGTGCTCGGCTGGCACAAAGCCAGATTAGTCCCGCAGGGCCCCCCCATCCCCAGTCTCTACAAGCCGCTCTCTTGAGGCGCTCCCTGGGAGCATCGCATTTAAGAGAAGAGAAAAGCTTCTCACTGGGAACACCCTTGCCTTCTCACAAAGCCAGCCAGCACTGACTACTCCTCCCTTCCCCATCCTCCTTTCCTCCTTATAGGGGGCAGGGGTCTGCCTACCGTTTGTTGGAGGCTCTCTGTGGAAAGCAGTAGACATAGCACCACTTGTCCTCAGCCTGGGACAGCAGGGAAAGCCCCACTCACCATCCTGAAATAGAAGCAGTTCCCCTTGGGAATTCCCTGGCAGTCCAGCGGTTAGGACTCGGTGCTTTCACTCCTGAGGGCCCAGGTGCAATCCCTGGTCGGGGAACTAAGATCCCACAAGCCACGCAGCATGGCGAGGCCAAAAAAAAAAATCAATTCCCCGTAAGAATTCTGCCCCCTCTCTCCCACTTAAGGAATGCAAATGGAAATGTTATTTTTTTAAATACTTCTATTCTAATTTATTTTCTAAGTAAATCGTTCATGGGATTCTGCACTTTAACTCTTATTGGTAACGCACTTACTTATAGCGCCGCCTCACGAGATTTGAGAATTTCAGACGCAGGGAAGTAGCTGCCAGGTCTATACAGTTGAAACATAAATTAACAAAGTGGTAGGAGGGGGGACAAAACAATCCCACTTACGTATATTAAAAATGGCTATTTGCCACTTAAAGAGATTAAAACTACCATTGTTACCTTCTGTCATCACCATTATTTCATAAGAGAAGGACATTTTAACAAAAAACGAAGAACGTAATCTCAGAATAAAACAGTAGCAGTTCTTTATATTTCAGGGAAAAGGTCAGTCTCTGAAGACTGAGGTTTTAGCTTTATGGAGAAATGTTAACTAATCGTCTCTGTGTTCCTCATTTCACTGTCCACCAAGAAAACCCACATAAAAGCAGCGTTCTGAGGATAGGTCTCGAAAGTACTTGTGTAGACTCTCTGGGTCTCTGCCTAAGGATAAACTGAGAACTTTTCTTTAAAAACCGATACTCATCCAGAGCATCGCAAGCATCACACAGGAGATCAGGGGGCCATGAGACCCTATCCCAGGTCAATCCAAGGCCACCCTGCAATTCATAGCATGACTTAGTGCAGAACGATGTGCTCGGCCTGTGCTTGCCCTGTGGGTCTGAAGCCTCTGACCTTCGGCTTTCGAGCACCAAAGCATCACAATAAACAGAACGTTGAGGCCTTATCCTCAAATTCGATTCATCTCAAAGCCTATTTCAGAGAGAAGCCAAAAGTGTCAGTCTGAACCCAGTTTCTTAACAGATAGAAGCATACAGCCTATGGAGTTGACGTCCTCATTTTCACCATTTTGATTCTGGTTATAAGAGCAGGGAGGGTAGGAGGGTAATGCTTTTACGTCAGCCTCGACGCTACCGTTCAGCTTTCCATCTGTCAGTGCAGTGTTGACAGTTGAATTTCACGATGGAAAAGCCCTCTGATTTATAATCAGACTCCAGCCAAACCGTCCGTTCCTGGGCCTTTTAAAACGATCTTGTAAATTACAGCAGCGAGAAGGAGAGAGCAGGCTAGCTCCCTTAAAGCAACAGCGAGATCCAGGGGGAGACAGCAGAGGATTTGTGCCTGCCTCAGTGGCAGTGAGGGGAAATATGGATTAAATACTCTTTGTAGCTAGCAGCTGTAATTATCAGGGGAATTTGACACAGCTGTAGGAGCCGTTTT
This sequence comes from Monodon monoceros, assembly GCF_005190385.1. Classification (NCBI taxonomy): domain Eukaryota; kingdom Metazoa; phylum Chordata; class Mammalia; order Artiodactyla; family Monodontidae; genus Monodon; species Monodon monoceros. The sequence goes on along the minus strand of NW_021703785.1, from coordinate 52,082,577 downwards.
CATACTGCAGAGTCTAGTGAGGGAAAGAAAAGGGATCATTTTACCCTTCCAATAACCACAATTCTATATTGGCAAATCAAGCATAAAATTGGTCGTTGAAATGCTTCCAGGAGTCTTTGTTTAGAAATACCTTCATTCATCCATGTGTTTTCTTAGAGTCTTGCTTTTCCAACTACTGTCGTTCCAGGAGACAGTGTTCTGTTGGCCGTGTTACCATTACCGTCTTCAAAATGTGCAGTTATTGAATGCTTGCCGAGAGCCGTTAGAAATGGCAAGACCACGACTCAGCCTGACAAAACTGTAACTGGGGTCAGATGACATTATTCGCCTGAGACTTTTATTTGCCTCTCAATAATGTCCAGTGTTTGTCTTTTTAATTCAGGCATCATATCAACGTTTCTTCACGTCCACCCTTTTGGAGCCAATATAGAATATCTCTGGTCATACATGCAGCAGCTGGACTCCAAGGTAAATCCTTTTTCTCAACTTGCATTGCTAAAATGTAGCATGTTGATTGCTGGCTGCAGGTCGAAGCTGCGTGAGCTGCGTTAGGGATATAATAGCGTATAGGAGGTTTATCTGTACTTCTTCACAAGAACTCAGTTTCTGGTAGAGAGTTGTCTTCTTTTCACTTGCTTTTGTCTTTGTAGAAAGAAAAGCAGTTATCGAAAATAACAGTTACTTTCAGCACATGCCAAATTACTTTGAAAAGCATATGAGGGATTTAAAAGTGCAGGTTGGCCTGAAAGTTCCCACAACAATGGAGAAATCATGTCAGGGTGACTGATGGGGCATTATCCTTAGACCATATTCTCACAGGATTCTATGTTAAGGGCTCCACACAACAGAGGAAAAATCACCTCAAATAACATAAAACTCTGATATGACTCTCAAGAAAACTGTATTAATGGTGGTTTTTTAGCATCATTCTCCAAATGGAAAAAAAAAAAAAAAATGACTACAAAAGTTCCTCTCAGTTATGCCCCTCGAGGGTCATACCCAGGGTCAGGACATCACTCCTCATTTCCGTGAGGCTAGTTTTTCTCCTCTGCAGACCAGCTACCCTCCTAGCCCACTGGGGTGTTTGTGCGCCGAAAGAGAAGGGACAGAAAGAGCTCAATTTATGTATCAAATTCCAGTGAATAGTGAGAGAGGCCTCTGTGAAAATCAAGTGATGGCATTAACCAGTACTGCCTTGGGGAGCCCTGGAAGGGGACAGAGATGCTAGGCCTGTCACTGGGCAGTTTGCTAAGTGTCCTGCTGAGAAGGAAAATGGAAGTAAGAAGCTCTTCCATAGAGCACAGCAAAGCGCCTGGGATGTGCAGGACCAGGCCCACAGCTCGCTGACCCGAATACACACACATACAGTCATTCTGAATCTTCATTGGTCAGTATCGATTACACTGCTACACTGTCATCTAATTTTGATTCAGATGATCTTACCAATTCACAATCCCACAACCGCCCGACCTTTCTTTTTCTTTCTTTTTTTCTTTTTACATCTTTATTGGAGTATAATTGCTTTACAGTGGTATGTTAGTTTCTGCTTTATAACAAAGTGAATCAGTTATACATATACATATGTTCCCATATCTCTTCCCTGTTGCGTCTCCCTCCCTCCCACCCTCCCTATCCCACCCCTCCAGGCGGTCACA
>NW_021703785.1:52062862-52080522 GCF_005190385.1 Monodon monoceros | reverse complement strand
TCCCCCCCCCCCCATATCCTCAAGTCCATGCTCTAGTAGGTCTGTGTCTTCATTCCTGTCTTACCCCTAGGTTCTTCATGACATTTTTTTTTCTTAAATTCCATATATATGTGTTAGCATACGGTATTTGTCTCTCTCTTTCTGACTTACTTCACTCTGTATGACAGACTCTAGGTCTATCCACCTCATTAGAAATAGCTCAATGTCATTTCTTTTTATGGCTGAGTGATATTCCATTGTATATATGTGCCACGTCTTTTTTATCCATTCATCTGTTGATGGACACTTAGGTTGTTTCCATCTCCGGGCTATTGTAAATAGAGCTGCAATGAACATTTTGGTACATGACTCTTTGTGAATTATGGTTTTCTCAGGGTATATGCCCAGTAGTGGGATTGCTCACGCTTGACCTTTCTAATGGGCCTTATACTTCAGCTTTGAGAGAAGTCATCTGGAACAAAAAGTGTTTTTCAGGCATAGAGATCCATGCCCTCTTATTCTCCTGCAGCTGGTGACAGGGTAGACCATACAGAGTGAGATGGAAGGAGGAGACTGGGAGAGTCTTGTCGTTCATAATCATGTCATTGCCTTCCCTGTGGCCTCCCCTCACTTCCATGGGGGGAGGGGAGGGTGACAGAAAACGCCCCTTTGAACTCAGATGAAATGAGGAGGAGTGATACGATGTTACTTTGTCGAAAGAAAGCTTTGAAGGCCTACTTCGTTTTTCCTTCTCCAATACCATTCTTCATAATATCACCACTACCTTTGCCTGGAGGATTAAATGAAAGGCCACTTGCACCACTGTGCTTGGCATAGAGTAAGCCCTCAAGACATGATTCCTATTGTTGCTATTATCCTTCCCTTGTATTGTTGACATTTCTTTCCTTCCCTTTCTGGAAATCCCAAGTGGGAAGTCTTTGTGAAGAAGTAGTGGTTGTTTCAGTATGAGCTGAAATGGCCAAGGAATCCACTCATCATTCATCTAAGAATTGTAGGGCTCCTGTCTCCTCTGGCCCATCAGTGCAGGTTGATGATCTGTAGGTCTGTGAAAGGCGCGTGCACGTGTGAGTTGCATACGTGTGTGTGTGCGCGTGCACGTCCAGGTATAATTGATTATTTGATGGGTAGGAGCTCTTGTTCTATTCTTCCCCGCAGGACGGTGTCCATCCTTCACTCGCTCGGGTGAGATCTGTGTGGTCTCCCTCAGTAAGGAGAGAATTCACACACCTGGTCTCTGGTCCTTAGATGATGGGCCTTTCCGGAAGGGATTCGGTCAAGGGGAATTCCGTTTCATCTCAGACTGATACCTTTATTTTAGAAGATAATAAAGAAGGTATTTCCCTCACAGAGGAAATATACAGGGTCTCAGTCTCTCCCAGACAGCCCTTCACCTCCTGGACAGAATGCTCAGTGGAGCTGTCGAATTCTTCCCGCACGCCCGAAAATATGTCAAAAAGTGTTCTGACTAAAACTCCTGGGTTCCAGGGATTGGACCGAATATTCTTTCTATCCCAGTGAGGCTGAGAGGATACTTAGGCTTTTTCATCCAGAGAGCAAATTACTGCTATATCCTGGAGTTCCATATCCTTGGGGCTTTAAGCAGAAAACAAAATAATGAGAGGTTTGCCCTCTAAGTATCCACCAGGGCCTTGTACCTGCACCGACTGCCAGAAGCCTCATAATCCTGGAGCTGCTGCCAGACCCCGACGCTGAGGTTCTCCTGCACAGCGGCCTGGGGCACCTGCTCTGGTTAATCAGAAACGAAGCGGGTGTCAGGGGGATGCTGCATTAAAGCAGGGGACTCGGCCTGGCCTTCGCAACACAGGAGGTTTGCTGACTCTGGTGAAAGAGCTTTTTAAAACTTCCACTTAGCACAACACAGTTTCCTTGAGATCAGACAGCATCACTATTACCACGACTGTAGTTAAGATAACATTTAGATTCTGCCTTCCCCTGTGCTGACCGGAAGAAGGAAAGCAGGCTCAGTCCAGCCTGTAACAGAGCCGTTTTTCTTAGGATTGCCCCAAAGGCCACAGCTGGGTATATGAATGATCAGAAATGGAAGGGGAGACAGGAACTGATTTAAATTAGTCTGGGCATGTAAATTGCACTTGGGTCCCTAAAACTGTGTATCCCCAAACAGGCCATTTTCCAGTTACATACTATTTCTGCTCTTGAGAATGGTATTTGCATATTACTTTTCCTCCTCTGCCTCTTCTAAACCACTCTCATTCGCTCAGCTTTCTTGTATCAGAAATATGTGACCAAGTCAGAAAGTTGCATTCAGAGGGAGGCAGGGCCGTGGTGGTCAGAGGAGATGGCTTCTTGAAGCTTTGCTGAGTCAAAACTCATGCCTTGGGGGGTCTTCCCTGGTGGCGCAGTGGTTGAGAGTCCGCCTGCCGATGCAGGGGACACGGGTTCGTGCCCCGGTCCGGGAGGATCCCGCATGCCGCGGAGCGGCTGGGCCCGTGAGCCATGGCCGCTGAGCCTGCGCGTCCGGAGCCTGTGCTCCGCAACGGGAGAGGCCACAACAGTGAGAGGCCTGCGTACCGCAAAAAAAAAAAAAAAAAAAAAAAAGCTTATAGTCTAACTGAGGAAATGGTATATTTATGAACTAACTTGAGAATCAGATGTCAACTAATGAAGTGCTAAATTTGGCAGGCAGATAGATACTGAGTGAAATAGGAGTTGGAGAAGGGTGAAGTACGTAAGGGTCATGACCACCAGGCGGTGCCCTTGAGTCCGTGTTCATGCTCCTGGTTTCCTCTGGGGCACTTCAGCTGTCCTTGCTGCATGTCTCCCCTTTCTCCTCTTTCTCTCCTTCTTTCCTTCCCTCATCTTCCATCCAGAGCCTTCCTTTGCTCCTAATTCTTTCCTTCTGTTTCTCTTCTTCCTTCTTTCCTGTTCTTTTCCTCGTACCTCCTTGCCTTCCTCCCTGCTCCTCTTCCTTCCAGTCCTTTCCTAAGTCCTCACTTCTGTTTATCTTCTTTCCTTTTTCCTCTCATACCTCCTCCTCTGTGTCCTTCCTCCCTCCCCACCTACGTTCTGTATCTCTCTCTGCAGATGTTTGCTGCAAGGTGTCTGTGTGATGTGCCCAGGGATATGAGGATGAACAAGATTTAAATGTGCGCTAAAGGCTAACCGTCAGTTTATCCTGTGGAAGGAAATCTGGCTTTGCAGTTGGCTTCTCTGACTCTCCAGCCTTGACAAAGCCTATGTCGGTGTCTTTTCAGTCCCCCAAACAGGAACCGCTCTCCACTTGCCTCCCTTGCCTGACTGATATGGGGCATGGAGCCGACCACCCGCATAACAATTGATTTATGCCGGCCCGTGTCAATTTATACACATGCTTAGTGGCCTGGCAAGGAGGCAATGGGCTTGAGCTAGAGTCAGCAAATCAGAAAATAAGTCAAATTACAAACTACCTCTGTGGTATTGCCACCACACAAGCCCCTTGGTTACACGGAGCCTTTATTCCTTCTCATCTTTCCTTTTTAATTAGAGCAAATCAATCCTTTCTAAAAGAATAAATGTTAGAAAATTTTAAACAAAATAGGAGTGGAGGGATCCACTGACGACATCAAAGACTAAAAAGACACAGACCCCCAGTTTCTTAGAATAAAAGCCAGCTGGGTAAGAGGGTAATAAAAGCATCATGTTTATGAGAGTCCTCCCCAGTTTCTACAGCACCACTACATGGTATATGGGAAAATGAGATTTCATAGTCACGGCACCTTTCTGATCTATATCGTAATGCCACACGGGACTCTCTTAGCCACGTGTATCTGATTCGCCTAATAGTATCCTTGTGAGAGAGCGAATCCAGTGCTGCGAAGGCAGGGCTGGATTCAGCATCAGAAACCCTGCACTGAGTTCTAGCCCCTCCACTCACCAGCTGGGCCAGCAGCAGCCCTTCCCTGGACCGCAGTGTTCCATCTATGACAAACGGGAGCTTAGAGAGGATCCCTGACCTCAGAAAGGATATGGGGAAGGGAATCCTGCACACCTGGTGGGGAAACGGATACCTCTCACTCTGAGCTCAGCCAGTGAGTGCTGGACGCTTTGTTTATGTGATGACTCCATGACGATTTCAGGTCTCAAGACCAATGGTCTTGAAATGATTGGTAGGAAGAGAAAGGATATTGTGAAGGCAGTATCACAAGAGCTGACACATTTTTATAAGGAAGAGAAGAAAACAGAATGAAAGTAAATGAAGATATTTGTAAAGTAAAAATTCTTTGGCCATAGGGTAAAACAGAAGGACAAACTGAATTTTCTCTCGACTTTGTCTTGGAGATCCCAAAATGTCACATGTCGTATAGGTTATTTTGTCAGGGTAGGGAAAAGGTTTAGAAACCATCAAACTAACGTGAAAGCAGTTTCTCCTTCATTTTTCTTCTCACATGAGATATAAACATCTTTAGGGAAATGCTCTAGAATTTAGCTGAGCACCTTATTAAATGGATTTTTTTTTTTCATCAGGCTCCTTTTATTGGTTCCCGAATAAAGTTGTCCCTTGGTATCTGCAGGGGATTGGTTCCAGGAACCCCTGTGACTACCAAAATCCATAGATGCTCAAGTCCTTTATATAAAATGACTTGGTATTTGTATGTACCCTATACATCCTCCCTATACTTTAAATCATCTCTAGATTATTTACAATAATATCTCATCGTGGTTTTGTTGGCATTTCCCTGACGATTAGTGATGTTAAGCACCTTTTCATGTACCTATCGGCCATCAGCATGTCTTCTTTGGAAAATGTCTATTCAGGTCCTCTGCCCATTTTTTGATTGGATTATTTGTATTTTTGCTATTGAGCTTATGAGTTCTTTATGTAATTTGAATATTAACCCTTTATCAGACATATGCTTTGCAAATATTTTCTCACATTCGGTAGGTTGTCTTTCCATTTTGTGGATGGTTTCCTTTGCTGTACAGAAGCTTATTTTTTTTTTTAAATGGATATTTTAGATGGGATTTCATTTGAGGGTGACTGCTCCGTAATTGTGACACATCCCTGTCCACATTATTTACATCTTCATGGCAGAATCAGGCTGTTACCTTGTACTACCAACAGCAACTGAGAGTTCACTACTTCTGAGGACACCAATTTTCATTATGCTCATTTCTGGCTAACTGGTTATTCAAACTAAGTAATTATGAGAATTTCAAATCCTAGTTTCACTACTTCTTAGCTGTGTGACCTTGGACAACTTATTTAACGTCTCTGTAACCTTAGTTTCACTGTCTATAAAACGGGTTGTTTTATGGGCTATAACGTGTGTTAAATGACTTAATATATGAAGAGCATTCACAGCCGTATCTGGCACACAGTAAGCGCTACTAAGTGTTGGCTGCCGTTTGTTTTGTGCTTAAAAGTGCACAAAAGACCTATTACATTCTCTAAGTTTGAGATCTTTGCCACAACCTAGTGGACAGATGAATTTTAAATGGCTTGCCCGAAGACCGGTGCTAATATATGGTAGGGCCAGCACTCAAATCCAAGTCCTTAGAGCATCTGATGAGCTTCTTTCCAATTCCCTTGTCTTGCAAATGAGAAAATACCCAAAGAGATTAAGTGACTTAGGCAAGATGGTGAAGCTGGTTAATGGTCATTCCATGACTGGAATCTGATCTTTTGCCTCTACATTTCTTTCTTCCAGCAAGTGAAAGGTTTACTTGCTTGTTTAATGAACTTTTTGATGAGATAATACACTTAAAGCATGTACGCCGTGCCTGGCCCACAGCGAGGACTCAGGAAGTGGTGCCTACCTATTTCCTGCTGCATGCCGCCTTCTGCTTCCTTTGTGGTTGAAGTCTAGGCTCAGGTCAAAAGCCACGATGGAAAACAAGATGTTGCTACTTTTCAGTACAGGCGAGCCAAGATTCCGCACGATTCGCTTGCAAATTTTTGGTGAATGGTTCAGGAGGGGATGCCCAAGCATTAGCATATGACTGTATAGGCTGGTTGAGTTGGGAACTTTCAGGGTTTTTTTTTTTGCTGTTGATGTTGATATCACTCTAAAACAGTATTCATCACAGAGGAGCTCTGCCCTCCTGTACAGGGACACCTCCCCCATGGTCCCCACCCATGAGCACAGAGGCAGTGACCAAATGGATTATTTCTAATTCCCACTTCACAGTCCCCAACCCATTTGGGTACTGGCATCAGTGTCAAAGCACATAGCCAGGGAGCCTGGATCTGCACCTCAGCTCCACACTTACTGCCTGGGTTACCTGATCACTCTGGACCTCGGTTTCCTCGTTTGTAAATTATCCCCTCTCTTAGAAGAGCATGGTGAGAATTAAAGAAAGTGCGTTCAGAAGAGTTTGGCAAGGAAAAGTCTCGCAGTGGTTGTGAGATGTTACACTTTCTACAGTCAGCTGCAGGACTGCTAGGTGGGATGGCCTGACCTAACCCCAGCTGGCCTCCTACAAAGCCATTAGCTTTAAATCAGATCTTTATTTTCCCCTCGAGAATTCAGCTTTTTCTCCCCTTCCTAATGAACAGTACGAGGCTTCTTCGCCACTTTTCCGAAAAAAAGGGATAGCTGTGCTGGAAACAAGTGTGTGGTGGGATGGCTGTTCCTTCCATCTGTCAGTTTCTCTGTGGCCTCTGCTTGATCTGGAAAAAGACTGCTCATCCCAGGGGTATCACTTGAATTTGACTGGGGACTGGAACGTACTGTAGATGACCTGTACTGTCCTCCAAAAGAGAAAAGGGAGCTTGTTAAGAGAACACCTTGACTTCACAAAGCTTAAGGAAAACTGCCTCTGGACCAGCTAAAACCTGGGTTTGACCACACACTTCTCTGTACTTGTTTTCTTTGGCCTATGAACACAGGGCTTGACCCACCTACCACAAAAGGTTTGATTGTTAGTGTGTAGTATTCGATCAGCATCGCCTGAGACATATATAGAGAAATTGTATTTGTGCCAGGCCCTGCGTTACATTTTACAAACAATCCTCACAATTACGCTGAAAGAGATGTTTTTATTTCTATTATACACATGAAGAAACTGAGAATTACAGCTATTAAATGACTTGCCCAAGGTCAGACGCTCGAGGCCTAGCCCAGATGCAAATTCAAGGGTATCTGATTTAAATCCTCAATGTAAACCCAAATATGCCTGACCCGGGGCAATTATTAACAATAATCTGGGTACACCCCACACTGGGCGGAATTAGAGACTCCAGAGAAGAGGCTAGGGAATGTGCTTTTTTTTTTTTTTTTTTATCGGTTAAATACAAATTGTGGTGTATTCTTAACATGGAACACTTTACTGCCAACACACACGATATTTACATACATATTGGTTTACGGAGAGAGCCTTACGGAGGACAATTGTTGAGGGAAACAGCAGGCTACCCAGTGGTCAATATGCAGATACATTTAGAAAAAGCTTAGAGTGTTATTGCTGGGCTGAGGAATTTAAAAGGTTTCTTCCTCCCTCCCCCCCCCCCCCTTTTCTCCATTTTTTCCTTCTTTCTTTTTTTTTTTTTAACATCTTTATTGGAGTATAATTGCTTTACAATGGTGTGTTAGTTTCTGCTTTATAACAAAGTGAATCAGTTATACATATACGTATGTCCCCATATCTCTCCCTCTTGCGTCTCCCTCCCTCCCACCCTCCCTATCCCACCCCTCTAGGTGATCACAAAGCACCGAGCTGATCTCCCTGTGCTATGCGGCTGCTTCCGACTAGCTATCTATTTTACGTTTGGTAGTGTATATATGTCCATGCCACTCTCTCACTTTGTCACAGCTTACCCTTCCCCCTCCCCATATCCTCAAGTCCATGCTCTAGTAGGTCTGTGTCTTTATTCCCGTCTTACCCCTAGGTTCTTCGTGACCTTTTTTTTTTTTTCCCTTAGATTCCATATATATGTGTTAGCATACAGTATTTGTAAACTGATACAGCCACTATGGAGAACAGTATGGAGGTTCCTTAAAAAGCTACAAACAGAACTACCATACGACCCAGCAATCCCACTACTGGGCATATACCCTGAGAAAACCATAATTCAAAAAGAGTCATGTACCACAATGTTCATTGCAGCTCTATTTACAATAGCCAGGGCATGGAAGCAGCCTAAGTGTCCATCGACAGATGAATGGATAAAGAAGATGTGGCACATATATACAATGGAATATTACTCAGCCATAAACAGAAACGAAATTGAGTTATTTGTAGTTGGTGGATGGACCTAGAGTCTGTCATACAGAGTGAAGTAAGTAAGAAAGGGAATGTGCTTTTAACAAGTGCCCCAGGTGACTGATACTTAGAAAGAATGCACTATACCCCTGGTTCTTCACCCACAGCTTCTGACAGTCATGGGGAGCATTTAGAGCAAACCAATGCCAGGGGCCAGTCCACATGTGGTGAACTCTTCCCCAGTTCTTTCCCTGATATAACACTCGACCCTCTGTAGTCCCTCGGTTTTCTCAGCTATAACACGAAGATAGATCATAATGTCTGTCCCGTATATGTTCCAGGATTGTTGTGAGAAGGAACTCAGGATACTGGTGAAGGTGCTTTGGACATTGCTCACTGAAAGAAAACTTACTTTTTCAAATTCATTATGAATCTTTTGTGAGCTGACATGGGAATCTAATAATCCGGTTAACATGGCTTTATGGAAAAATACATTCAGATTTCAAAACAATTCATATAAAAATTTTAGAATACCATTGATTTCAACTTTCAGGACTGCCTCTGTTTAACTAAAGTTTTGTTTCATAGGCCTAGGAAAATTGACTGTATCATGTAAAATCTTTTTGATGTGAATATTAAATGAACAGTTAATTTGACTTCCTGGTCTATTTAGTCTCCCTTAATTGTTTTGTTTTTTTTTTAATTGAAGTATAGTTGATTTACAACGTTGTGTTAGTTTCTGGTGTACGGCAAAGTGATTCAGTTATACACATCTATACATATTCTTTTTCATATTCTTTTCCATTATGGTTATTTATTATTATTTTTTTTTGCGTTACACGGGCCTCTCACTGTTGTGGCCTCTCCCACTGCGGAGCACAGACTCCGGATGCACAGGCTCAGCGGCCATGGCTCACAGGCCCAGCCGCTCCGCGGCATGCGGGATCTTCCCGGACCGGGGCACAAACCCGTGTCCCCTGCATCGGCAAGCGGACTCTCAACCACTGCGCCACCAGGGAAGCCCTCCATTATGGTTTGTTATAGGATACTGAATACAGTTCCTTGTGCAATACAGTAGGACCTTGTTTATCTATTTTATATATAGTAGTTTGTATCTGCTAATCCCAAACTCCTCATTTATCCCTCCCCACCCCCTTTCCCTTTGGTGACCGTAAGTTTCTTTTCTATGTCTGTGAGTCTGTTTCTGTTTTGTAAATAAGTTCATCTGTCACATTTTATATTCCACATATAAATGATAGATGGTTTTTGTCTCTCTCTTTCTGACTGAGTGTGATGATCTCTAGGTCCATCTATGCTGCTGCAAATGGCATTATTTCATTCTTTTTTATGGCTGAGTAGTATTTCATGGTATATATATACTACATCTTCTTCATCCATTCATCTGTCAATACACACTTAGGTTGCTTCCATGTCTTGGCTATTGTAAACAGTGCTGCTGTGAACATTGAGGTGCATGTATCTTTTCGAATTATCGTTTTCTCCAGATATATGCCTAGAAATGGGAATGCAGGATCATGTGGTAGCTCTATTTTTAGTTTTTTAAGGAACCTCCACAGTGTTTTCCATAGTGGCTGTACCAGCAGTGTAGGAGGGTTCCTTTTTCTCCAAACCCTCTCCAGCATTTGTTATTTGTAGAGTTTTTAATAATGGCCATTCTGACCGGTGTGAGGTGGTACCTCATTGTAGCTTTGATTTCCATTTTCTCTAATAATTAGCAATGTTGAGCATCATTCCATGTGCCTATTGGCCATCTGTATGCCTTCTTTGGAGAAATGTCTATTTAGGTCTTCTGCCCATTTTTTGATTGGGTTGTTTGGTTTTTTTGTTATTGAGTTGGATGAGCTGTTTGTATATTTTGGAAATTAAGCCCTTGTCTGTCACATCATTGGCAAGTATTTTCTCCCATTCTGTAGGTTGTCTTTTCATTTTGTTCATGGTTTTCTTTACTGTGCAAAAGCTTTTGAGTTTAATTAGGTCCCATTTGTTTATTTTTGCTTTTTATTTCTGTTGCCTTGGGAGACTAACCTAAGAAAACATTGGTACAATTTATGTCAGAGAATGTTTTGCCTATGTTCTCTCCTAGGAGTTTTATGGTGTCATGTCTAATATTTAAGTCTTTAAGCCATTTTCAGTTTATTTTTGTGTATGGTGTGAGGGAGTGTTCTAACTTCGTTGACTTACATGAGGCTGTCCAGCTTTCCCAACACCACTTGCTGAATAGACTGTCTTTCCTCCATTGTTTATTCTTGCCTCCTTTGTCAAAGATTAATTTACCGTAGGTGTGTGGGTTTATTTCTGGGCTCTCTGTTCTGTTCCACTGATCCATATGTCTATTTTTGTGTCAATACCATGATTTTGATTACTGTAGCTTTGTAGTATTGTCTGAAGTCTGGGAGGGTTATGCCTCCTGCTTTGTTCTTTTTTCCTCAGGATTGCTTTGGCAATTCTGGGTCTTTTATGGTTCCAATATAAACTTTAGGATTCTTTGTTCTAGTTCTGTGAAAAATGTCATGAGTAACTTGATAGGGTTCACATTAAATCTATAGATGGCTTTGGTTAGCATGGCCATTTTAACAGTACTAATTCTTCCAATCCAAGAGCATGGGATATTTTTCTGTTTCTTTGAATCGTCTTCAGTTTCTTTTATCAGTGTCTTATAATTCTCAGCACATAAGTCTTTCACCTCCTTAGTCAGGTTTATTCCTAAGGTTTTTTTTTTGGGGGGGCGGGGTTGATGTGATTTTTAAAGGGATTTTTTTTTTTACTCTCCCTTTCTGATATTTCATTGTTAGTGTAAAGTAAAGAAATGCAACATATTTCTGTATGTTAATCTTGTATTCTGCTACTTGACTGAATTATTTTATCAGTTCTGATAGTTTTTGTGTGGATATTTTAGGGTTTTCTATATATAGTATCATGTCATCTGCATACAATGACAATTTTACTTCTTCTCTTCCAGTTTGGATACCTTTTATTTCTTGTACTTGTCTGACTGCTGTGGATAGGACTTGCAATACTATGTTGAATAGAAGTGGTGAGAGTGGGCATCTTTGTCCTGTTCCAGATTTGAGCAGGAAAGCTTTCAGCAATTCACAATTGAGAATTACGTTGGCTGTGGGTTTGTCATGAATAGCTTTTATTATGTTAAGATATGTTCCCTCTATACCCACTTTGGTAAGAGTTTTTGTCATAAATGGATGTTGAATTTTTTTTTATGTCATTAAGTTTTTAGGTATTTGGGTTCTTTTCTTCATATATATATATATTTTTTTAACATCTTTATTGGAGTATAATTGCTTTACAATATAGTGTGTTAGTTTCTGCTTTATTAACAAAGTGAATCAGCTATACATGTACATATATCCCCATATCTCCTCTCTCTTGCATCTCCCTCCCACCCTCCCTATCCCACCCCTCAAGGTGGTCACAAAGCACCGTGCTGATCTCCCTGTGCTATGTGGCTGCTTCCCACTAGCTATCTGTTTTACATTTGGTAGTGTATATATGTCCATGCCACTCTCTCACTTCGTCCCAGCTGACCCTTCCCCATCCCCATGTCCTCAAGTCCATTCTCTACGTCTGCATCTTTATTCCTGTCCTGACCCTAGGCTCTTCAGAACCTTTTTATTTTTTTTTAGATTCCATATATACGTGTTAGCATACGGTATTTGTTTTTCTCTTTCTGACTTCCTTCACTCTGTATGACATACCCTAGGTCCATCCACCTCACTACAAATAACTCAAATTTCATTTCTTTTTATGGCTGAGTAATATTCCATTGTATATATGTGCCACATCTTTATCCATGTATACTGCATTTTATCAAATGCTTTTTCTGCATCTTTTGAGATGATCATGTGGTTTCTTTTCTTTTGTTGATGTGGTGTATCACATTGTTTGATTTGTGTATTGAACCATTCTTGTGACCCTGTGATGAATTCAGTTTGATCATGGGGTATGATCTTTTCTATGCGTTCCTGAATTTCGTTTGATAACTTTTTTGTTATTTTTTTTTATTGCAGTATAGTTGATTTACAATGTTGTGTTAGTTTCAGGTGTACAGGAAAGTGATTCAGTTACACATAGATATATATCTATTCTTTTTCAGATTCTTTTTCCTTATAGGTTATTACAAAACATTGAGTATAGTTCCCTGTGCTTTACAGTAGGTCTTTGTTGGTTATTTATTTATACATAGTAGTGTGTATACGTTAATCCCAAACTCCTAATTTATCCTTTCCCCCCCCACTTCCCCTTTGGTAACCATAAGTTTGTTTTCTGTGTCTGTGGGTCTATATCTGTTGTTTATATAAGTTCATTTGTATCATTTTTTTTAGATTCCTCATATAAGCAATATCATATGATATTTGTCTTTGTCTGGCTTACTTCACGTAGTCTGATAATCTCTAAGTCCATCCATGTTGCTGCAAATGGCATTATTCCATTCTTTTTCATGGCTGAGTAATATTCCATTGTATAAATATACCACATCTTCTTTATCCATTCATCTGTCAATGGACATTTAGGTTGCTTCCATGTTTTAGCTACTGTAAATAGTCCCGCTATGAAAAATGCAGTGCACGTATCTTTTCAAATTATAGTTTTCTTCGGATATATGCCCAGGAGTGAGATTGCAGGATCATGTGGTAGCTCTATTTTTAGTATTTTAAGGAACCTCCATACTGTTTTCCATAGTGGCTGTACCAACTTACATTCCCACCAACAATGTACGAGGGTTCCCTTTTCTCCACATCCTCTCCACCATTTGTTATTTGTAGAGTTTGTTTTTAATTTATTTATTTAATTTATTTTTGGCTGTGTTGGGTCTTCGTTGCTGCACGTGGGCTTTCTCTAGTTGAGGCAAGCAGAGGCTACTCTTCGTTGAGGTGCGCAGGCTTCTCATTGCGGTGGCTTCTCTTGTTGCAGAGCACGGGCTCTAGGCATGTGGGATTCAGTGGTTGTGGCATGTGGGTTCAGTAGTTGTGGCTTGCGGGCTCTAGAGCACAGGCTCAGTAGTTGTGGCACACGGGCTTAGTTGCTCCACGGCACATGGGATCCTCCCAGACCACAGCTTGAACCCGTGTCCCCTGCATTGACAGGTGGACTCTCAATCACTGCACCACCAGGGAAGCCCGTTTGTAGAGTTTTTAATGATGGCCATTCTGACTGGTGTGAAGTGGTACCTCATTGTAGCTTTGTTGCATTTGTCTAATGATTAGCAATGTTGAGTATGGTTCCATATGTCTTTTGGCCACCTGTATATCTTCTTTGGAAAAATGTCTATTTAGATCTTTTACCCATTTCTTGATTGGGTTGATTTTTTGTTGTTGAGTTGTATGAACTGTTTGTGTATTTTGGAGATTAATCCCCTGTCAGTTGCATTGTTTGCAAATATTTTCTCCCGTTCTGTAGGTTGTCTTTTCATTTTGTATATGGCTTCCTGTGCTATGCAAAAGCTTTTAAGTTTGATGAGGTCCCGTTTTTGTTTTTATTTCCATTACTCTAGGAGAGAGATCAAAAAAAAAAATTGCTGCAATTTATGTCAGAGAGTGTTCTGCCTATGTTTTCCTCTAGGAGTTTTATAGTATCCAGTTGTACATTCGGGTCTTTAATCCATTTGAGTTTATTTTTGTGTATGGTATTAGAGAATGTTCTAATTTCATTTTTTTACATGTAGCTGTCCAGTTTTCCCAGCACCTCTTATTAAAAAGACTCTTTTCTTCATTGTATATTCTTGCCTCCTTTGTTGTAGATTAATTGACCGTAGGTGTGTGGGCTTATTTCCAGGCTTTCTATCCTGTTCCATTGATCTATATTTCTCTTTTTGTGCCAGTACCATACTGTTTTGATGACTGTAGCTTTGTAGTATAGTCTGAAGTCAGCGAGCCTGATTCCTCCAACTCCATTTTTCTTTCTCAAGATTGTTTTGGCTATTCGGGGTCTTTTGTGTGTCCATAAAATTTTTAAATATTTGTTCTAATTCTGTGAAAAATGCCATCAGTAATTTGATAGGGATTGCATAGAATCTATAGATTGCCCTAGGTGGTATAGTCATTTTGACAATATTGATCCTTCCAATCCAAGAACACAGTGTATCTTTCAATCTGTTTGTGTCATCTTCAATTTCTTTCATCAGCATCTTAACAGTTTTCAATGTACAGGTCTTTTGGCTCCTTAGGTAGGTTTATTCCAGGGTATTTTATTCTTTTTGCTGTGATGCTAAATGGGATTATTTCTTTAATTTCTCTTTCTGATATTTTGTTGTTAAGTGTATAGAAATGCAACAGATTTCTGTGTATTCATTTCATATCCTGAGACTTTACCAAATTCATTGATGAGGTCTAGTAAATAGTTTTCTGGTAGCATCTGTAAGATTTTCTATGTACAGTATCATGTCATCTGCAAATATAAGTTTTACTTGTTTTCCAATTTGGAAAAGAAGTCTTTTATTTCTTTTTCTTCTCTGATTGCTGTGGCTAGGACTTCCAAAACTCTGTTGAATAAAAATGGCGAGAGTGGACATCCTTGTCTTGTTCCTGATCTTAGAGGAAATGCTTTTAGCTTTTCACCAGTGAGTATGATGTTAGCCGTGGGTTTGTCATATATGGCCTTTATTATTTTGAGATATGTTTCCTCTGTGCCCACTTTCTGGAGAGTTTTTATCATAAGTGGGTGTTGAATTTTTATCAAAAGCATTTTCTGCATCTATTGAGATGATCATATGGTTTGTATTCAATTTGTTAATATGGTGTATCACACTTACTGATTTGTGGATATTGAAAAGCCCCTTGCATCCCTGGGACAGATCCCACTTGATTATGGTGTATGATCCTTTTAATGTATTGTTGGAGTCAGTTTGCTAGTATTTTGTTGAGGATTTTTGCGTCTCTGTTCATCAGTGATACTAGCCTGTAATTTTCTCTTTTTGTGGTATCTTTGTCTGATTTTGGTATCAGGGTGATGGTGGCCTCATAGATTGAGTTTGGGAGTGTTCCTTCCTCTACAGTTCTTTGGAATAGTTTCAGAAGGATAGGTGTTAACTCTTCTCTAAATGTTTGGTAGAATTTGCCTGCAAAGCCATCTGGCACTGGGCTTCTGTTTGTTGGGAGTCTTTTAATCACTGATTCAATTTCAGTACTGGTAATTGGTCTGTTCATATTTTCCATTTCTTCCTGGTTCAGTCTTGGGAGATTGTACCTTCCTAAGAATTTGTTTATTTCTTCTAGGTTGTCCATTTTATTGGTGTATAGTTGCTCGTACTAGTCTCATCCTCTATCTCCGTGGTGTTCATTGTAACTTCTCCTTTTTCATTTTTAATTTTATTAATTTGGGCCCTCTTTTTTTCTTGGTGAGTCTGGCTAAAAGTTTATCAATTTTGTTTATCTTTTCAAAGAACCAGCTTTTAGGTTCATTGATCTTTTCTACTGTTTTCTTAGTCTCTATTTCTGTTCTGTTCTTTATGATTTCTTTCCTTCTACTAACTTTGGGTTTTTGTTTGTTCCTCCTTCTCTAGTTGCTTTAGGTGTAAGGTTAGGTTGTTTATTTGAGATTTTTTTTTTGTTGTTGTTCCCTGAGATAAGCTTGTATCACTATAAACTTCCCTCTTAAAATTCTTTTTTGCTGTGTCCCATAGGGTTTAGAATGTAATGTTTTTGCTTTCACTTGTCTCTAGGTATTTTTTTTTATTTCCTCTTTGATTTCTTCAGTGATCCATTGGTTATTTAGTAGCATCTTGTTTAGCCTCCATGTGTTTATGTTTTTTGCAGGTTTTTTTCATGTAGTTGATTTCTAATCTCATAGTGCTGTGCTTGGAAAAGATGCTTGGTATGATTTCAGTTTTTCTTAAATTTACCGAGGCTTGCTTTGTGGCCCAACATGTGATCAATCCTGGAGAATGTTCCATGTGCACTTGAGAAGAAAGTGTATTCTGATGCTTTTGGATGGAATCTTCTATAAATATCAATTAAGTCCATCAAGTCTAATGTGTCATTTAAGGCCTGTATTTCCTTATTGACTTTCTGTCTGGATGATCTGTCCATTGATGAAAAGTCCCCCACTGTTACTGTTGATTTCTCCTTTTATGGCTGTTAGTATTTGCCTTATATATTGAGGTGCTCCTATGTTGGGTGCATATATATTTACAATTGTTATATCTTCTTCTTGGATTGATCCCTTGATCCCTGTGTAGTGTCCTTCTTTGTTTCTTGTAACAGCATTTATTTTAAACTCTATTTTGTCTTCTGTGAGTACTGCTACTCCAGCTTTCTTTTGATTTCCATTTGGGAATACCTTTTTTCCCTCCCCTCACTTTCAGTTTGCATGTGTCTCTAGGTCTGAGAAGTGGATCTCTTGTAGACAGCTCATATACAGATCCTGTTTTTGTATTCATTCAGCCAGTCTGTGTCTTTTGGTTGGGACATTTAATTCGTTTACATACGGTAGTTATCAACATGTATGTTGATACATAGGTCTTAGGTCTTTTTTCTTCCTTTCTTCTTTTGTTCTCTTGTGACTTGATGACTGTCTTTAGTGTTGTGTTTGGACTCCTTTATCTTTTCTGTGTGTGTATCTACTACAGATTTTTTCGTTTGCAGTTACCATGAGGTTTTGATATAGTAGTCTATATATATATGTACATAATTGTTTTAAGTCGCTGATCTCTTAATTCCAAATGTTTTCAAATATCCTGCATTTGTACTCTCCTCATGATTACTGGCTTAGATATCATATTTGTGTGTAGATGATTTCCTACCTTTACTGTATGTTTGCCATTACCAGTGAGCTTTCCCATTTTGTAATTTTCTTGTTTCTAGTTGTGGCATTTTCCTTTCCACCTGGAGAAGTTCCTTTAGCATTTCTTGTAAAGCTGCTTTGGTGGTGCTAAATTCTTCTAGTGTTTGCTTGACTGTACAGCTTTGGATTCCTCTGTCAAATCTGAATGAGAGCCTTGCTGGGTAGAGTATTCTTGGTTGTAGGTTTTTCCCTTTCATCACATTAATTCTCTTGTGCCACTCCCTTCTGGCCTATAACGTTTCTGCTGAAAAATCAGCTGATAACCTTATGGGGATTCCTTTGTATGTTATTTGTTGCTTGTCTCTTGTCAATTTAATATTTTTTCTTTGTCTTTAATTTTTGTCAATTTGATTACTGTTTCTTGGCATGCCTGAGACTCTCTTCCTGGACTTGGGTGACTGTTTCCTTTCCCATGTTAGGGAAGTTTTCAGCTTTTATCGCTTCAAATATCTTCTCAGGCCCCTTCTCTCTCTCTTCTCCTTCTGGGACCCCTATAATGCAAATGTTGGTGCATTTGATGCTGTCCCAGAGGTCTCTTAAACTGTCCTCATTTCTTTTCATTATTTTTTCTTTATTCTTCTCTGTGGCAGTGATTTCCACCGCTGTGTCTTCCAGCTCAATTATCCATTCTTCTGTTTCATTTATTCTGCTATTGATTCCTTCTAGTGTTTTTCATTTCAGTTATT